>NW_023270447.1:5729403-5838784 GCF_011800145.1 Mirounga leonina
ATCTATCTATCTATCTATCTATCTATCTATCTATCTATCTATCTATCTATCATCTATCTAAATCTATCCATCCATCCATATCACACACACAACAATGGAATGCTGTTCAATCATAAAAAAGAATGAAACCTTGCCATTTGTGACAATATGGTTGGACCTTGAGGGCATTATGCTAAGTGAAATAAGTCAGACAGGGTAAGACAAATACTGTATGATCTCACTTATATGTAGACTTAAAAACAACACCACCAAAAACAAGCTCATTGATACAGATTACAGATTGGTGGTTGTCAGAGGTGCAGGGTAGAGGGTGGGAGAAATGGATGAAGGGGATCCAAGGATACAAACTTCCAGTTATAAAATAGTTAAGTCATGGTGATGACTATAGTTAATAATACTGTATTCCATATTTGAAATTTGTAAGAGAGTAAATCTTAAAAGTCCGTTATCACAAAAAAAATTATAACTATGTATGGTAATGGATGTTAACTAGATTTACTGTGGTGATCATTTCACAGTATATACAAATATGGCCTCATTATGTTGTAGCCTTGAAACTGGTATAATGTTATATGTCAATTATACCTCAATTTAAAAAATAAGCTATTAAAAAAGAAATTTTTAGGTGCCATAGCTTAGAAATTTTAGTAGATCCAGGCCAAAATGCTTTATGCCCCTGCTGTACATATGCCTCAGTTGGAGATTTAGTATTTGAGTTATTGATAGTTAATATTTGCTTAAGAAACCTAGAAATACAAAATACTGCCAGGACAATTATTCTCTTCTCTATCAAGGTCTTAAGGGACATGTTGTTTATAACCTTGAACATAACAAATGAGGAATCGAGGAATTGCTAGGCTAATAACTAGGTTAATTCTCAATAATCCACTACAGAATTCTTAATAAACTGGGTTACAGCAAAGAGTTTTATGCCTGAACTCTAAGTAGTAGTAATAATAATAACCAACATTGATGCCTATTATCTTCCAAGCGCTGTACTTAGCACTTTATTTAATGCAGTCAAATCTTAACCTCATTATTATCCCCATTTGATAGATGCGGAAACAGAGGCACAAAGGGTTTTAATAATCTGCCCATTCTCATAGTCAAGTAAGAGTGGAGGGCCCTCTGCCACATCACTACAAGCTTACTTCCAGGCAGAAGTACCTGGATGCATGCTTCCTTGTAAAAAGAGTCAGAATATAGGACAGTGCAGCCTTGCCTATGAACTCACCTTGGGCCAACCAGTCACTTGGAACTGACATAATCATTATCCTTGATTACCAGGGAGTGCTGTTTGAGGAAGAGGGTAGGGACAGATGAAACAGATCTCCTCCCCCCACAGCATCTATTAGGAAAACCAAATGCCACCTGTATTTATTTCACCTCTGATTTTAATGAAATCCTTTAAAATGAAAATCCTCTGATTTTGTATCACTCTTATTGTATCTAATGGTTCTTCTATTTGCATAACCAGTACTTTTTTTTTTTATTTAGTGATTCTTCCCTTACATACAACACCCAGTGCTCATCATAACAAGTGCCCTCCTTAATACCCATCACCCATTTAGCTCAACCCCCACCCATCTCCCTCCATTAACCCTCAGTTTGTTCTCTATTGTTAAGAGTCTCTTATGGTGTTGTGTAACCAGTATTGCAAGTTCTATGCCCTAGAATTTGAATTGAGGCCATTATTTTTGTAGTTTAAATAATGTTTCTCAGGATTAAATTATAATAATGGTGACAAATCTGCTTACTACAGGGCATTAAAAATGAATTATAACAATTTTGTTCTATAAACTAAGTAATTCAAGTTAAATATCTTTTAAAGATTGTTCCATGATATTTTCCCTCTTTTTAAGGTCTACTTAATTTTGTTTATTACTCCCTATTTATTACAAAGGATAAAGCTTGATTTAAGTTGAGTCTCACTTAAATTGAATCCCACTTATATAAAACTTTTGTCATGATCAGAGCAATGATTTTAAATAATTGTGTCCAAGGTGGGGACAAAATTAAAAAAAAATATTATAGATCTGGGCATTAAGACACTATTTGCATGACATTAATTCCTGTCCTAATGTGTAGACAGCAAGGTTGAAGTTCTGTCTGCTGTTATTTAGATGCAGAATATTAAAGAATTGTAAACATAACCAGGTCTCAAAAATTTCTCCTTGCTTCTGACTTACCAACCTCATGGGCATCAAATTGAAACAAAGATTGATTTAAAGGGTTGTCTAGGGGCGCCTGGGTGGCTCAGTCCTTAAGCGTCTGGCTTCGTCTCAGGTCATGGTCCCAGGGTCCTGGGATCGGGCCCCACGTCATGCTCCCTGCTCGGTGGGGAGTCTGCTTCTCCCTCTCCCACTCCCCCTGCTTGTGTTCCCTCTCTCGCTGTGTCTCTCTGTGTCAAATAAATAAATAAAATCTTAAAAAAAAAAAAAAAAGGCTGTCTAGGTGGCTCATGTGCCTGTTGTTGTGATGTTATGATAAGCTTTACGATGAGCACTGGGTGTTGTATGTAAGTGACGAATCACTAAATAAAAAAAAAAAAAAAGTACTGGTTATGCAACTAAAAGAACCATTAGATACAATAAGAATGATATAAAATCAGAGGATTTGTTCCAAGTTAGAACTTCAAATTACCACCAGTCTTCTTTTTCCTTTTTTCATTTTTGAAGACAGTTTTTTTAAAATAATAATATACATAGAGAAATAAGAGTGTATCTTAATTATCCAACTTGATGAATTTTCATGAAGCAAACACACTCCTGTAAACAGCAATAGATCAAAAGAAAGAACATTACCAGCAGCTTAGTGCCTGCCTTGTGTCTTATTTTGATCACTGTAACCAGACTAAAAATTATCCTGACTTACACCACCAACTTCTAAAAATATAACTTGATTTAATTATTTACATAAGTGAAATCATGTCTGATTAGAATTACATTGAATCTATAGGTCAACTCAGAGGATAACACTACTGAATCTTCCAACCTACAAACATATTTCTCAATTAATTAAATCTTCATTAGTTTCTCTCAGCAATATTTTTTAGTTTTCATGTATTGGTCTTTCACACAGTTTGTTAATGTTATACCAGATGATTTGCATAATTTTCGACGGTATTGTAAATGAGATTTAAAATTTTCAATTCCAATTGCTCCTTGCTAATATTTAAAAATGCAACTGAGTTTTTACATTGTATCCTACAACCTTGCTAAAGTCACTTATTAGTTCTAGAAGTTTACTTTTAGACTCCCTGGGATCATTTACTAATGAAATCATGTTGCCTTCCATTAAAGGCAGTTTTACTTCTATTCAATCTATTTGACTTTTATTTCTTTTTCTTGCATTATAGCACTTTCTAAGACTTGGAATAAAATGTTGAATGGAAGTGGTGAGACCAGACGTTCTTAGCTTGTTTCTGATCTTAAGGGAAAACAATTCAGCCATTTCTTACCAAGTATAAGCTATAGGTTATATATCAACTTGAGAAATTTTTCTCCAATTTCTAGTTTGCTGACAGTTTTGTGTTTTTTCTTTCTTCTTCTTTTTTTTTTGTCTTGCATGGCTGCTTAGTTTTCTCAAATGTTTTTTTCTGAATCTTTTCATATTAACATGTTATCCTTATTTATGTGTTAACATAATAATTTACATTGATTGATTTATGACTTTTGAATCAGCCTTTCATTCTTAGAATAAATTCCACTTTATGGACTGTGTTAATATTTGCCAAGGATTTTTGTTTCCATATTTACAAAGGATATTGGTCTGTAGTTTTCTTTTCTTGTAATATCTTCAGTTTGATTTCAAAGTAAAAACGAGCCTCATAAAATGAATTGGTAAGTATCACTTACACCTCTGTTTTCTGGAAGAGTCTTTGTAGAATTTTTTCTTAAATATTTGGTAGAATTCACTAGTGAAGCCATCTGGGACTAGGGTTTTCTTTGTGAGAAAGTTTTAAGTTAAAAATTCAATTGGTCTATTCAACTGCTTTAACTGATATTGAACTACTCAGTTTATTTATTTCTTTTTCATTGAACTTTGACAGATTTTTAATTTTCAGACATTTTTCCATTTAATCTAAGTCAAATTTATGAATATAAATTGTTCATAATATTCCCTTCTTAGCATTTTTACTGTCTGTAGAAACTATGGTAAAATTCTCTTTATCCTTTCCAATATTGGATGGAGATTTTTTTTGTCTTCCTTGCTCATTTGTCTCATTTGACAAGGATAGCTTTTCCCCTTCATCTGTCTGACCACTGAGGGGATATTTCTCAGATCTTCAGGATTGGAATCCAGTGAGGTTCCTGGACATAAGACACACTAAAGAGTGGGGACCTATGAGATTGCTGCCCCAGGAGTTTCTTGCTTTCCCAATAGTGCACACTCAGCCACCAGCTTTTCGTCAAAATTGCTATTTATGTATCTCAACGTCCTGTGCCCTAGATAAGCAAACCTTGGTTGTGACACTATGGACTTAACCTTATCTTCAGATTTTGGGGTGGCAGTTTGCCCTGCATTTTCCTTTCTCTGGGGAGTCTGAGACAAGTTACTGAATTTCTGGTTGTACAGCCTTTTTTTTTTTTGTCAAAAAGATGGAGGTGATTATTTCAGGTTCTTTACACATCAGAGCTGAAACTGGATGTCAATACAGTAATTTTTGTTTCCTTTTTTTTTTTTATCACTACTGACTTTTTAGTTGCACCAATTAAAAACTTTCTTTACCAATTACAGTCCATCTTTACTTTATCTCAGTTATAAATGTCACTTGCAATAGTATACATTCCACTGCCCATTCAATCCTCTGTGCTTTTTTCCCTGTACATTTTATTTCTACTTGCTTATAAATTCTACGTTTATGAAATACACTGTTCTATTTTTCTTCATAGAGCTATCTTTTTAAAATATTAAAGAAAATTTTTTTATATTTCCCACGTTTGATTTTTTAATTTCTATGTTTCCATCTATCATATTCTTTTTGTCTGAAAAACATTTGAACAATTCTTGTAGTTCCTATCTGATGCCAGCTAATGAACTGTTTCTGTATTCCTGAAAAATCTTTATTTTGTCTTCATTTCTGAAAGGTTTATTTTCTCAGTATACAATTGTAGTTTGCCAATTTTATAGTTCATTATTTAAAGATGTCACTTTATTTTTTTCTTTTACTACATTCAAGATGTCACCTATTTTTTGATGAGATGTCTGATGATGTTAACTTTACTTCTTTATAAACATTTTTTTTTCTTTCAAGATTTTCTATTTCCATTGGATTTTAGCATAGTTTCTCTTCGTATTCTTACTGCTTGAGTTCTCTGAGATTCTTGAATCTGTATTTTTTTCTTCTTAAATTAATTTTGGAAAATCATCAGACATTATTTAAAACATTTCCTTTGACCTGTTACTTAATTTCTTCTCCTACCAGAAGTCCAGCTATCGGTATATTTTAGACTGTTTTATATTTATCCTATGGATATAGAAAACATGTTTCTGTTTTTTATTTTTTTCTCTCAGTTTCAGTTTATATAGTTCTGTGTGCTGTTTCTTCTGCTATAGCTAGTCTGCTTTTAAAACTCCATTGCAGTGATTTTTCATCTCTGATACCATGTTTTGTTTTGTTTTAGCATTTCTATTTCATCTTTTTTTCAAGCTTTCATTTCATTTCTTTACTGAATTTTATCACAGCTCATACTTGTTGGTCACCTTTCCCAGTAAAATCTTTGACACATTTGGGGTGCCTGGGTGGCTTAGTCGGTTAAGCGTTGGACTCTTCATTTCTGCTCAGGTCATGATCTCAGAATCCTGGGATTAATCCCTGCATCAGGTCTGTGCCCAATGAAGCAGAGTTTGCTTCTCCCTCTCCCTGTTCTCCTCCCCCCTTGCTCGCACTCCTCTCTCTCTCTCTGAAATAAATAAATCTTAAAAAGAAATTTTTAACACATTTATCATAGTCTTTTAAAAGTATTTCTCTGATAGTTCTAATTTCTGAGCCATGTCTGTTTCTTTCTGTTGACCATTTTTTTCTCTTGACAATAGATCATTTTTGTTATGTTGTTTTGTGCCTCTCATAATACAGTTGACCCTTGAACAACACAAATTTGAACTGCATGGGTCTACTTATATGCAGACTTGTTTTTCAATAAATACAGTACTGTAGATGTATTTTTCTTCCTTATGATTTTCTTAACATTTTTTCTCTAGCCTATTTTATTGTAAGAATACAATATATAATACCTGTAACATAAAAAATATGTGTTAATCATCTGTTTATGTTATCAGTAGGGTTTCTGATCAACAGTAGGCCATTAGTTGTTAAGTCTGGGGAAGTAAAAAGTGACATGCAGATTTTCAACTGCAAAGGGGTCGACCCTTGCATTGCCCAAGGGTCAAGAGTACATTCTTTGATTGAATGCTACATGTTGGGTGTAACTGAACATTAGAGGCAGAGATAAATACCATTTATATCCAGAAATGGGCATATCTCTTCTTCTTTTTTTTTTTTTTTAAGATTTTTATTTATTTATTTATTTGACAGAGAGAGACACAGCGAGAGAGGGAACACAAGCAGGGGGAGTGGGAGAGGGAGAAGCAGGCTTCCCGCTGAGCAGGGAGCCCGATGTGGGGCTCGATCCTAGGACCCTGGGATCATGACCTGAGCCGAAGGCAGACGCTTAACGACTGAGCCACCCAGGCGCCCCGGCATATCTCTTCTTCTGTCAGGCATTTTGTGGGGGTCCAAGCCAATCTAATCAGTAGCTGAGCTGGGTTTGAGTTTTATTGTGGCTATAATTACTGATGGTACATTTCAGTGGTGGGCTTGTACTACCTTGTGCTTCATATGGGCATAAAGGGCTTTTCTCAGTTCGTCTGCCCCATGCCCCATCCTCAGCTTTCGGCAGGCCCTGCACATGGAGAGAGTCTCTCCTTACTCTTCCCCCTCCCTGGTGATCTACTGATGTTGCTTATTACTCTGTGTCAGGTTCATGGTCAGGTAAGAGTCAGGCTTCTCTTGCTCCAGTTCCAGTCTCAGTGGTGGCGTTTTCTCAGCATTCTTGTTGCCTATGCTCCTGCCTCCCCAGTGGCAGCTAGGCTCTGCTCTATACCTGGTACAAACTTGTGTCCTATTGTGTTCCCCTCCCCACCCCCACCTTTGGCTTCGCAGCGTCAGATACGTATTTTGTATTGGTGGAAGGTCCTGTCTCACATGGATTTTCTGCCTTTCCTCCAGGGGCAGACGGCGTTTTCTCCTGTCTCTTTGCAGCAGCAGCCAACTTTTGCATGCAAGTGAGGGGCTGAAAGTCTTTCTTCCTGTCCCCCAGGAGCAGATGACTTGTATTTCTTTTTTTTTTTTTTTAAGGTTTTATTTATTTATTTATTTGAGAGAGAGAGAGTGCACAAGTGCATAAAGGGTGGGGGGAGGAGGGTGGCAGAGAGAGAGGGAGAGGCAGAGAATCCCAAGCAGACTTCGTGCTCAGCTTGAGAGCATGACCTGTGCCAAAACCAAGAGTTGGACGCTTAACCAACTGAGCCACCCAGGCACCCCTAGATGGCTTGTATTTCTACTACTTGCCCAAAAGCAATGAATCTTGTTTTGGAAGCGGCATCCTTTCACTTTTCTAGTACCAAATAATTTTTGCTTCATATGAAAAAAAAAACCAAAACAAAAACACCTTCTGTGCACCACTGAGGGGAGCTTTCTCCTGTCTTTGCCTTACTCACAGCCTTTCTTGTAATCACCAGTGAAAACCAATGGAAAATAGTAGGTCATTTGGACCATGACCTGAGCCAAAGTCAGATGCTTAACGACTGAGCCACCAAGGTGCCCCAAAATATCAGTTCTTTTCTTCTTATCCACTTTTATAATTACCTTCAGTTCCTCCGATACTCTACTAAAGGGTAAAACACTTCATATATCCTGCTCTACTCAGTTGTCTTGTCACACTTAAAAATTCACTTTATCTAATTACCTTGTGACCTCGGCTCCTTACAAACTCAATGTTACGATTTTGTAGAATCTGGATCTTCATCATCATTAAAGTGGGAGAAATGGTCACTTGTGATTTTTTACATTCTAAATTATTTATAACTATAGAATAAATATCTTGGAATTCTAGCAAATATCTAATTTTAATACAAAAATCAATAGATTTTTTTTTTAAATGTAACCTATTGTTTTACTACCTTCTCTGTAATTATAATAATTTTGAATAAAAATATTACTTGAATTTAACTCTCAGTAAATAATTATTGCTATTTCACATTTAACACACAGTATTACTAAGACTAAGGAAGATTTTTAAAAATGTAATTAGAAACAAACTTTTAAAAATCATAATAATTGATGGTTTAATGACTGGAATTAATTTTGAAAACATGCAAATCCTCTTTGTGTGTATTTACCTGAGCTTAAAAGGAAGATTCATGAAGGGAAATAATTTTTCTATAATAACTTCTGTTTTTCTTAGTAAGACATTGTTATTTGTGATGCTCATGTAATTATATGCCAGTGTAACTCAAGTATGTAATGACATTTCTCACTGAAAGCATTTAAATAACTCAGGAAATTGCTTTACTGTTCTGTTTCCTGACTTAAAACCCACTTTTGCCATGTTCATTTTATTATACAATCTGTTTCAACTCATCCAGGCAAAATATATTCCACAAAGTATAATGCGCACTGCATGTTTTACTGGCTGATAGCCATATAATTGTATCCATTCTTGCGTTTTTATTTGTACATAGACATTTAGCACACTATATATAAACAGTCAGGTTTATAAATGTGCATGCAAATAATGTCTGAATAAGGATTTACACATATTTATTTCCCTTCCTTAGTGATTTCAGTTGATTTTCAAATCAGATATTCATGAATTATAATTTACTTTATAAATTATAAAAGATTCAATAAGTAAGGAAAAAATGGAAGAATAAAACTCAATAAAATTGTTATATGTAATTAATTTCATTAGGAAGTAAAAAAAAAAAAAGACCTCCAGCTCCATAAATGTATTGATGTTATCTTTCAGTTCATAACACATGAGCATATTGTCTACCAATTACAATGAATTAATGCAAGTCCATTTGATTACATAAATTCACAATTTATGGCAGTGGAGAAGCGATTTTCACTCAAGTGGCCCAGTATTTTCAGTCAGGTGGCACTACTATTATATGAAAACACCTTTAAGCAAATGCTCACTTAATCCCTTTCTTGTCGATCTCAGCAACTGCTATTGGCAGGAACGTAGGCTGTATAACGTGGGAAAGGCCTTGCTTTGTCAACATTTTATTGTGAAATTATGTTTTTGAGTGTCATTTCTCATCCTTTCTGTCAAAAAGAACATAGGGACCACGATCTTATGCTGTTCGTCTTTTCCTTTGTGTGGAACATTTTGAAGTGTCAGTGAAGCACAATTGCTTATTTAGTACATGGACACAGGCTCAGCAATAAGCAAAAAGTACAGGAAAAATGGAGAAAGAAAAGACTGAAATAAACATAGAAAGGTGCTATAAGGATAAGCTTTGTCCAAAACGCCTTCTCCATTCTTTGGAGTGAAATTTCTGACATATGTACCATGGGAGCTAGACTTTGGCCTTAATTATATCTTGATTCGGCACCATTTGAATTAAAAGCTATGTTTTAAAGTAGCAGTGATTCTTTTATTGTGCCTACAATCATCTACTCATAATTTTTTTAATAAAAAACTTTCTATTTTGTGTCCTTGACATACTTATGTTAATGGACATCTTTTTTAAAGGTCTGAAGTAGTGACGATTTTTCTTCCATTTGCTGCTTTCCCCTCCCATTTTCAAGAAGCTAAGCTCACAATCAAATGCTGGCCCTTTTGTAAACACTAACTTGCACACCCCTTCTCTTCTCTGTCTTGTTCCTTTTTTACTGTCTACCCTTCATGTGAATTTATGTATTCCAAGGGATCAAGCAGAATGGAGATGACATTGGACACTGTCATCAGCAGATGTATATGAAATTTAAAAAAAATATTTGGCTGCTCTAGTGTCATTTTCTTTATTTATAAGACTGCATCTCTAAAGACCATTCCATTGGTTATGGAAATGGGGTGCCACCTGGTCTCAAATAGTCATGTAAATTTAACCAACATCTTTTCTTTCAAAACCAAGTATCTGTCCACATCCACTGCTTTCTATGATTTCCATGGAGCCTCCTACAGGGAGAAAATAAATTGTACCATGTCTTCAATCCAAGTTCAGATACATAAAATTTGTAGAAGAGAGACTAGCTGCCCATAAAAGCTAAAGTTCTGCAAGGCACTACTGGGTCTGCAAGCGAAAATGCATCACAAAGGAAAAAGGAAAAGCCAGGCAAAAGAGAGTTTAAATAGTTCTGAGATCAGCAGGACAGCAATTCTAGAATTTCCCCAATTCCAAGTTAATTTAGGTACACACAGGTACCCTGAGGATAAAATGGCTCTGTGTGTGATGTAAGAAAAATCAGACTTAAGCAGCAATGCCACTCTGAGTGTGGGTACCCAGAAGATTGGCACATTCCCTCTTAGCCATGAGCTGACAATCTACCAGAATGTTCTGTGTCTTGCATGGCCCAGTGGAATTGAAGGAATACTTCTACCACAGGGCTAGATGGCATGGAAAAAAAAAAAAAAAAAATGGGGGGTGGGGGCAGCTGAATGTAGAAGAGACTTCCAAGAATGCTGTTCAGGGTACAGAGCGGCTGAAGGTGGTAGAGTGCTTGCTTGAACTCCTGTGAGTGCCAAGGAGGCACCCCCTTGTGGTCTGTTGGTGAAGGACATATTGAGGTTTGCAGCCAAGCAGAGGGAACTGCTAGCCCTTGTAATTTGGCCACTGGCCAATTTTTGACCTATTTTGTATCCATAGGCTAGTGAACATTGAACATAGAGGTTACCTTTTGTTTGTAATCCTATCTTCACTATGCACCCCCAAGGTAGAAACCTTCTATGTATGATCTTTTTATTAGCCTTTTGAAAAAGTAAACTGTTTTGCACTAATATATATATTAGGGAAGATCCTCTTAAATTTCCCACTTTTATTCCCAGCTAACAATTGGCATTTTAACAGGAAACTTCTGGTGAAATTGCACTAATTGTTTTTAGGAACCTCAAAGTAAGAAATAGTAGAGTTGTGTTAAATTGATTAAATAAGGAGGCAGTTGGGCTGAGGTGGCTCTGATGTTGCAGCGGGGTATGTAAGCAAAGCAAAATCTAAGCCAGTAAATGCCTCAAGGTTATGAAATCAAAACCTGGGACCACCAATCACAAAGAGCTAACGAGGCTTTAAACTATAGCCAATCAAATAATTTCCTTTCTGTGCTTCCACACCTTCCCTAGATAAGCCTTTCTCTGACTCCTGTCGGTGGAGAACACCTAACCATTTCTGGTTTGGGCGCTACCTGACTGGAATAGATTTTTGCTCAGATAAACTCTTCAAATTTTTAAAATGTCTCAGTTTATCTTTTAACGGTGGGTACTAAGGTGAGGGTGGGGTCATGTGGCAGTACTCCTGCTATGTAAGCAAACTCCTATAAACTTTTGAGTAGGGTTGACTTTGCTGCAGTGTTACTAAAAACAACACTAAATTAATATAATTTACACTTGAATAAAGAAAAAAAAGGAAGATAATATCTTACTGTGTTTTTCTTAAGTATAAGTTAAGAATAGATGATTGGGGAGCCTGGGTGACACAGTCCTTCAGCGACTGCCTTCGGCTCAGGTCATGATCCCAGGGTCCTGGGATCGAGCCCCGCATCGGCTCCCCACTCCGAGGGAAGCCTGCTTCTCCCTCTCTCACTCCCCCTGCTTGTGCTCCCTCTCTCGCTGTCTCTCTCTGTCAATTAAATAAATAAATAAAATATTTTTTAAAAAAGAAGAGATGATTTACTGTTGGAAGACTGTTGATAGACAACAGACGGGAGTGTTCCAAAGACCATTAGGATCAGATGGGGGACTGAGGGGCAGGATGAGGAGTTGGCCTTTACTACACTCAGTGATGCAGAGCTAGAAAGAAGAAGGAAGGAAAAGAGGGGTTGAGTTGGCCCTGTCTTTCAAAGTATGGATAAAGAAGATAAAAAGGATGACAAATATCCCTTTAGGAGTCCCTTGATTAAACGCAGAGGCAGAAGCTGAGGTTTGTCATAAGCTGTTTTAAGTTGTTGTTAAAGAAAATTAGTGGTTCCCATACCACTCACCCTGACGTCCTACAGACTCTGCAGATATAGAATAAAAGTGTTGACAATATAAAAGCAGCATGGGTTGGGGAGGAGTTAACAAGTGGGATAACCTTGTCCTTTCCTGGTGATAGCACGGTGTCCTTTCAATGGCTGATGTCCACATAACCCATCAAGTTACCTCATGGCCCAATGTGGAATGAAAATAACCCCATATTTGCCCTCCCAGTTTTTATAAAAGTTTTCTCCTTCATATCCTTGTTTTTTCACTTTAACTTTAATATCCAAGAAACACCCAATGCCCAGAAAACCGAGCTGTAGTGTCCCTGATTTAATTTTCTTGTGGTCCATGTGGAGGCGGCTGCACCTAACCTAATTTTTTTTTCCAATCCTGAGATATTTTTAATCACTTACCCCATTAGAAAAAGCTCTGAAATGTTCTTATTATTTTAATGAAGTTCTTTCAGCGTCTGTTTGTTTTATATTTTGCTATTTTATTTTCAGTCATCTATAACATTTGTCTCTTTAATTAATTTGTAAGTAAATACATTTCTGTACTGTTTAACTTATATGGGTTGGTACGACAGAGACTATGTACTCATAAGAGTCATCAGAAAAGATGTTACCTTTGGATATATGAGCATTAAAGCAGTAGGTATTCGTCATTCAAAGAATCAAAACAAAAAGTTTACCTTTCAGAAAATGGTTTCTTAAAATAGTGGATTTAGAAAAAAAAAATAATACAAAGTTAATTAAGGAGGTTAGATACTGCATGCATGCCCAGGATGCCAAATATTAATGACTAAGAAAGATAGTGTTGTGAGGCTTATGTAAATCTGTCATAAGACATAAATGTGTGAATAGCCTAGGATCACCTTGCTTTATGAAGCCCAAGCTACATGGAGAATCCCTGGAGAAAGAAACACTATGGCGGGGGAAGGGGAGGAAAAAGAAAGAGAGTTCATGTAACTTACTTAGTTTTGACAGTTCCATAGCATTGGACAACAAAAGCACTTGACTAAGGTCGTACGGCTAACAAGTGTTAGTGCTGAGGCTCAACCCCATGCTGTCAGTTTCCAGAGATTAAATGCTTAACCTCTGAGCTGCCTAGGGAATTCTCTCAATTATAAAATGGGGATGATAATTGCATATATCTCAACAAGCTCTTATGAGGATTTAATAAATTATATTTCAAACAATTAGAATACAGCTGGTACATGACAATTACTATATAGGCTACTTTTGTTTTTGTTTTCATCATTATTAATCCATATAACCAAATATTTTATGGAAGCACATTTTAAGAAGCAATTTTTATTCCGACCTAGACATCTTAAAGTTACATTATGAAGAGATCATGTTGAAGTTTTGTAAATAAAGTCATTAAAATTAGTGAACCAAAGTAATGCATTACCTTAGTTAAAAAGTATTAACTAATCATAAGCAATAAGCCTTGTCATGAAAGGATGTAGCCTATCATACCAAATACAGATTTTGAGATCAAAGGGTAAACCACTAAAAATGAAAGTAAAGGGTTCTAGCATAGGCTGGTTATATAAAAAGACATAATTCTAGACATTTATTTTCTTCTAAAGGTCATTAAATTGGGTCTGCTTATTAAATTAAGTTTAAATTTATTTTGAAAGTAGTAACATGCCTTTACATCATAATTCCATAAATTCTTAATAGCTTTCCTGGAAGAATATGTGCCTACATTTCTTCTACATATTCATTTTTATTATAGAACTTTCAGACGTGTTTAAGAAATAACTTTTTCTTTTACTTTTTTTTTTAGAAATAACCCTTTCTTTTAAAGATATGTCAACTTTCTTCCATTTGTTAATAACCCATTGACAATTCCCTTTTTCTTGAATTTATTTAACCACTATACTCCAAAAAAATAGTTTAAATATATATGCATAATATAAAAAGGTAAAAATAAGTAGATGGTATCTGGGTAAAAGAACTAAGAAAGTGGATGAGGGAAGAAGTGAGTAAAACAGATTTAAATGTCAAAAGGAGCAGGGCGCCTAGGTGGTCAGTTAAGCATCTGATTCTTGATTTCAGCCCACATCATGAGCTCAGGGTTGTCATGAGCGCAGGATTATAAGATCGAGCCCTATGTCCAGCTCCGTGTGGGGTGTCTGCCTGCCTGAGATTCTCTCTTCTTCTCCCTCTGCCCCTCCCCCACCTCTCTAAAAAAATTGATAAATGTCAAAAGTACCTATTCAGTCATTAAATGTGATGGACTGGTAAGGGAGATGGAAATGTTCTTTATCATGATAAAGCTTTGGGTTACACGGTGATATTCATGAAGTGTAAGGTATGTATATATTAAATAAAATAATTGTCATTATAATGATAATTGTGGAGAGTGGGAGATCATTCAGATGAAACAAAAGCCAAAGACTGGATAATTATTGAAGTTTAATGATGAATGCATGGGGGTGCAACGCACTATCCAGTTTATCTTGCATATATTTGAAATTATCCATAATAAAATGTTAAATAAGAGACCAAGGCTTTAATTCACATTTTCCATTCAGTCAAAGCAGAGTCAATGCAGTTATTTATAATCTTATTAGAACAAACCAGAAAACGAGGAGAAGCACATGTTTTCTTGATATTGATACCTTAAAAACATTGTTCCCCTGGGTTCTCATAAAAAGAATATGGTGTGATGTCTTTGACAAAATTTTCAGTAAATAAGGTAGTACATCTTTAATAGATGTGTCTTATTCTTGTTCTCTCTAGTTAGACTGATGACATAATGTAACTGAGCAAAACCAGTTCTAAAGGGAAAATAACAACTCAATGATGTTGATGAGTGTCCTCTCCAATTGTTTAGCTTGACAAACCCTCCAAATTCTGTTAAAAAAATAACTTGCAAGTTTCAGTACTTTATTAAAAATAACAAATTATTTTAAATACCGTTTTACTTTGTCATAGCATCGAACACTGACTTAGACATGTAGGTTTACAATTCTTCAGGCAGTCATTGAATTTCCTCATCAGAACTGATCCATAGGGTATAGCAGTTTATGTCTCCTGGCAAGAATTTTGAGTAAGGATGTTCAAAGTAGGCAGGCAAGCTTCTATGCATCTGCTTTGCTGTACAAATTGACTTGAATGGAAGGCAGGCATGACATTTGTAAGAAAATTACACTGCTTAACCACATCACATGGCACTACACAACCAGAGAAAGATGGCTTTAAACTCTTACGAAAAATAAATGAAAATAAAGAGGAACTGATCTGACTCTAGACAAGACCATAGGATGGCGATGGCCAAAAGACAACAAATCCCAGGGCATATACTAAAGTTTTTTCTACTTTCTTTGGAAATTCTCTTATAACAATTATTACAGTGGCATTCATCCTTGTTTCACTTCCAAAATTCATGAAAACTTTGAGTTTTGATCAAGTTGTTGGGGTACAGAGTCGTGAGTGAAGGGAGGCCGTTGGTGCCTCAGTCCCACCTGACTGCAATTGTCTTACTCCATGTAAGAAATTCATGCTAACTCTTCCAACCCACCTGTCAACTTACCCAGCTATAAGAAATTATAATTACCTATTAGAAAGTTCCAACTCCAAATACCTTTGATAGTTTCAGAGAAAGACCGACCCCCCATCACAGATTTTAATTGCTTGAAATTCTTTTTTTTTTTTTTAAGATCCTTGCTTCTTTATTAAAACCAAAAGTTTGCTTAATTGAGAGGTGAGAATTTTTGCAAACCCATCAATAAATAACATTTTTACTTGTTCATTCCCTCTTGGAATCTAAATGCTGGTCTCAGAGTATCTGGGCAACCCTTGACACTTTCCAGATTGCAAGATCCATGAAAAGGCACGCTGTGATCATCTAGGGGCTGCCATAGGCAAACGCAGGTTCTTGCATGTCTGCATTATAGTCTTCCCTCTTTTGATCATGCGTGGAATATCAATTTGGCTCTGGGAAGTATCCTCCGTTTTGTGCAGCCTTACAGACCCAATGAACATGTATGGTCAACGGCCATCCAAGTCTTCTCCAAGGAATCTGAATCTCATGGCAATAAATTCTTATGCTTATCAGTCTGTTGAATATGTGCTCTGTTATAAACATTATAACCTCTGATGTAGTTTTTTTTTTTTTTTTTTTTTTACTCTTTCTTCTGCACTTAGCAACTGATTGCATAAAAATTAGGGAAACTCATTTTTACAATCTAAAAAAAAAATAGCTTTATTCTGTTAATTCTCCTGGGCCTTTCTTTTGGAATAATTTATTAAACTTAATTATCAGTATGGTGATCTTTGTTCTGTTATATTTATTCATTAGTCAAGCTTACCCCATTTCATTGTTCTTGGGTGAAATTACATTTTGAAATAACTTTAGGCAATTGGTTATACATTCCTACATTGTTACTTCTGTATTAAAGCATTAGAAAATTAGTTTAAAAAGAGATCTTTATATCACTGATGGAAAGGGACTCAGTCCTGAAATTGAGTATCACAGTGACGTTAATTAAATCAGAAAATGATGAGAAATTATGTATAACAGCTTTATCCTTCCCTGACCCCCAAAGCACTAAATTAAGCATAGACATCTGCTTATCTTTATCAAGAAGTATTGGTAGGACTTCAGTTATCAATTCTACATAGGATAACTTCTAAGGAGTGTGCAGTTGAGACTATCCAAACTATAAGGTCTTGATTTCCACAAAGTTCAGGTCCAGTACTTTTCCAGACATATTCCCATTATTCAGATACCATATCAAGTCTTCGTCAGACTGACAAAGATTCAAAATTGATCCCTCATGACATTTAGACTTTGGTCTAAAGTGGAAAGCATCAATATATGAAGTCCTAAAGATCCACAGAAGAACTAGAACAGTGGAAAAACACCCAGCACCAATTGAGAAAAAGACAAACTCTGACTATAGATCTGGCCTGTGCCAATAGCCTACTAAATACTCCTGTACTGGGGCTACTCAATAATTATTTGTCCACCAACAGTACTTCACTGAGTTTTATTCTTAACATAACGTGCCATAGTCCCCAAGTCAATTTTCTTTCCTCTAATAAACACATTGTTTTATGTCTAGCATTAAGACACACCTCCAATATTATCTCCCAGTCCCCATTCTTGCTTGGAATTTCCATTATTGATATTTATTTTGGTATATGATTGAAAGAGCTTGTTCAAATGAACTCTTATTATTCTTGAGTTGCGACATATTAAACTTGAATTGGCATAACAAGAGTTCATTGGAATGTTGTTCCATCTCAGTACAGTACTGAATACAGGTAATTTATCAGGGGAGATGAGACACAGTTTTAGGACTCCATTGGTGCCAAGATGAATTGATTAGAGTCAGATCCCAGACAGCGAGGGTGACTATGACTACCCATGTGGAAGTTGGAAAATAGGAAAGATGGCTCCACAAAGGTAAGAAAGAGCATTAGAAACACATTATTATGTGTTTGGTCCAGCATGATTCCTTCACAGTCAAATTAAAACATCGAAATAATTCCTGGTCTTTTTTTTTTTTTTTCTGCCCTAAAGCAGAATTATTCCTGGACTTCTCAGGAAGCCATTCATTAGTTTTTGGATTACCCAATCTCTTTGTTTCTTCTTTCATCTCTTGCCCCTTTTTGGTATCATTTCTCTTTGGGTTAGCTGCTCCTCTGTCCAGAGAGTGGCAAAAGGAGAAGGGAGGTCTAAGGAAAAGCTGACTTAGATTAATTTTAAAACTTTTCTATGATAATCTCATGGAATATAAATAAAACCATAATTATAATAATTGAATCAAAGATCTGGAAGGAAATATGTTGATGCAGCCTAACCTCCCACCTCCTATTAACATTCTCTCCCCAGTCCTGAAATCTTTTTTAAAAAGCTCATGGATCTAATATTTCCCAAAGCAGTAAATCCATCACTATAATAATAAGAAGAATGATGAGAATAAAAATAATAAAATAACATCGCTGCTATTTACTGAGTATTAGCTGCACACTGGGCCCTGCATTAGGTGATGAACATAATTGTTATGAGCTAGATGCTATTATTCCTCTTTATACAATGGAGTATACATTCCTCTGTTCAATGGAGTGTTCTCTCTGTTATGCAAAATAACAATGAACATTTTATTTATATATGAAATAACAATATGCCTAGAATAACTTTCATATTGGCTATAATTATCTATGCAAATGCACTATAGTCCTTCTGCCAATATCACTTTATGATAACTGTTAGGAATAAGTTATTGTCTTCTCCAGTTTTTATTTTTCTCCTATAATCATCTCTGTTTCATCTGTCTCTTATATAGTTCTTCCCTTATGCACCTTCTTCAGGATTTCAATATTTCCTCTCTAGTCTTTCCAGAACTGAACACAACATTACAAATGTGATCACGTAATTGTCTTTCATTTCCACTCTGTGGTCTGAAAACTGGCTTTTATACAACAACATGGTGTTCCAGGTTCACGGGCACTTTGAGGTTTGGAAGTAAGTTTTAGGACCTGAAACATTTAGTACAATTATGTGAATTTTAATAAATGATATTTTCTTTATCACTTGGCTAACATGTGCATCAAGTTAGGGAGAATTAGTATTCAACTGCTGGTATAAAATGCCAAAGAATGTATCTAATAAGAGTTATGGGTGGAGAGTACACAAGCTTGTCTGTACTGATTTTTCAAGTATATGTGATTCTAAGTTTATTTCAAAATTCAGAGTTAAAAAGAAGAGATGATTCCCAGTGTTAGTGAGCAAGTGGGTACAAGCAGATATTCTCTTGTAAACTACCAGGGGAAGTCCAATTGCCGCAACCTATTGGTGGCATCTGAAGCCTTATGAATGTGTAAGCTGTGACTATAAATCTCACATATAGAAACTGACCCTATGGTAAGTATGACAAATATGTAAAATATTTATTTACATACATGTTATTCTAGTGTTGCTTATAATATCACATTATTGGAAGTTCTGAATCTTGGGGAATGAAATGAATAATTATAGCTATGGAATAATGCACTGTTTCAAATAATGTTATGAAAAGCATGTGGGAAGTACACTTTATCTAAAATTATATAGTGTTTGTATTGATAAACCACTCCCTGCACTTCTCCTTTCCTCATCTACTTACAAGACTTCTAACACCAGATATTTGGGTTTTTTCCCCCACATCAAGCAATTCTCAGACCCCAGCTGGGTGCCCTACAATTTAACTCAGTTCCAGCACTGTCTACCCGGAGATACCATCAGATCCCACAGGATAAGGTTAAGGTTAAGTACGTCCTACAAGAAGACCCTCTCTCCCCCCATTTCAGATGCCAACTGCAGGTCCCAGGTTGTCACCTGTGCTTCTGGACCTACTGGCTATAAATCAGGGTTTTCGAGACCTCTACCTTGAGTTTGATAATCCACTAGAGTGGCTCACAGAGCTCAGGAAAACACTTACTTATCTTTACTGGTTTATTATTAAAGGATATGACAGAGGATTCAGATGAACATCCAGAAAGAAGAGATGCAGAGGTCAAGGCATAGGAAAGGGGTGCAGGGTTTCCACAGTGTGCCACCCTCGCAGCCCTTCTACATATTCAGCAGTCTGGAAACTCTCCGAAACTTGTGCTTTTGAGGTTTTTATGGAGGTCTCATCAAGTAGGCATGATAGATTATTAATGCAATTTCCAGCCCCTCTCACCTTCCTGGAGAATAAGGTGTGGGGCTAGAAGTTCCAATCTCCTTTTTTTTTTTTTTTTTTTTTAAGATTTAATTTATTTGAGAAAGACAGTGAGCAAGGCAGGGACAGAGAGGGAGAGAGAATCATGAAGCAGACTCTCCACTGAGCACAGAGTGGGGCTTATCCCAGGCCCCTGAGATCATGACCTGAGCCGAAATCAAGAGTTGGCCGCTTAACTGACTGTACCACCCAGGTGCCCTGGAAGTTGCAAGCTGCTAATCACAGTGTGGTCTTTCCAGGGACTGCCCTCATTCAGCCCCTACGCAGGAGCCCACCAGGCAATATCTCCTTGGAACAAAAGACGATCTAATCACCCAAGTAATTCCAAGGAATTTAAGAGCCCTGTGCCAGGAACTGAGGGCAGAGATCAAGATACATATTTTCTATGATGATTTTGCGACACCTATCCCTTATTCAAGCCTGTGACACTTGAATTGAACATGCATATAACACTTTATTTCAGGCACGGCTACAATCACTTGACAAATATTAGCGTGTTTTACCCCCCTGACAGCCTCATGAGAGGAGCGTCATCAAAAATCTTCATTTCAGAGATGATAAGACTGAGGCCCAGGGAAGTTAAACAAGTTGTTCAAGGTCACACAGCTTGAGTGGCAAAGCCAGAGTTTGAATCCAGGAGGTCTAGCTCCCAAGTCCGTACTCTTAGCAACCACAATGACTTTGTTCAGAAACTATCAAGTGGAGAAAAAAAACCCAAAAAAACTGTACACTATGATTATGTTATCTGGCCAAGAAAACAGAGCTGCAAATATTTTTAATCAAAAGTCCACATTGGCATTTTTCCTCTAATAACAGCATCTAATAAGATAGTTCCTCTTCCCCATTCAGAGGTTTTACTAAATGTGTATGGGTGGGAATAAATAAGAAAAGAAAGGAAAGGGAAAAAGAGACAATCACTGATGCGATTATTTGCAATTAACAACCATGGTTTTTTTTTTAAGATTTTATTTATTTATTTATTTGACAGAGAGAGAGACAGCGAGAGAGGGAACACAAGCAGGGGGAGTGGGAGAGGGAGAAGCAGGCTTCCCGCTGAGCAGGGAGCCCGTGGGGCTCTATCCCAGGACCCCGGGATCATGACCTGAGCCGAAGGCAGACGCTTAACGACTGAGCCACCCAGGCGCCCCAATCATGTTATTTTAACTCTATGTGATTTACCTGAAACAAAAAAAAAAATTAGGGCCAAATACTTAAAGATCTGTTCAGAAGTTAAACAAAAAAACAAACTGACAACAGTGGGAGAGGCCTTAGCTTTTTATCTTGAATGGAGGAAAAACACAACAGAGAAAATCTGCCACATAGGATAGAGAAGGAAATGTATTTAGAGTCTTATTGGGCCCTTTGTTCAATTTAAAGAATGAGCTACTAGAGTGTGCTGTGGACTCACTATATTGTATTTAGTTTCCTATCAGTTACAAAGATATTTTAAAACCCAATACCTGAATAAACAAATATGTTTACATGTAATGAAGTCACTTTGTGTGTATAGAGTATTATTTTTAATCCCATGGTCCCCTTTTAATACAAAACGAAGTAAAAAGGAAACAATTTTTATTCTACATTGCTCCTCAGGGGGGGAAAAAAAAACACTCACTAATTCTACAAAATGTATGTCACTAATAGGACAGAAATTTTTACCTGTTGAATACATTCACAATCACACATTATTTCCTATCTCAAGTCTCAACAACACCCATGAGCCAATAGGAAATACCCATCATTTTGGGAGTTACCTTTCATCAATACTTCTAAGAATCCCCAATTATGCTCACGTGCATAGTCTGACATGCCTTAGACCTCACCGGTTTTGTGGTCCTGAGCAAGGTCACTATTCAGTTTTCCTGCAGGACTGCAGGATTAACAGCCCCCATCGCTAGTCCCCAAGGAGGGATGCTGCCCAGCCTTTGCTCAACACCTTTCCCTGACCTTTTCATCTCTCTTGCTCTAGCTGCTGCTACATCCTGCTGTCTTTCTGCTCCTTTCAGGCCACTCCATACCATTTGCAGAGCACTTCTACTACGAATGTCATATGGTCTGTTAGTTCCTTATCACCTCTATGTTCAATACTGCTTGAGATATTGCTTTCTCTACAGTGACAACTTGGGGTACAAGGCTCCTCAGCCGCCATTCTTCTCCACGGCTGAGGGAAAACTGTCTTCATTGTGTCCAGTTCTTTTGGGTTGGGTTCCTACAGCTGAGTGGCTTGTGCTGTATGTAATTATACACAGGTTATACGTAGTGTTACAGATGCACGTCATAATTAAACATGTAACTGTAGTTTTATAGTAATGATTACATAGTGACATACAGCTAGATAACTGTATATAACTACAGCTATCTCCTTTCCCTATCCCAGGACAGAGAGGTCCTCAGGGATAGATGACTGGATCGGTAAGATGTTGCCGCTGCATCACATTATTCAAGTAGCACCACGTGCTCAGCACTGTCTTAGTAACAGCAGTTGAGTAACCAAGAGAAATAGAAAGGCAGGTCTTAAAACTTAAGGAGTTTTCCATCTTGTTGAGAAGACAAAATTTACCCATAAAGCCAAAGTTTGCACTTGTGGTTCTAAATATGGATAGGCATCAGATTTACTGGGTTGGGGGGGCGGGGAGTTCTGAAATACAGATGCCTGGTTTCCATTAAGACACCCTAATGAGAATTTCCTGGGGTGGACTCAGGCATACGTATTTACGACAACTCACAGGAAATGATGGGCAATGTGTAATTCACAAGAGGTTTGCCTTTCTTCTCAATACAGTGCAACTCCATCAAAGTACAATAAATGTAGTCCAAAGAGTCAATCACTATTAAGAGGTTAATGAAATGACTGTCAGGGACTGGCCCTCAAGCCGGCCTGCCCGAATTCCTGAGCTCCATCTATAGAGCAACCTTTATTCTACTCCTGGCTATTAGGTGCCTTCTAGCGTTTCTTGTGTGCCTTGTCGAAACTGGGGGGAGAACCCAGGTTCTGGGCTGATTGGGAGTTCCTGGTCAGTAGCAGACATTAGAATTCTTCATGGTTGCTGGGATTCACCTCTTAGGCAGGCAGATTCGGGCTAAGAGAATTTGAGGTTAAACTAGGTCCTACCATCTGCCAATCCCAGCTTCCCGAGACAGACTTACCCACCCTTTTCCTCTCTGACCTCATGACTCCACCATTACCTTCTCTCCATGCACAGAAGATAAGACTTAGCATGCCCCTGTTTGCCAAAGTGGGCTGCGAGGCACTCAGGCACCAGCTGTCCATGGCCTGATATCCGAATGAGCAGTTACATGAGAATTTGTATTGTCACAGATTCTTATCTTAGACGATTACTGTCATTTTATTACACAGAATTCTGCTTAGCTAGAATTCTTTGCATGTTAGTTTTATATCTATATACACATACATAAATGTAAATATCACCTAATAACATAGTATGTAATGCATAATAACATAATATAATATATATATACACACACATATGCACACATTAAAAATTTTGATCTAAAAACAAATTCTTCCAAATTATTTCAACATGGACATTATTTGCATTGTATTGACTCTAAGTGAATTCTGAGAATTGAATCCTAGACTCCTGAAAACATGACATAGTTTCTTAAAAGGCAATGGGCATCTAAGAGGCAGAAAGCTCAGCTGTAACAGCCGGCATCACTTGGCGAGTTTTCATTTGCTTGAGTTTATTAAATAAAAATATATCTATTGTTCCATCCCACACAGACTCAAGTCACTCTTTAGGATGAGTGATTAATAAAAGCTTTACCTAAATCCATAAAGGGAAATTGGAGTCAAATCCTAATCCAAACACAAGCCCTGTTTGCAAATTAGAACCCAAATCCTAATCCTTCTGAGGCTTGTCCATCCCAGCTCGAAATGGCATTGTTGTTTTGATTTAAAATCTATGCTCCCACAACATCTTTAAAAAGTGATTGCTATTTCTGTGTCATTAAACACAAAGGCTTTTAAGTGTTTTTTTTTCCCTAAAATATATCATAAATAGAGCTGAATATTCAGCTTGCCTAAAGATGAGGAGGGATGTGCTATGGAATACAACCATTTAACAGAAAGCATAATTAAAACTATTTTTAGTTCAATCTGACTTGATTTTCAGGTACAATTTTCAAAGATGACCTGGAACTGATGTGAGGCCATTTATATCAATGATCTCCCTAAATTAATGACAATCCTTAAGAAGGTTTATCAATTAAGATTAGGTGTGGCTACAAGATGTCCATCAACAGATGAATGGATAAAGAAGATGTGGTCCATAAATACAATGGAATATTATGCAGCCTTCAAAAAAAAAAAAAAACAACCCTGAAATCTTGCCATTTGCAACGGCGTGGATGGAACTAGAGGGTATTATGCTAAGCGAAATAAGTCAATCAGAGAAAGACATGTATCATATGACCTCACTGATATGAGGAATTCTTAATCTCAGGAAACAAACTGAGGGTTGCTGGAGTGGTGGGGGGTGGGAGGGATGGGGTTGCTGGGTGATAGACATTGGGGAGGGTATGTGCTATGGTGAACACTGTGAATTGTGTAAGACTGACAAATCACAGACCTGTACCTCTGAAACAAGTAATACATTTTATGTTAAAAAATAAAAAAAAAAGATAGTAGGAAGGGAAAAATGAAGGGGGGGAATCAGAGGGGGAGACGAACCATGAGAGACTATGGACTCTGAGAAACAAACTGAGGGTTCTAGAGGGGAGGGGTGTGGGGGGATGGGTTAGCCCGGTGATGGGTATTAAGGAGGGCACTTATTGACTGGAGCACTGGGTGTTATACGCAAACAATGAATCATGGATCACTACATCAAAAACTAATGATGTAATGTATGGTGATTACCATAACACAATAAAATTAAATTAAAAAAAGATTAGGTTTGGCTAATCTAACAGTGAGTTAAACATGAGATGTATTTATTTTTCTTTTGATTGAAATAATTACAGGAATAGGGCATTCAGGACTGCGAGACTAGCTCCAGGTACACCCAGCTCAACGTTCCACCATCCCTGGATGTGGCTCCTGTTCTCATGGTTCAAACTGCCTGCTATGACTCCAGACCACATTCCCAGTACAGAGAGAAACGGTGGTAGTAAGCACCTCCCAGAAGCACTTAACAACATAACCCTTCCATTTACACAATCAAGTCACATGGTTTCAGCTAGTGACAGGGGAGGATGGGGATTGAAACTGGAAAACCATGTGCTCACATTACTTTTAAATTAAAGAACAGGGGGGAAAATACATGTTGAAGATAACTTGCAGCTTCTGCCAGCCACTGAAGTGTAGTATGATAGTGTTTAGGACAAACAGAATCTTGCCTGTGGGAATAAGATCGTGATATTGGTTGGGCCCTGAGCCTCATCTGATGGGTCCGGGCGTGTACTGCATGTCTAGCCATACTCCTGGATTACGATGGGTCTGAAATAGCCTTTGACTTCTCCTTCCCTGATATGGCAAACTTCTACTCCTCTTTAAATATTTAGATAAAATGTTTTTTTCCTCACAAAACTTTTCTTTATCACCAGTTTCCATTCTAGTAAGTGACCTGCCCCTTTCTCTGTATTCCTACAGCATATTTTGTGGTTGATGAAGTAGAATGTGACGTCAATATGGTTACAAGTTCTGCTCAAAGCAGACGTCTGAGTGGTGAATCGTTAGTTGGCTCTTACCGCGGTTCTCATATAAGAGATCCTGTGAGGTTAGACTCCTGACTGCTTAGCCAAAGCATCAGTTTGTAGGCCTGATGTTCTCAATCACAAGATGTCTCCAGCTGCAAGCTAACAATCTCAAACCAGGCTGAAAACAGCTTTTGTCTAAGTCAGATGTCAGGATTCAATTTGTTAATATTTCTTACTGCTCCACTTGATTCAAGTGTATTTGAATCATGTTTACTTATCTTCCATCTTGTTTGCTTGTTTATTTTTACCTTTCCTAACTCCTGTTAGGACTGTCTCTCTTGCAGGGATCTAGGATATTTACATATTCCATCCTTTAAAAACTAAGGACCTGACTGGGATCCACCATCTCCTTAGATATGCAACACCTAAAACCCTGAACCAGGCAAATTTTGTTAGAGAAATTGATTGCTATTTTTATTTTTTAATTTTTTTTTTAAGATTTTTTTTTTTTTTTTTTGAGAGAGAATGAGAGACAGAGAGCATGAGAGGGAGGAGGGTCAGAGGGGGAAGCAGACTCCCTGCCGAGCAGGCAGCCCGATGCGGGACTCGATCCCGGGACTCCAGGATCATGACCTGAGCCGAAGGCAGTCGCTTAACCAACTGAGCCACCCAGGCGCCCTGATTGCTATTTTTAAATTTGCTGGAAAACATATAAACTGGGACTTTCTCAGGCAAATAGGGACAAATGGACACCCTAGAAATAACGGAGAACCTTGAATACTATAACCTTTGAGGAAATACTTGTGTTTACTTTTCCACTGGGCAATATTTTGGAAGAAATTGTAGCAGGAGAGCCTAAAAGCCACAGCAAAGAGAGTTAATGTGTGTGTGTGTGTTTGTGTGTGTGTGTGTCCAAAAAGCAGGGCCAAAGAAATATTATAAAGGCATTCTGTGACATGGGCATGAGCCATTTGAGACTGTAATAGCTCCCCGGACTATGTTGTTATAAGCCTGATAAAATAGGGTGAGGGACTTTGGCATCTGTTTTTGGTTTTGTGTTTGTTTTTCTCTTTGCGCAAAGGCATGGGGAAAATTATGTTATACAGCCAGAGTCTTAAACATTGCCATATCCATGAAATAAGCTGTACGTTGCAGCTATAGCTTTAGAACCCTAGAAAAGCGTTCCCATGTGTTAAATACAGTGGGAAGGGGAAAAAAGGCAAGGACGTTCATTTCAGCTACACCAAATAAATAATATTATATACGTATGCCCGTGACCTATGTGTTGGTAATTAGTAATTATTTGTGACAAAAATTTGTAAGCAATTCTGATGTAATTTTTTAGAGAGGGGCTTCTTTGTGACAACAATCCATTTTCCTTATTATCCACTCTATATTTCTATACTATCAATCCCCCCAACTCCCCACAAAGCAGAAACCCACTCCCAAAACCTACCATCTTAGAATTCATAAATGTGGTATTTAAGACAATGATTTAAAGAAGAAAGTTTGGTGCTAATATGTATATTCTTATAATTATCCCAGGGTTCCAAACAGCCTGAAGTTCCATTAATCTGAGCTAGGCTAAATTAAACATAAGATAGTTCAGCTGTGTTTGTTTTTAATTTGCAAAGGAATTTAGTGTTCCGAAAGTGAGGGACTAGCAAACCAGGCTTCAATCAATCGGGAATATTTTGGGCATCTCTGCCAGTAGCATTAATGGGAAAGACCTGCTGTTATAATCCACAGGGTCTTTGGCAGGTCCCGAAATAAAAGAAAAGGGAATTTATGAGAGAATCTGAAGCCTAAAAGCTGGTCAGAGACAGAGGTGGTAAAACTAATATATGAACTATTTAGCTAAGATGAGAGGGTTCTAGAGATGAAAGAGACTTACATCAGAGAGAGCCAGAAGGTTTTAATAAAATACTATTTTACAATTAATCTATCACTGTATCCATTTATTCCAAGCACATAATTTCAAATTTCAAGTTATATTATAAAACCTGATAATAACACATTTCCATTCTCCCTGACCTCTCTCATGCTACCCAGCAACAGATATTAACTTGTTTAGTGTTTTCTTCCGTTATTTGGCACTCTATTTCTAAGTACTAATTTTTTCCTGCCTTCTTAGCTCAGTGTTAAACATTAGCCAGCAACAGCCTACTATGGGAGATAATGATTTTCCTCACCGCTTCCTACCCCCTTTGGGAGAGTTACAGCAGGGATTTGGTTAAATAAATCCTCAGTACTTATGTTACTATCATCCTGTAAATGGTGTTCACTTTTGAGCCAAGATATACAGTATGATTTTTTTTTGTCTTGTACATGTTATTTTTTTGGCAATTAATATTTGTTTATTTTTAAAAATTCACTTATTTTTTATTTACAGTGGATCTTCCATAATACTCAGATTCATGGATTAAAGCCCTCTCCACTATGTTTTCCAAATGGTCCAAGACAGGAAATAACTTATCAGTTCTATTTCTTTTTCTAACAGTCTCTTTCTAATAAACATCTGACTCACTCATGAATCTACACTGGGTCCCTTCTGGACCTGATGCACAGCTACTATGCTGGGATGACTTTTACTACTCTCCTTTATTGGAGCTCTTGATTCTGGACTCTCAATATCTTCCTGTTTCTTCATTTACCTCCTTGTTTTGAGATAGCATGCATTCCAGGACTTTCTTGAAAAAGAATGCCTGGGTATTTAAAACAACAAAACAACAAAAACATGATAATTTTGAAGTTCTACAAACACTTTTGTCCTACCCCTCATGACTTAAGTGTTAGCTCAGCTTCTGGATAATTCTAAGTTAAAAATATTTTCCCCTCAAATTTATAAAAGCATGGTTTAATTTTTTTTCCTAATGTGTTGTTTATAAACGCTGATACCATTCCAGTGCCTGATACTTTATATGCAAACTCTTCCCACCCACTGCCAAAATTTTTATGGTAATTGTAATAACAATCAATTCTTTACTTATTCTAAGATGTTACTTCATGCACCTTGTATGCATTTAATAATAATAATAATAATAATAATAATAATAATAATAATAATAAATTTAATCCTCATAATAGGAGATCTCCTACCTCACAGGAGGTAGATAGTATCAATGTCAATCCCATTTTACAGATGAAGAAACTGAGCACTAAGACAAAGCTAGGCAATGGCAAGTGGTGGATATGGGTGTTGAATGCAGGCAGTCTAGCACTAGACTCCATATGCATAACCACTATACCATCTGCCTCTTTTCCAGGTGTTAGGAGATAAATATTTGGACTTTCAGTTTGGAGCAAACCTTCAGTTATGAGAAACTTTGTTGTATGATTGTTTTTCTCTATTTTTTTATTCCATTAGTTGGATTTTGGATCCTCTTGATTAAATATTTCATTTAAAACATCTTTTCATTTTGCTTTTAACATTTAAAAACTGGTTTTATTCTGCGTCCTATGAATCTCCCAAGCTTTCTATCGCCATGATTGGTAGTAGTAATATTTAATTTCAGTGGTCCTGTTTTTAATTTTCAGGGGCCATTTCCTATTTCCTCATTGTTCCTCTTAAATTAATCACATGCTGCATTCATTTCATGGATGGACTATCTTCTCTCTTTGAGGATACTGATTATACACTTAAGTTTCCTGCTCCCTACTTTGTTTCTATTTCCCCGAAGTTTCTTTCCTCTATTGTGTCCTCTGGTCTCTCATTTTTAGGCTAAATTCTTTCTTCCAATGAGTGGGGCTTGTTGATTGTTACCATGGATGATCCAGAGATGAGCAAACTTGATCATTGGAGGGAATCTCTTGTGTTGAAATTGGAATATTTGAGTTTTTCAAGATAAGAATTCTTTGATCTTCAGCTGGGGGTAATACACCTTGAAGTGGGTGTTCTGATATGTAGGACAAAGGACGTACATTGAAAGGGGCTGGTCAGTACCAGATCTTTATAGATTCTACTGTCAGCCCTGCACCTCAACTCTCTACTGAGCCTGGTGGCCTTAAGACCAAAAATTCTGTCAGTGTAATTTTTTTTTTTTTTTCAGAAACATAACACTGTGTTTCATATGTATATTTTGAGGGTTGAGGGAGAGGTGGGCATTAATCACCTGACTCTAGCTACATTTTTGACCAGGTTTCTCTGTGTTGAGCTTCATGACTATTTCTTGCCTTACTGGGGTTCTAGCTGCAAATTGATTTTTTTTTTTTTTTAAGATTTTACTAATTAGAGAGAGAGCACAAGCAGGGAAAGGGACAACAGGCTCCCTACTGAGTGGTGAGCTGGATGCGGGGCTCGATCCCAGGACCCTGAGATCATGAACTGAGCCAAAGTCAGACACTTAACTGACTGAGCCACCCAGGCGCCCCAGCAAATTGATTCTTTTCTTGCAGTTACGTTCCTCTTTAGGTAATTATACTGTGGTTTCCTCCTCTATCACAAGGCATTTTCCATTCCTCCATCTGCTTTCTAACCTATAAACATTTCTTTAAATACTTTATCTACTGGTCTGTTTTCTTCCCTCTACTCACTTGTTTTCCCCTTGTGGATAGATTTATATGTTTATAATTTAATTTTGCCTCTACTCTTAGGTTAGTAGGAGAGAGTACCTATAAATGTAAAAATGAATGTGAGCTTTAAAACTTTTTAGATTTTCTAGCGTTGATGTGTATGTTTTGTGCAGGTAAGATAAGGAAGTGCATAAGAAAGGATATACAGGACATACAATTAGCATCATGTGTACACGTGGCTGTGTAATTTATGATTGATATAGTGAAACCCTCCATTATTTTTCTGCCTTACTTTTTGTAAACTAGTTAATGAAGATTTAATAGGGGCACGGATTGGGACCTTTGCTGTGGTGATAATGAATGATATCACCTGACATATGTCAAAATGTATTTGGGCAAAAGATGAGAAATGGGCCACCAAGGAGGACAAATCACAAGAAAATAGGATGACAAGTCTTATCAGAATGGATGAAGTGAATGGAAAGGAGTACAAAACAGACTGAGAATCTTGATGCCAATGGCTTCTAACATGGAATATAAAACAGCATGACTTGATCAATCACTGTTAGAAAAAAACTTAATGTATTTATTAAGTTCATAGCCACCACTGCTGATACTATGCTATTAGCAAGATCTTCCAAACTTCACTCCTTTGTTTCATACCGGTCCCCAGATTTCTCTGAGATATCCTCCATTCCCTGCAATGCACAAGCCTCCTTTTCAAGGGTGAAAGAGTTTGCTAAGACTAAAAGAAAATTTTGTCAAGATAATGAAGTTTTAGGGAGAAGTTCCTATGCATGGGAATATAACAAATGTAAGGGGCATTTGGATACACTAGGGAGCAATTAAATTTCCTGAAACAGCTCCAGCACTCCTTCCCTTGATTCTATGTTAGTTCGTTCAATGCCACAGAGAGAAGAATGAAATACTGTCCTATTCTCTTTTGCTGGCAGAGGTATATTTAAATTATGTGGTAGTAGAACTGATGCCCTAAACAATAGGTTGATTATACCTAAATCATGGCAATTTTCAGACACAATATATATATACATATATTTAGTTCTATAATATACATGCTAAAATAGGAATAGGGAGGCCGGTTGTCTCCAATACTTATGCTCAGGCTTAGGAAGGGAATAAAATGATAAGGGGCTGTCAGATTCAGGAAAATTCATGTTAGTGGATAAGGGTAAGAATGCAGTTCAAATCATGTGATTATAGAAGCTCAGAGCTAGAGGAAACTTTTGATATCTACAGCTTACCTTTATTTTATAGATAATAACAAATCAACTTCTTACTTCATGCCAGATACTATTCTAAATGTTTAATACCCACAACTAACTTAATGCTCTCAAAAATTCTATGAAGTATATATTACCTTTATCATCACTAAAGAAACTGAGTTATAGAGAGACCAGGCAATTTGCTCTGGGTGGTACAGATATTAACGTTAAAACCAGGAGTAGAATCTACAGTTTGGGGATGCCTGGGTGGCTCAGTTGGTTAAGCATCTGCCTTGGGCTCTGGTCATGATCCCAGGGTCCTGGGATTGAGTCCCGCATCGGCCTCCTTGCTCAGCAGAGAATCTGCTTCTCCCTCTGCCTGCCGCTCCCCCTGCTTGGGCTCTCTCTTTCTCTCTGACAAATAAATAAATAAAATCTTGGTTTGGCCCCAAAAACCTATGCCTATGCATTTAACTACTATATGTTTCCTTTCTTAGTATATGTGCTGCCGAAGCGAGCACTACATGTTTCCTTTCTTGAAGGGAAAACAACCAAAAATGTAAAGAGATTTTTATTAACACACTGGGACTAAACTAAGATTTCTTAGCTGTGATTCACTGTATTAAACACGGATTGAGATTCACAGCTATTGACCAGGACCTGTGATTCTTTTCATGGCACTAGCTTTGCATGTTAGTGTTATTTATTTATTTATTACTTTTCAATAATGGTATCAGTTACCCCTGGGTCAAACCTAATGTGGAGTTAAATATATGGGACCACTGATTAAAGAAAAATAGGTTTATTTTTATCATAATCATTATTTTCTAACATTTGTTGTCTTCTATATGCCAGGCAATATGCTAGATAATTGACTTACATTTTCTTACTTAATTCTCACAAGACCACTATGTTATAGCAAGTATTTTATGCCTATTTTGCATATGTGGAACCTTAAGAACAGAAGTTTAGAAACTTATGCAACATCATAAAACAAGTAAATTGCAGTGTTAGTCATCAAACCTTGCTCTTTCAATATTTAAAGACCTTCTATCATTATATACCTTGACTATTTTTATAAATATTACCAGTGAAAATTCACTTTGATTTTGACTATGTACCAATTCTGTTAGTTAAAATAGAATGTACATTCATTTGTGGGGCTTTAATTTGACCTTTCTAAATGATATTGCTTTAAAAAAAAAAAAACCTTGTCAATACAGAGCAAAACAATGACATTCCCTTGTGTGATATGCATTATTGGGTGCACATTATCATCTCTGAGCAGCTATGCATATTTTCTCCTTATTAAAAAATGTATGCACAGCTAATGTTTACTCAAGAGATGAATTATTTTGCAAGTGAAAAATTGTAATTGTTATATTCAGTCACATTTCAACCTTACATCACCAAAAGGGAGCCTTTTGCTAGAAACTCTCTTGCAACAATATTTTTTTTAAAGTTCTCCAGGCAGCTTTAATGATTGTAAAATATTTAGGTATTTTTTAAATGTTGGAGACCGAATAGAATAATGTATGAAAGCAATAAATAAATAAGTAGACAAATCACATCTAAAGACCGGATAGTGAGGCCTTTTAAAACAGGATCGACCACAGAGGTTTTAAAATCCGTTTGATAATGTTTATTTGTGGTGGGGAGATTCTTAAACAGGTGAGCCTCACTACCCTCAGAAGACTACAGAGGAGGCATTGATGGAGGGCATTAGCAAAACAGCGAGACATGGTGACCACAATTAAAAATACTGAGCTTTCTGGAAGGAATACACAATGAAGCTACTCAACCTCTGGCCACTCCCCAAAACCCAACTTAACTGTAGACGTCCCTTACCCCAGGGGAAATCTTGCTTTTCGACAGTCAGGCAGCTCGGCCTCATCAATGTCTTCTACCCGGGAGGTGAGGCGGCTAGAAGGGGTGGCTGTAAGAAGCACTCTTAAAGGGATTTTATTAAAGGGATTTTATGAAACTCCTCACTGAGGCGCAGTTGGGTCACTGTCACAATGCTCTGGCTGTAGACAAGTCCAACTCTGTTGAAATTAAGGGTTTACAAGAAGGGATCTTTTAGATTTTAAGTGCCTTTCTCACTTTCATTTCTTTTTCTCATGATAACGCTGTTATGTTTTTCAAAATAGCCACACCGACATTTATATGAACGTCTGTGAGCTTTTTCCCAGTAAGCAATTTTCTGCACTTCAGTCATCTCTATACATAAAAAAAAATTCCTAATATGTCTAATTTTTGACACACAATTTTCATTGATTACTAATTCATGTGACAGACGTGCTACCTTAGTCTTCATATTAATATGTTCATTGAAAATGACATAGAAGAAAGGGCACTTAGACCTACAGAGAATTAATTAGCATATAATTCTCAGTATATCATCTAGTGTTAATTAGCAGTTAAACCATCTTCTTGTGCATGACCTGCTGATTTCAATATAGTGTCCTATTTTGGAGACCCTAGGGGAACAAAACTTGAAAGGATATTCGGTCTTCTCTTTTTGAAAATGAAATATGGAATCACAGCTCCAATTCCCCTGTGCTTTGTTTAACTGCTATATATTTTCCTCATTTTGTTCCTTTCTTAAATCTGTGTCATAGGCATTATGTCTTCCCTTTCTAATAAAATCGTGGCCAGACCTTTACTAATTGTTCAGAGTGAAATGAATATTCATATTTAAACCTTTTTAAAGTTAGAACTTTTTCTGATTTTTCTTATTCACAGTTCTTAGAGGGATGTTCAGTATGATTGCTAGACAAATTTGTGTATGAGCTAGTCTTACAGTTTTCTGTTTTCTCATATTTTTGCACATGTATGTTTTGGTGGTATACACATCACTGAAGCAAAAAAAAAAAAACCTCATGGAGAAATTTGGCAATAAAACAATAAATTTGTTTAAATTTGGCAATTTCATCAATAAAACATTCTGAATTTTTTAATATTTTTAATGTTAATGCAATGATTGTGTATCTGAGAATTTTGTTTATGTACTTATAGAATTATACTAACTCATTTGAACAATTGCTGTAGAAGGAGAAGTTGTTAGCACATTCATATTTATTCATAACAGATAAAAATTGTAAGAATGATTAACCTACTCAAAACATTCAAATTTACCTTTGAAATTCATAATTAAACATATTCATATCTGAAGTGTCAGAAATTCAGAACCCTTAAAAAAACTGAAAAATGACATTTCTATCTATTTGAAACATGCCAGCATGCCAGCCAGGCCTGCTGACTGAGCATTCATGGGACATTCTGCCCTCGCTAACCTTCCTCCTTTGGTTCAGGCCTGGTCCTCCCCATGCTGGATCCCAACCCTGGTCTCTGCATCTGTCTCTTTCATGGCTATCACTTGGATTCACAACTTTCTTAGACTGGTAGTTAAGATCAAGGAAATCAAAATACATCATTTTTAAAAGCTTTCTTGGCTTTTGGATTTATGATCATATTAAGAAGGGTTTAGTTATTAAATTAGCCTCTTCACCAAAAAGAGCAACTTGGACAATCCACAAAGCATTTCACACACATTATCTCATTTGATTTTCACAGAAACTCAGAGTGAGTATAATTACTGTCATTTTACAAAGAAAGAAAGGGCCTCAGAGAGATTCAATGATTTCCCAAGGAACCAAAGCGAGATAGATGTGGTGTAATCAAGAATAACACTTAGATTTTTGATTTCTACAACTTTATTAGTCTTTGCAGATAGACCTCAAGAATCGCTGTGCACTGGTGCCCCTTGGACTGGAGGATAATAAGGCAATAGAGAAGGTGAGGAAACAAAGAAGTGGAAAGAAAGCTGATCTGGCATTAATTTAATATCACATGACTTTCCTGCGTCCTAGAGAGCAGGATGGGTTTGTTCCTTTTCAAGACCGTTTCTCACACTGCTTCCTCATGGCACGGCGTGAGGGGATCTGTGGGTACCACGGTTACAGGTTAAGTTTGAGGCCAGCGCCATAAAGACACCGTGTTCTCATTGAACACTTCTGAAAAGAAATGAAATGTTTCTATCTTCATTTTGGAATTTGAGTTGAAATGGGCTCCTGACTTTTCTGGGATGGAGGCCTCATTCTCAATATGCTCAACCAGGGATGCCTGGGTGGCTCAGTCGGTTTAGCGTCTGCCTTCAGCTTGGGTCATGATCCCAGAGTCCTGGGATCGAGTCCTGCATCAGGCTCCCTGCTTGGCGGGAAGCCTGCTTCTCCCTCTGCCTGCCGTTCCCCCTGCTTGTGTTCTCCTTCTCTCTCTCTCTCCTTTCTCAAATAAATAAAATCTTAAAAAATAAATAAAAAATAAATAAATATCCTCAACCAGTAAAAATTTGAACCCTAATCACCTAAGTTGTATGTTTAAATTCATAAATTTTTTTAAGGAAGACCCTGGATAAGACAAAAAGTGCAATTTTTGAATAATCAGCCCCATCACTTGAATCAGTTAGGAACTTGAGTTAAATGTATTGCAAATTCTTTACACATCTAGCTTTCTATTTCTAGAATAATCTCATAGGGGCAGAATAAAAGCTCAGAGCTCAGGTTCTGACTTCAGACAGCACAGGTTCAAATCCATGTTCCGACATTGCTAGATTCCTGGCTTCCAGCAAAATGACCGATGTCTCTGTGCCTTGGTCTGTTATAAAGATTAAGTGAGGTAGTGCACTTGGAGTTAATCAATACATACTGGCTATTACTTTTGCTATTATATATATTCAAAGAGAATAGGGAAGTGCCTAGCATCTTATGTCATTCTCTTATGATAATGGTGCCCTAGAGTAGTGACTATGCTCCTTATTTGTTTATTAATTAACTTGGTGCCACCACAGTTTCCACATTTCCATATGACTTTTGGGTGATTTTCATCATATTAGTTTAGATGTATATATTTATACTTTTGTATTTGTGCATAACATGGGTAAAACCACATAGGGAAAACAGGGAATTTCATCATTCTGCTAATACATTGGTTTACGCAATGCCAAAGTAATCGATTTTACTTTTTAAAATGTTTTTAATAAATGTAATTGATTTTTTTTACCTGATGATTGAATTGACTGGCTGGAGTTGGCATTTTATACACCCACCCTGAATTAAGCATTTGTGAAAATTGTTGGTTATTCAGTCTCTTAAAGCACCATTAGCACATTTTTCTGCCAGTGGCTTGAACATATTCATGCAGCCTTCAAAATTTTCTAATTTATTTCCAGGTAGGAGATCATATATTGGAAAAATCTGACTCAGCATGAAATATTTACAGTAAAAATTACTTCACCCTAATAAGTGTACTTAAAATGTGTTTATACAGAAAGTTTTTTCCCTTCTTCCAGCTTTATTTTTTATCATAGCTTTTTATTCAGCCTCTTACCTTGAACAGTTACACAGGGAGTTTTATGGAGAGTTGTGATGTACTGGAGATAGCAACCTGGCTGTCAAAGTTATCACTTCAGTTGTGGAAGCTAAGTCCAAGTTTTACAGAGGTGGTCCTCTCATATCCTTTCCCGACTCCTTCCCTGTGAGGAAATCATTCTAAAAATGTTTGGTAATTATTTCCTTCTTTCAGCTCAGAATCACCCTGTTCTGGTCCTTGGAGAAGAGGAAACATGCTATTGGTCATCTGATTATAAGATCTTCACACAGGAGCTGAAAGAACTCAATCCGATTCATAGTTTCCAAATCAAATGTTGCACACACATCTAGAGAAAACTAGAGCTGATGGCTCTTATATCTTTCTGTCCTCCTCCTATGTCTATTGTCTTTGAATTATTTCAACCGACTTTTCATTCCTTTCATGTCCAAAGTTCCAGTGGGACCCATCTCTTGCATGGCAGTAGTATAACAGAGCTTAATGAAGTGGCCCAGAAGGCTACATGAGTCATAAATTTAAACTGGTTGACTTCTTTATGAAGCCACGGTAGGGACACTGGTGTTAGGGAAGAAATTCTTAAAACAGACACTTCCCTTCAGTGGTTTCTGAAATGGGTTGTTCTATCCAGCTGAAAACAATGTTTTATATTCCTTGCTGTACTGGGTGACAAAGCAAAGTGTAGTATATTATTTGATACAGATAAGTGAATTGTGATCCTACTCCTATTACAGATGCTCAGAGGAGGTGGTCTACAATTGCTGAGGTAGCCTCAGGGCTTTCTCCTGAGATACCTCAAAGAGTCTGATGGTATGACTTTCTGAGATCACGACTATTTGGAGAAATCTCTCTCTCTTTGATTTTATGATTCAGGGCCTTTGGAGTTTTATTTAAAAGAGGCCTCTTTAAAATTTTGGACTTGTTCTTTTTAAAATGGTAGTGGTTCCCTTTCATTCCTCCTTGTACATGGAACATTCCTTGCTTGAGCAACGTGTGGTGGGAACTTTGCGAGGCACTTTTGGGGGGGAAGAGCGTGAAATGGAAAGAACCTGCCTTCTAGGTTTTTATTTAACTTTCCAGTAAGATAAGAGTTGGGGATCACTTCCATTTTTGTTTCATGTCATACAGTCATGTGATAGCATTTAGTTTCTCACTTCCCGTAGTCAAGTGAAGAAAATGAAATCTAATTTATATTCTGGGAAGTTGCAATTCTCTTCATGTAATCCAAGTGAGTGTGCTTTGAGTTATTTTGGTATTCTTCTTTCGCTCCAATTTTCAAATGCAAATTGTCTATTCCAGTTACTTTTTTAACCCTATATTAACACCTTTTTTATTGTGGCAAAACACACATAACACAGAATTTACTATTTTAACCATTTTATTTATTTTTTTAAAGATTTTATTCATTTGAGAAAGAGAGAGTATGAGTGGGGAGAGAGGCAGAGGGAGAAGCAGACTCCTGGCTGAGCAGGGAGCCAGATGTGGGGACCCTAGAATCATGACCCGAGCCGAAGGCACATGCTTAACCGACTGAGGCACCCAGGCGCCCTTATTTTCACCATTCTAAAAGGTACGGTTTAATGCCATTTAGCGTTCACAATGCTGGGCAACCAACACCACTACCTCGTTCCATACCAGCCTCAGCATCCAGGCCCATTTAGCAGTCATTCCCCATTCTCCTTTGCCCCCAGCCCCAGACTGCCATTAATCTGCTTTCGGTCTTTCTAGATTTCCTTATTCTGGATATTTCTTGTAAAGAGAATCATATGCTATGTAGCCTTTTGTGTCTGGCTTCTTTCACTTAGTATAAAGTATTTCACTTAGTATAAAGGTTTATCCACGTGATAGCATGTACCCATATTCATGTTTCATGGCTGAATAATACTCCATTGTATGGCTATATCACATTGGTTTATTATTATTATTATTACCATTATTATTATTGTCAGTTGATACACATTTGGGTTGTTTCCATCAGTTACTTTTATAATGGATAATACTACATACTCAAGGAAAATTTTACTGCTTCAAGTAGTGTAGAAATAATCAAAATTCATTTGAAATGACATGGGAATGTTCCGTAGTATATTGGACCATTCCACCTGCTTCTAAGGCTTCTGATTTAATGTGGTATATGAAATATACACCTGGTCTCTAACCAATGGGAAATGCTATGCCTCCTCCTTACAAAGTCCTATGTTACTTAGGTAATGGGTTCTCAAAAAGCATTTTTGTAGACATCTGAAATTTAGCTATAACAGAAACGTTATTTCTCATCAAATTACCGATATGCCTATTCCCCTTACGGCATTGGAAAATAGAATGAAGACAGATTGTATTACGTTTCATGATTTCAAAATAGTCTAAAATGAAATTCGAACTCATGGTTTTGATTCCGAGGATTCCACGGCCCATGGAAATCAAGTTGGCAGCTTCAGATATGAAGCAATAACTTACCCCCAGCCTTGTGTATTACATGTTTTGGAAATGAAGGTCAAGGCTCCGAGGTGCCCCATCCTCTTTCAGGAAAGCGTGATGCGATCTTTTAACTCCACCTGAGCAGCCACTAGAGGCAAGGGGATGAGACCTCAGTTTAATGTCTCAGCTGAAGGGCAGACAGGCAGAGCCATTATTAATACCTGACAAGCAGAGAACTCTGCCTCAGTGCTGTTAAAACCTCAGCGAAGGGCAGCAACACTTTATAATTTATAAGGATGGAAATGGATCGAGACTTTTTTTTCTGGGAAGAAAATAAAGTCATAATGCATTTTCAACCGATGCTTAGTTGCTTGTAAGTGCCCCTCGGGGCATTCCATTAATGAGGATCAGGGATTACAAGAAACAGATAAAGATATGTAAAAATGTTGAATTAACATGGTTTTCCTTTCTTAAAACCTGAAAAATGCACATAATGTCCTTTCAGCATATTTGACAAACATATACTTAAAGCTAAAACCGTTACTTACAAAGCCATAATACTACCTGAAACCATATGGTAAACTGTCTATCTTGGTGATTACAAACCCTGGTTTTATAGCACCCTAGGGATATCATAAAAATTTGAAAATTATTTTTAATTAAAAATGCATGGTAACTTCAATGTAACAAAGTCTCTGTAGACCAGAATTCTCCTTAAAATAGATCTAACTTAGCCTTTGCCTAGATGGGCTTTGTGCCAAAAAGACTTTGTGTTAGATACATTTATCTATGGAAACAATCTGAGGAATTCGCATTGGCACCCATATTAAAGCATTTATTCATAGGCACAAAATCAAGTAGCAAACAATTAGATATTATTTTGTCTGAGATTATTGAGGGTCATTAGGCCAGGAATCATATATTTGTGTTTATATCTTGTTTTTTTTAAGTGTTTCTTACTGCTTGTTTCATAATATTAAAAATTGGAACTATTTTCAGGAAAAGGATAAAATTGCAAATCACATTAATTGTATGTGCGTGTGTGTGTATCTTGTTTAAAACCAAAATACCAGTTTCATCCTCCCTTTGTATAATGAAAATACAAGTCCTCTTGGAGACATTCTTCCTCTACCCAAGTCAATTTTAATTTTAGATGTGTTTCTAAGCTACAAAACAATGTATAAATTCTTGGTTGGCTTGATCCACCTCCAAGAGAAGCAAAATGAAGTCGTTCGATCTTTCAAGTGATATGTAAGAATCACCAATAGAAAGACAATAATAAAATTAAGAGAAATTAAATCAAGAAATATTGTTTGCTACACTAGAAGGCTCTGAAACAAAAAATTGTCTTACAATACTGATAAGTGAATGAAGAAAAGAAGCCTTTCTCAATATAGTTTTCAATTTAGCCACATATTAAAAGAGAGACAAAAAATGGCCCGAGCCTTTGCAGCCATGACTATTCTAAGGACGTAATTGGGGAAAATCATTATGTGTACACTCTTACTATGTATATGGCTGAAGGTCTCATCAGGAGCCCGAAGAGACCAGAAAGTACTATGTGAGCACATGTCAGTCCTTCCCCCACTTTGATATAAACACCCATCAGCCTTTGGAACAACAGCCAGACAATGAATCATGGGCAATATGTTTTTAAATTGGTCTCATGTACAGTTTATTTATATTTTAACTTATGGTTGGTTTTAAACCATGGAGCAGTAATTCTTAACCTTTTGTATGATTTTTTTCCTTAACTCATAGGGAAGATGGCTCATTCCCAGTGAACAGAAGGGAACAGCTTCAGGAGATAAATATTAAATCAACCCTATGAAAACGTGCTGCTTATTCAAGCTGACGTCTATTCCTCTGTCTTACATTCACATGGTGTATGAACAGTTGCCCCAATACCAGCACACCGAAGGCATTGATCCTACAGAGCCATCATTCTCTTGCACTTTACTCTCAGTCATTGTACAAACATCGCTGTACTTCTGCTTCATGGATTCTCAAATACATCTTTGATGACACTACTCCTTCTGCACTGAGAAAAACAGTCTCTGATTCCTAAGGCACTTTGATCCTATTATTCACTCATCCACTTATCCATCCTTCAGTCACCACCTGCTTTACTGATAATGCGCTTGACATTGGGGATTTAAAGTAAAACATAGTCTCTGACTCTAGAGTGCTTTCAGGATAGTGGAGGTGACAGACATGTAAAGAAGTAAGAGGAATAAATTATCATAGAGCCTGTCATAGAAATATATGCACAGTGGAGAACAAAGAAGGGAATGGTCATTTCTACCTGGAGCTGAATAAGAATGAATAGAGATGGAGAATAATATTTAATGGATTTTGACAATTGAAATAAATATTAAATAAGCAAACAGAAGAAAAAGTAAGTGTAAGTTAGCATACTAAGGAGAAAAAGAACCTAAAAGAAAAAGAAAAATAACTTTAATGGAAATAAAAAGATGGAAGAAAGACTTGTAAGGAATTTTTTTAAAAATTATTAAAAAAGAACTGAAAATGACTGTTCTGATAGGATGCGCTTTAGAATTTTAAAATATTTGCTCTAGAAAGATTGATGATTTAGTTATGGAATAGAGTCGCATTGAAATGTATGTAATGATTCTTACTTTTCTAAACACAGAAATCAGTAATGGAAGCCAATAACTTCTTTTTCAGCAGATAGACTATTTTAGTCTCTTTGTTAATTCTGTGGTAATAACTAATTATCGCATAGGTGGAATTATATAGAATACAAGATAAAATACATAAAGGCTTTAAACCCACTAGATCAGCATACAGATTTTTTAAATGGCTGGTTGGATATTCTACGAAAAATTAATTCGCATTTTACAGTCAGCAACATCATAGCTCTTGCATTAAATAAATTCATGCAGAATATTGGATGTGTACTACTGGCGGGAATCACTGACAACTGGGACAAGACATGACTTTAAAGTATAGCTTTCTTGTTAAATGATGTGAAAGACAGAATGTTACCTGCTACAATATTATTTTTTATTTCTTTTTTTAATTTCTTTAAAAGATTTTATTTATTTATTTATTTGACAGAGAGAGATAGCGAGAGCAGGAACACAATCAGGGGGAGAAGGAGAGGGAGAAGCAGGCTTCCCGCTGAGCAGGGAGCCCAATATGGAACTCGATCCCAAGACCCTGGGATCATGACCTGAACCAAAGGCAGATGCTTAATGACTGAGCCACCCAGGTGCCCACTTTTTTTAAAATTTAAATCCTGTCAGCCAACATAGTTTCAGATGTAGCGTTCAATAATTCATCAGTTGCATATAACACTCATCACATCACGTGCCCTCCTTAATGCCCATCACCCCATTACCCCATCCCCCATTCCACCCCCCAACAACCCTCAGTTTATTTCCTAGAGTTAAGAGCCTCTCATGGTTTGTCCCTTTCTCTGATTTCTTTCCATTCCGTTTATTTCTACACAAATTAAACCAGCAGAGCAAGTTCTTAAATGTTAATTTTTATGTCAAATACACACTGGCATTAGGTAATATGTATTTTCTCTTTCAAGAATTTTTTCCCATGATGGATCTTTCAGATTTTGCAAAATTATGGAAAACTCCCCAAATTTACTCAGACTCCATGGGTTGATAGTTAATAGGGGGTTGAGTCATGGAGTATCAGCAATGAAAAGCCCTAATCTTGGCACTTAATTGACATGAGTGAAACTGTCAGTAAATTATATGGTCTACATTTTGATTTTTACTCATATTTCCTTTTTTTCACACTTTCCTTGCATTTGGGATCCATTATATGCAAACAAACATGCTATTGAATACAGGCACTACGGAAACTGACCTAGAGAAATAATAACAAACTTAATGGAAATTCAACCCACATATAATGTATGAATTTTTAGCAGTTTTAAGCAACAGGTCAAAATGCAGTATAACTCTCTACAAACTGAAATCTAAAGGCTGAGATAATGGATCAAAATAGAATAATTAGGATGGATAAGATTGATTTCCGAAATGTTCAAAGAATTGTTGAATTCTGTAGTTTAACATAATAATATCTACATGCTCTGATAGTTTTGCACATCATCAACTGAGTTAAATGGAAGTAGATTTCCTAGTTTTCCTTTTCACTTTAGGTTTTGCCACAGGAGAGATTGTGAGATTTGCAAGACAGAAGTGAAGAAGCAGCCAGCACTCTCTGAAATCAGTGTAGGGGGCAAGCACACTGCAGCTGAAACACACCTTGTCATGATCTTCTGTTTTATAGAAGGTGGTGTGGGGCAGCAGCTGGGATTGCAGAGACTCCAAATCCCACTGTATCTACTTGTTACTTTCTTCAAACTGTGCACCACATAAAGAGCACTCACTTCTTTGGCACCTCACTGCACCATCAAGATGGGAAGCCATGAGGGATAGAGGAGGGCTCCAGTTTGTCTTCACTGTTTACAGTTGTTCTTGCTTCATGCCTCACTTTTCTCCTTGATCTACAGTAATTTCATGCTCTTATAAGATACAGAGTGAACCACATTCCATAGCACCCATAATTGCACACAGCGTATTCCCTATAATTGGTCCGTTATTATATCACTCCGAGCTGTTCTTCTACTTTTGACTGAACCTTAAATTATAGAGAAATTCATTCCAGAAAGACTCTAGGGGAGCAGAACCTTTTGAAAGGGTACCTTGAAATGGCCCCGGGCTACCTGGAATTTGTTACTTGATGTAATTATATTTCAAGACACTAATGACTCTATGAACAGTGATAAGGTACACATGGTTAACATGGCAAAAACATAATGTAAAATATCACCTGTAGACACCTGTAACCAAGTGTCTATAGAAGGAGTGGTTTTGGACGACCAGGTACTTTTTGCCACAGAATATTTTGTAAAAATAAGAAAGAATAATAGGTCTGGTTGGTGGCTTCTAAGTGTACCAAAAGACTTTCTTCAGAAAGTACATAATGAGTTCAGAGTTTTTACTTTCCAGTCAAGGATAAGATAGGAAAATTCTTCTATCTATGTTTACCCTGAAATAAACCTTTATTTCCTATAGCTATAGGACTGAGATTTCTGAAAACCAAGTCTAAAAGTGAAGTTTAAAATTGTTTCTGGTTGGGGCGCCTGGGTGGCTCAGTCGTTAAGCATCTGCCTTCGGCTCAGGTCGTGATCCCAGGGTCCTGGGATCGAGCCCTGCATCGGGCTCCCTGCCCGGCGGGAGGCCTGCTTCTCCCTCTCCCACTCCCCCTGCTTGTGTTCCTGCTCTCACTGTCTGTCTCTGTCAAATAAATAAAATCTTAAAAAAAAAAAAATTGTTTCTGGTTAAATTAAAAATCATTTAAATTTACAACTTCACAAGGTCTCTTATTACTAAATTTGGACATTCCGTAGGAAGGAGTCTTTATCTGAAAATATGGATGGGATTATATGGAACAGATTCTAATAAAGCTGGGGAACTTGATTCCTAAATAATTCTGAGCCTCTTTTGCCTATAGAAGCAGCTTTTCCTTCCTTGTTTGAAAAAGTTAATCTCTTACCTAAGGAATCTGTAATGGCTTTTCTTGAAGTAGTTGAATTACAGGAGATTGCTAATCCTTTTCAAAACATGCTCCTTACCTCCTATTGTTTCTAGACCTATAATCAGACTGTAGCTCCAGTGAGTAAGGTAAAAACAAACAAACAAAAAACAAAAAAACGTAGCCTATGTATAAATAGAAATCATACCAAAGTGATTGCAAATTTTGCCAATTTGTATTGTCATAAACTTAGGGAACATGTATGGGAATGGATCCTATGGATGGTGGATCAGGTTAAAAGGCAAAGAATGCAGGACTTGGTTAAATTTGTTGATACGGGTATTCGAAAGCAGAGATTCTAAATTCAATCTGAAATGTGACATGACTGAGAGTGGCAGGTAGGTTAAGGAACCCATACAAAGTTACAAAACAAATACATAATGTACCCAGGATCTGAGCCCAGAGTCAGGTTCCAGAGTCCTTGCTCTTAAGGGTGATGAGGTTAGAGACAAGAGGTTGTAGCTTCAGACACATTAAAGACTATAAATTTTAGGCAGTTGTAATAAATGAGACAAGAAAGAAAGCCTGGGATTTAGTTGATAAACCTTCAATTATAGTTATATTTTTTCCTGAGTCATCACAACACTTTTCCTCTATTCTGTATATGCAGTCAAATGGTTGTCCTTTTCTTTTTTTTTTTTTTTTTAAGATTTTATTTATTTATTTGAGACAGAGAGAATGAGAGACAGAGAGCATGAGAGGGAAGAGGGCAGAGGGAGAAGCAGACCCCCCGCTGAGCAGGGAGCCTGATGCGGGACTCGATCCCGGGACTCCAGGATCATGACCTGAGCCGAAGGCAGTCGCTTAACCAACTGAGCCACCCAGGCGCCCCTGGTTGTCCTTTTCTAAAGGACATTATATTTACAAATGACAAGAAAAAAAGAAAAAAAAATACTTCTTGGGACCTCATCAGATCCTGATAAAGAAAGGATCTGCAACAGACCAATAATATGATATAAATCTTCTGATGAATGACTAGGAAGCAAATGAAGTGTTAAGTCAAGAGACAAAGGAAGAGAGAAAGAGAGAAAGAATGTGTAAGCATAAATCTGTTCTTAAGCATGTCTATGCACTTGTAATATATTTTATATTTTTACAGGGAAGCACAAAAGCAAAGTTATTTCCCTTTATACCCTTACTATTTTGTGACATCACCTCATCTAAATTCTTCTTTATTTTCTAAAGAGGAGATAAAAGACACACAGTCTCCACCTCTAATTATGTTTTAATTTATTTTAATAGAGTTTTCTTCATTATTATATCAGTTTTATATTTCTGCATACAAATTACCTCAAACTTGGCAGATTAAAATAATAAACATTGTCATATGTGAAAAACCCACAACTAACATCATACTCAATAATGAAAGACTGAAATCTTTTCCTCTAAGATCAAAAACAAGACAAAGATGTCCACTTTTGCCTCCTTTGTTCAGCATAGTATTGGAAGTGTGAGCCAGAGCAATGAATCAATAAAAAGAAATAAAACATCTAAATTGAAAACAAAGAAATAAAATAATCTCTGTTCTCAGGTAACATGGTCTTATGTGTAGAAAAACCAGAAGACAGCACAAATTCAACAAGTTGCAGGATACAAAATCAACAGACAAAATCAGTTATTTCTACATCTTAACAGTGGGTAATCTGAAAAGAAAATAATGAAAACTATTTCATTTATAATGGCACCAAAAGCATAAAATACTTAGGAATTAGCTTAACCAAGGAGGCAAAAGACTTGTACACTGATAACTACAAAATGCTGCTGAAAGAAATTAAATAAGACATAAATAAATGAAAAGATATCCTGTGCTCATGGATTGAAAGATATAATATCGTTAAATGTTGATACTTCTCAAAGCTATCTACAGATTCAATACAATACCTATTGAAAGCTCAATGATGATTTTTGCAGAAATAGATAGAAAAACCCATCCTAAAATGCATATGGAATCTCAAGGGAACCGCAAAAGCCAAAATAATTTTGAAAAAGAACAAAGGTAGGGATCTTATAATTCTTAATTTCAAAACTTACTACAAAGCTCTAGAAATCCAAACTGTGTGGTATTAGCATAAAGACAGACATAGAGACCAATGGAACAGAATAGAAATAAACCTTCATGTATTTTGTCAAATGATTTTTGAGAAGATTGCCAAGGACATTCAATGGGGACAGGGCAGTCTTCTCAGCAAAGGGTGTTGAGGAAACTGGATATACACACTTCCAAAATAATGAAGTTGTCATTAGGAAATGCAAATGAAAGCTACAATGAGATTATACCTTACACTCATTAGGATGGATATTATTGAAAAATAATAACAACAAAAACAGAAAAGGAAAAGAACCACTGTTGGCCAGAATGTAGAGAAATTAGGTCTCTTATGCATTGCTGATGGGAATATAAAATGATGCACTACTATGGAAAAAAATATGGCAATTCCTTAAAAAATTAAACATAGAACTAGCATGTGATCCAGCAATTCCAGTTCTGGCTATATTACCCAAAAGATCTGAAAGCAGGAACACAAACAGATATTTGTATATCAATGTTGAAAGCAACATTATTCGTAACAGTCAAAAGGTAGAAATAATCCACGTCTATTGACAAATGAGTGGATAAACAAGATGTGATATCTACATATAATGAAATATCATCTGCCTTATAAAAATGAAATTCTGATACATGCTACAACATGGACAAATTGTGAAGGCATTATGCTAAGTGAAATAAGTCAGACAAAAAAGGACAGATATTATATAATTCCACTTAAATGAAATGTCTGGAATAGTTAAATTCAGAGAGATAGAAAGTAGAATAGTAGTTACTGGGGTTTGGGTTGAGGGGATAATGGGAACTTATTGTTTATTTGGCACAGAGTTGCAGTATGAGATGATGAAAAGTTTCCCGAGATGCATAGTGGTGATTCACAACAGTGTGAATATATTTAATGCCACTGAACTATACACTTAAAATGGTTAAAATGGTACATTTTATGTATTTATATTTTATCACAATTAAATGAACTCAATATATACTTTTATTGTCTCACAATTCTATAGGTTAAAATTCTCAGGTTAGGGTCTCACATGACTGAAACAATGGTGTTGCCTTAAGACCATGATCTCACTGGAGACCATTTGCAAGCGCATTCAGTGTTGGATTAACTCAATTTCTTGCAGTTATACAACTGAGGTACCTTTTATCGTATAGGTCATCAGTTGGGAGCCATCCTCAGCTCTTGTGGGTTACCCATTCCTCCCTGCGATGTGACCCTCTTGGAAACATGGTAGTTTGCTTCTTCAGGCTAGTAGGAAAGTATATGTCTGTCTATTTTAAAGTCTTGCTTAATTAAGTTGGGTTTATTCAGCTGGTTAATCATAAATTAATTCTAATTCAACTCAGAAGAAACCTCAATTATATCTGCAAAATTCCTTTTTCCACAAAACATAATTTAATCTTGTGAGTGATACCCCATAATCTTCAAAGGTCCTGCCCACACTCCAGGACAGGATATTATATAGGATATGTTCAACGGAGGTGGGGATCTTGGCGGGCATCTTAGAATTTTGCCTACCGTATTATCATGCCCATAACAATAAGAGAGAGATCCATTTTAAATCTTAAAAGCCACAATTCACAATAAAAATATAACACATAAGTATGTCTATGCTAAGTAACAAAACAGCTATTTTATAAGGAAGAAATTTAAAGAGATTCATGAAGGCAGAAATAGAAGCATGAAAATAAAAAGACTATTTAACATATCACTTTGAAAATATGACAGTTCAAATAGACAAAAATAAGAAAAGCTATAGAAGGCTTAAACTTCATCAGTAAGGTAGGGCATATGGATACATATTGAATTTTACACACTGGTAATGGGGCATGATAATGGAATACACCTTCTTCTCAAGTTTGAGGATGTGCAACTTTAAAAAAATTGATAGTTTTTAGGTCACTATGGAAACATGAATAATTTCCACAAATTAGAAATATTTTAAATAATATTAACTGATGACAAAACAACAAGCTAGAAATTATTAACATAATAAAAAATCCTTCCAAATGAGAATATTTTTTTTTATTTATTTATTTGAGAGAGAGAATGAGAGACAGAGAGCACGAGAGGGAAGAGGGTCAGAGGGAGTAGCAGACCCCCCGATGAGCAGGGAGCCCGATGTGGGACTCGATCCTGGGACTCCAGGATCATGACCTGAGCCAAAGGCAGTCACTTAACCGACTGAGCCACCCAGGCGCCCCAGCAAATGAGAATATTTTTAAAAGCTTATTAAACAAAACCTGGTTGAAACGAGAAACACAAAAATGTAAAAAATTTAAATTTAAATTAAAAATTTTAATTTTAAAATTCCTTTAAAAAAGATAATAAAAGCATCTATATCATCATCTATGAGATTCATTGAAATCATTGATCAGAGGAAAAATAATAGCCCCAAGCACTCATACTAAGATTTAAAAGTAAAAATAAATAAAATAATTTTCCAAACAAAAATTTAGAAAGGAAGAGCAAAAGAACATATATGGAATTAGTAAAGATGAAAGAAATTAATGATGTAGAGAATACAGAAATCATACAACAAATGAATAAATCAAATTCTAAAAAATTATTTTTTAATTAACAAAATATACATACTACTAGGTAACTATGGAGAGAAAAAAGAAGAAAATATAGATATACGAAAATACCCCTTAGTCCTGAAACCAGCACCTTATGTAACATGGAATGAATAGACTTTTCCACTAAGATTAGGAACAATCTCCACTGCTACTCAGTATTATACTGGAAGTATTAGCCAATACAATTAAACAAGAGAAATCAGTTAGAGGAATGAATAATTGGAAAAGAAGCAAAACTATCTCTTTTTGCAGATGATATGATGGTCAACCTGAAAAATGAATCTATTATACAACTAATTCAAATAATATAAGAATACAGTAAAATAGGATAGGATATAAAATTAATATACAGAAATCAGTATCTTTCATACACACAGTTAATAACTTGTCAGAACATATAAAGGGAGAAAGAACCCCATTTATAATAGCAACAAAGACAGAATATTTAGGAATAAAATTAACAAGAGATGTACAAAAACTATACTATACTATGTGAGAAAATATTTTAAACTTGTGAAAGATACAAAATGAGAATTGAACAAATGTAAAGACATTTACTGGTTTTGGATGGTATGCCAACCATCATAAAATTTATGTTCTGCTTAATTCATAAATTTTACACAATCCAAATAAAAATACCAAGTTATCTTTTTTTTCAACTTGCAAGAAAAAGCAGGGAAAAAGAAACTATAAGGAGTTTAATCTTCCCAGATATTAAAATATAGTATAATTTCCTTAATTAAAATCTTGTTGTTCTGGCATAAGAATGAACAAACTTTGCATTAGAACAGAAGAGAAAAAGAAGAGAAGAGAAAGTCTAAAAATAGACATATATACACAATTAAAAATACATTAAAAAGGCCCTTAGGTCACTCATAATCAGAAAAAAATGCAAATTAAAACACTGTGATATCATGTCTATCAAATTGATGCATATTTAAAAGAATGACAAGACTTTCTACTGGCAAGTCTGTGGGGAACTAGGCATTCACATGTAGTTTCTGGTGCCCATGCAAATTCCTATAAGCTTTGTGGAGAGGAATTTGAAAGTCCCTATTGATATCAATCAACACACCCATCAACCAATAAAAAGAAATAAATGGGAGTGAAAAGCCTTTCTTTACAACAGAAAGGCAACTAATAGATGTATATGTATATGTGTTTAGTGTTTCTGGGGGAGAGAGATATGGAGAGATGTAGATAACAAAAAACGTGACTTCCATCAAGTAGCCTTCAGTGTAGCTGATGAACTTGAAAATTGTGAGAAAGAAGCGACTAGTTTCAGGAAGCTATTGCAATCAATTACCTGTAAAAACATTTTTTTAAAAATTTGGACTCGTAACGTGACAGTAAAAATGGGGGGTTGGTGGCTGGTAATCAAAAAGACTGGATATTTTCAAAGTGTTAACAAGGAAAAGTGAATGGTACTGATGGATATTTGGAACAGGAGAGGGGAATGAAAAATGATTTGAAAGGAGAAAGATCTATTACACTAATGTTGAAAAAAAATTATTACTGACACCAAGGTTTACCTTTTAACATTTTCCAAATAGAGACATCTGAGAATTTGTTACAAATTTCTAGAGATGTTTTGGAGTGGATTTGTCTCTGGCAAGAATTTATGTTATTGAAAAAGAGACTCAACATAATTTTTTTTAACTTTCTATAGTTGGAAATTTTAAAACAAATCTCTTCTAATATTTAACAAACTCTTTAAATACAGGCTTTATTATACATAAAAGCAATCCATTCTCTGAAAAAAAAAGCAAATAAAGTATATTTTATTATTTACATATAGTTATTTTACTCATAGCCCCACTTTATTTTCTGCCAAATATATATATTATATTTTTATATATGTAATGAAACTATAAGATTTAATCACTTAATTTTATACATGTATAACTTTGAAAAATCACATACATCAATGAGTGGTTTCCATCTTAAAGTACAGTGATAACTTGTTTGTTACGCCCCATTACTGAATCTGTGTTTGAGCACTGGTTATATGCAAGCAGAACTGCTTAAAAGTTATGGGAATATCAATGTAGAAGATGATTAAGTGTGTACAGAATCTATTAAGGTTTATAATTAAGATAAAACATCACTGGAGTTTATTATGAAATTATAATATCCTGTAATCATCCTGAAAGGGACTGCTTGTCATGTTGTATTACTTAATTATGGCCAAGTAGTTCATATAACTTGAAGTTGCAGTGATTAAAACAATTAGTATAGAGTCAGGACCAGTTATAAAAGTTGTAATAAAAATATGAACAAATCAAAATGTGAACATAAGAACTAGATTTTAACATGCAACATTTCTTTAGAAATGGACTAAATTTATTCTATTGCACTGTTCTCAATTAGCAAGAGATGGCAGTGCTCCATCCCACTTAGTAGTTGTTAGTGCAAAATATCTGAAAATACTGTTACGTACTTTAGAACCACTACATCTAAATGGAAACTTATGAGAGGAAATATGTCAATAAGTGTATAAATAATGTCTCTTACTGGCTACATAATCAATCTCTCTATGTCTCAGAGTCCTGATGTGAAAATGCTGATAATCCTTAAAAGATTTTATCATTAAGGTAAACAGATAGATGATAGATAGATAGATAGATAGATAGATATGGTCATACATATATGACCATATATATGATATAATAAACAGTGAGTATAAACTATTATTATTGCTGTTAATATCACTACTACTACTACTACTACCACTTGTTCTGTTACTACAATTATTACTGATTTATTATCCTTCTTCTTTCCTTTTTTTGAAATTTTTATTTAAATTCTAGTTAGTGTAATACTGGTTTCAGGAGTAGAATTTGGTGATTCATCACTTAAATATAACACCCAGTGCTCAACACAAGTGTCCTCCTTAATACCTGTCACCCATTTAGCCCATCCCCCGCCCACCTCCCCTCTATTAACCCTCAGTTTGTTCTCTATAATTAAGAGTCTCTTAGGTTTGCTTCCCTCTCTCTCTCTCTTTTTGCCCTTCCCCTATGCTCTTCTGTTTTGTTTCTTATATTCCACATGTGAGTGAAATCATATGGTATTTGTCTTTCTCTGACTGCTCTGTCCATTGCTATAAGTGTAGTGTTAAAGTCCCTTACTGTTATTATCAATGAATTTCTTTACGTTTGTTATTGATTGATTTATATATTTGTGTGCTCCCAAGTTGGGCACATAAATATTACAACTGTTAGATCTTCTCATTGGATAGACTCCTTAATTATGATATAATGCCCTTCTTCATCTCTTGTTATAGTGCTTGGCTTAAAACCTAGTTTGTCTGATATAAGTATGTCTACTCCGGCTTTCTTTTGATGTCCGTTAGCATGATAAATAGTTCTCCATTCCCCCATTTTCAATCTGCAGGTGTTTTTGGGCCTAAAATGAGTCACTTGTAAGCAGTGTATAATGGGTCTTGTTTTTTTATCCATTCTGATACCCTATGTCTTTTGATTGGAGCATTTAGTCCATTTACATTCAGAGTAATTCTTGATTGGTAAGAATTTAGTGTCATTGCATTACCTGTAAAGTCACTGTTTCTGGAGATTTTCTCTGTTCCTTTCTAGTCTTTGTTGCTTTTGGTCTCTCTTTCCCACTCAAAGGGTCTGCTTTAATATTTATTGCAAGGCTGGTTTAGTGGTCATGAACTCACTTAGTTTTTGTTTGTCTAAGAAACTCTTTATCTCTCATTCTATTCTGAATGACAACCCTGCTGGATAAACTATTCTTGGTGCATATATTCCCCTTCAACATGTTGAATATATCATCCCCCTCTCTTCTGGCCTGCCAGGTTTCTGTGGTGAGATCTGCTGCTAACGTGGTTTGTCTTCCTTTGTAAGTTATGGATTTCTTTTCCCTTGCTGCTTTCAGGATTCCTTCCTTATCTTTACATTTGCAAATTTTACTATGATATGTCTTGGTGTTGACTGGCTTTTGTTGAGTTTGATGGGAGTTTTCTGTGCCTCCTGGATTTGGAAGTCTGTTTCCGTCCCCAGATTAGGGAAGTTTTCAGCTATAATTTTCTCAGATAAACCTTCTTTGCCTTTTTCCCCTCTCTTCTTCTAGGACTCCCATTATATGAATGTTACTACTCTTCATGGATTTGCTGAGTTCCCTAAGTCTGTATTCATGATACAATACTTTTCTTTCCCTCTTCTTTTCAGCTTCATTATTTTCCATAATTTTGTCTTCTCGATCACTGATTCATTCCTCTACTTCATCCATCCTTGTTATTACATTCAGTCAGTTTTACATCTCAGCTATAGCATTTTTTATTTTGGCTTAACTAGTTTTTAGGCCTTTTATCTCTATAGTAGAAGATTCTCTTGTGTCTTCTATGCTTTTCACAAGCCCAACTAGTATCCTTATGATGGTTATTTTAAATTCTGGTTCAGGCATATTACTTATATCTGTTCTAATTAGATTCCTAGCCATGACCTCCTCTTGTTCTTTTTTGGGGGAGTGAATTCCTCTATTTTGTCATTTTGCCTAGGAAACAGGAAAGCTTGTTATATTTTCTGTTCCTGATAGTAATGGCTATATTAAGAAGAAGTCTTATACTGTGTGTTTTGGTCTGCTTGTTAAAATAAGCCTGATCCTATTTCCACTAGAGCTGAAGCTTTGCAGTACTCTATGATCAGCAGACTTGGTGTGTGTGAGTGGTTCTCAGGAGGATTTGCCCTGGTAAAGATGCATCTGCAGAGGTAGGAAGGTGAGGCTTGGTGTAAGTGGCTCCAGCCTCCACTGGGGCTGCTGTGTTGCTCAATGAGTCTGTCCGTGCTGATGGACAGGGGAAAATGGCATCCCCACTCTCTCATCCCTGAAGCAGGGAGTTGTGCCTGCCACTGTTCAGGAAGACCTCATAGAAGAGCACACAGTCTCCCCTCTTTTGGCCCCAGTTCCCATCAGATCCTTGCTTTCACCCTGTGTCCCAGCTGTCTGCCCACCACGGGGCACAATATTCTTGTGTTTTATCTCAGGCAGGTGGCTGGGTTTCCAAACTCCAAATTTTAGCAACCCAGTGTGGCACAGACCTGTGCTGATCTTCTGAGGGAGGGTCTTACTGTGCTGTGGCCAGTGCCAGTTTGTCCCAGAAAAGCAGTCACATGACCACACAGGGCTTGGAGTTTATGGTAAAGCACAACAAAACACTAAAAGCAAGGTTTGCTGCCCTCAGCAGGTGTCTCTGTTCCTATGCTAATGAACAGGATAGCACTTTGGTGCCCACCAGCTCTTTTGTCCCCTTAGAGGCCATGCCACCTCTTCCAAATACGCTCCAAGAAGGGGAACTGTCTCTCCTATGTGACAGATGGGGATCCTCAGACTACACTGTCCACTCCTGGGATTCTGCCCTCCTTCCCCACAGGAACACCACTATGCCCACAGGCTCCACCCAGTGATGGCCATGGACTTCTAAAACTTCAGACTTTGAGCTCAGCTGCTTGTAAAGACTTGAGATAATCAGCCACTCTAGTTTTCCCAGTCAATAGTTTTTGAGAAATGTTTCCCTTGTGCAATCCAATGTGCACTTCTCTTTCTCTCTCTTCTCTCTCTGAGATAAAGGCTTCCTCTCTTCCACAGCACCCACAATTCTTTTCTTCCCTGAATCACATCTCTGCACCTCCTACCTCCCATGACATGGCTTCTTTTCTCCCTCTAGTTATGCAGTTTGTTCTCTCAGCATTCAGATTGATTTCTTGGGTGTTTGGAATGATTTGGTATTTATTTAGCTGTGTTCAAGGGATGAGTCAAGTAGCTGGTACCCCTACTGCTCCATCATCTTAATTCATCTCCCCCCGCTTCTTTCTTTTACACATTTATTTAGCTATCTGCTTAGATCTCAGAAAATGACATTTTATTTCCTTACTGATTTGATGCATCAGGAATGCATTCTTTCCCTTTATAAGTATAATGACTAATGGAATACAGGACTTGAATGATCCTTGAAGTTGAGGATGATGTGTGAAGTACAAATGATGTGTGAACTAAATGATTACTAAAATAATTTTTCTTCATTTGTGTCATGGTCCACTTTATAGAAAAAATAGGAGTGCTCACATATGCCACCATTTGTCTTCACAGAGACTCATTCTTAAGCTAACACATGATGTTTAAAATGTATCTTATTTTCAGAGACTTTCAGAAAAGGAGATTCTATAAATTTCAACAGTTTCCTCCTCTCTCCCCAGCATCATCAGTATTTCCGCTCCACTGGTGGTTTTGACAAAGGTGGTCTTTGTGGAATGGCAGGAATAAAGCTATGATTGGAATGGGTTCAAGAAAGAAAGGAAAAAAATTGAATGTGAGCATTATTTTGGGAAAACTCATTTAAAGTAAAGGAGAGAATGGGAGGTAGAGATATTTATAAAGTAAACAGAGAGGTTTTATTTGTTTGTCTGTTTTCTAATATGTTTATCTTTACAGTAAGCCAGGAAAAGACAAATTCATTTGGTATGGAAGATTTGTCTAAACGGATCTATCAGAGTAGTCCACAAAAATAAGAAAGAAGGTGGGATTAAATGCCCAGGTCTTTCTCACTTCCCACCTGTCAAAATATGCCCCAGGACTTTCTTACTCCCCCAGTATCTAAGGATTGTACCAACTGTTGCCTTGGGTTATTGCTCAGGAAACCAGATCCATATCCTGAAATGTGAAGTTTCATCCAAGACAGAGAAGTAGCAAACTGGAGGTAGAACATTAGTAAGAAGGAAAGGCCAAAGGAGTCTCAAAAGTTGCAAAATTTTATGACCCTAACAGTCCCTCGCACTCAGCATGTCTAGTTCTCTTCCCTGTATTATTTTTCCCCTCAGCACATATTGATTTGTTTGTTGTCTATTAACCCCTCTTTGAATGTGAGCTCTGGGAGTGCCTGGATGGTGCAGGCATTTAAGTGTCTGACTCTTGGTCTCAGCTCAGGCCCTGATCTCAGAGTCATGAGATTTAGCCCAGCCTCATGCTCCACGCTCAATGTGGAGTCTGCTTGGGTTTCTCTCTCTCCCTCTCCCTCTCCCCCTCCCCTCTGCTCTCTCTCTCTCTCTCTAAAATAAATAAATAAATAAATCTTTAAAAAGAAAAAAGAATGTGAGCTCCACCAGCCAGGGGTGGGGGAGCCATGGTATTATTTGTTTTTGTTTTTTTCACTACTTTATATTCAGTTCCTGCTGTACATTAGGTGCTTAGGAAATATTTTTTGAAAGAATGAAGCACCCTAGGAGATTCACTTGAACTTATCCATATTGAAAATGATATATCAAAACATCAAAACATATACAGATGAAGTACAGTAGAGCAAGACCAACAATACTAGGGAACCAAACTTAAAACAACTCCCACCCTACCTCAGATCTTCAAATCTAACATCTACTCACCTATTCTGACAATATTCAGGATTTGCTCATCTTAAGTCCAATGTAAAGGAAAATCATGAAAAAACAGATTATTCCTTTTTGGCTTTGGTCTGAAAAATCTGACTGTTAAATTTGAGTATATCTTATATTTGGGGACTTACAGAAGCAGAGGTGAACTTCACTTTGGTAAGTCTCTGAAATATCAAATGAAGCTTAAAATGCATTCAAATGTGACAGAAGCAATTCCTATTGAAACAGTATCTGAAATAAAAAATTTCCTCTGGTTTTTGCCCAGATGAATGGAGTCAGAACTGAAAATTCATGTCTACTTCCTGGATATGTCTTAACTTTGAGTTTTAACTCTAAAGATGTTTGTCATAGTATGTTTGAGACAGCCATGGTATGAAATATCTACCCATTTTGGCTTGAAGTTGCACATTAGACAAGAGGATTATATTTAACAATATACAGTGGTAACAGGAACTATGGGAATTCTTCCAAATTGATTATTTTCATAGGCCTCTGCATCCCAACTTGGAAACCAATGGGAAGATATATTTATTTTAATGAGAACATGCTTTCCTATAGTGAATTTTTATAGCACAGAAATGGAGATGTCATTGCTAATGGGGGGAAAAAAAGACCTCTGAGGTCTCAGCTCATCCAGCTCTCTTGATTTGAGATGCCATTAACCACTAAATTAATGCAAATATAGCTTAATGAAATGTTTCTCATACTGTGATCATAAAATATCCCTGCAAAATACCACTCTGCACTTAATAAATATGACAGCCAAACCAGAATACCCCACATATTGATTTTCAAAAAATATGAATATTTCCCACAAGCTTCTCAAACACTCAGAAGATCAACACAAGCCTCAAAGGTCAGTCTAATTATAAGATGAATTTGGATTGATTTAACCTCATCTCTGTCAGACGGATAGCAACAAATTCAATGATGTTAAGTTTGGTTACAGTGAGACCATATGTCAGGATGCCAGATAAAAGCTATGTCAGAAAGTGTTTACCACGTGGCATTGATTATGGAACCCTCACTGAAGTAAAAGTTTTTTTTCCACTCCTTTTGACCAGTTTCTGTGGGTATATACAAAACCAATGACACCTAATGTGTGCTTCATATACCAGTGAAGTCCTGAAATTTAGAGTAAGCATTTAGAAACTTTCATAGCAATTTGACATTGTTATACCATCTAAATATATATTTTTCTACTAATTATTTTTTAGCATTTTACAAAAGTTTTCGAATGGACCAGTCCATTGGAGACTAAAAAGTGATAATACCTCTTAATCAAAGATGACTTGGAAATACCATCCTAGGGTTTATATTTGTTCTAAGAGTAAACGGAAAAGTATTCACTGAGTATAAGCCAGAGATGGTTTGCCTAAAATGTGATGTGGGATATGAGGGAGGAGATTGGAAAAATCTAATCTCACCCCCAAAACATTATTTGGAATTAGATGCATAAAACTCTTAAGATCAAGCCAAAATGACAAGAGACAGTAACATTTGAAGGATAGGATTTTGGAAGTTAGAGTACTTTTGATTTTACAAATGTTTTCTTTGTGTGGATGTTTGGAATCAAAAGAGTAGAAAGTAGTGTACATTGGGTACAAGGAAGAAGAACATTATCATAGATTTCAATATTATAAATATTCTCAGAATATAGAAACGATGTCACCTTCTCAGAGTGTAATGAATGATATTAGCCAGCTGTTCAATTCACCAACGCATAAAAACTGAGTAGATTTGGGATTTCTGAAGCCCTAACAAAGTGTTTTGGGCATATTAAAAAGTATTATAAATGAAAAGAAAATCTAACAAAATTAATTATAATCCCTATAGCAAGAATGATTTGGCATAGAGTATAAAAGGGAACTTTAAATATTCCGCTGTACACTGTATTAGATGGCTGTGATAAAAAGAAGATACTGGATCTGACAGTGTTTCTCCTTGTCCACCATGTAAAACTCCTTTTATTCTTCAAATTTCAGATCAAATGCTACTTTTCATGAGAAACCTTCCCATAGTATCCTAGGCAGACTGTCTGCCCTTTAATAGACCTCCATTTTATCAGTTACCTTATATTATTATCATTTATATATTTTTTCTTTTTAATCCAGGCTGTAACCTGGTTGCAGTCAGGCAGATTTTCTTTCTTCTTATCTTTGTAGCTCTGTTTCTACAATGTGGGGAATTTCCTTGAAGTTGGTACCTGTTACATAATAAACAAGAGCATTCTGGGCTTTGTAGAGCAGGAGTGGTACTTGGGCTTGGACAAATGGCAATAATATTAATGATGACTATGATAGATAACATATTGATCACTTACTATATGCTAGACATTGTTCTAAGCAAATTATTGGTATCAATTCATTTAATCCTCCCATCTGTGACCAACAGAAACTCAAAAAACTATAGTTTAAACAAAAGAGAATATTATTCCTTTTACATAAAAGAGCCAGAGATGAACTTCTGTAATGGAAAAGTAGTGGAATGAAGCGGTTTAGTCATTCCCTCCACAGATAACAGATGAAGTCTTAAGAAATATATATCATTAAAAACAGCTGAATGAAGACATGAGAAAGTATTCGAAACCATACAGAAGCCAGAACAGTTTACTTCTGAAACATTTCAACTAGAAAGGATACATAATGCAAGTTCGCAGCTTTCTTGCCCAAGGGCAATCCTTAGCACTCATGGCTACAGTGGACAAAACCCAAAGACTTATTTACTCCACTTGAGGAAGGAGAAATGAATTTTAAGCCTGAAAAAAACAGGTGAAAAGTTAAGAGAGATACCTTAATGTAAGAGAGCTCCAGAAGAGCTGAGACTCAAAATCTGAAAATCCTCTACCCAAATACCTGAATGACTGCTCAACTATGCATACACAAGAAAGACTGCTGGGAATTGGGTAAAGGCAAATGAAAAAACAAAACAAAACAAAACAAAACAAAAAATAAAACAACAACAACAAAAAAACAGGGAAGGATCAGAAAGGATATGAATTTAAATTAGTGAATTTGTTCCATTGTTTTTCTTCTTAATTTTTTTTCTTTTTAACTGAGTGCATCCCTCAGCTATTTGCAAGTTGGTTAAAATAAAGTTGAAGAAATCTTATTTTCTTGAGGCACAGGAAGACAAAAGCAAAGGCTAGCAGAAACTGAAAATTAGATCAGATTTCCAAGAAGTAAGAAAATCGGACATGGTGAGACCTGAAATATGAGTGTACAATCTGCCCAAATCCTTGGTGGACCTCAAATTATGCAAACTAAGGGAGATCACCAAGGAGCCAGGGTAAATAAAATAAAATAAACCAGCAACTGAAACTATAAGGTTTTAGTGGAGAGATCAGTTACTGCATACTTTGTGGGAGAGAATTTCTACTTTGATCCTATGCAAATTAATTGCCACTATAACAACAACAACAACAATAATAACCAAAAAGCCAACTCTCCTCTAAAGAACACAGCAGGATCCAGTAATTATATTACCTGAAACATCCAGTTTTCAACCAAAAATTACTAGACATACCAAAAAAAAAAAAACAACAACCAAAAAACATCCAAGAAAATGTGATTCCTATTAAAAGTAAGTAAAAATAACTTTAATGCAACTACTATATGATGTTTGAATAATTTTTAAAATGGCTCCAATAAGGAAACAGATGGGAAATCACAACAAAGAAATTAACATCATAACATTAAAAAAAAAAGAAAAGAATGCTAACCCTCAGAATGGCGGCCTAGCTTCTGCAAGAAAAAAAAAAAAGAAATTGACATTTTTTTAAATGGTAATTTTAAAGGTGAAAAGTATAAATTAAATAAAAACTTACAGAATGATCTCAGCAGTAGACTGGAGTTTTCAGAAATAGTACAGTCAAAGTTAGATAAATAAAAATTACCTAGTCCAAAGAATGGAGATAAAAATATTGGTAAAAAATACACAGAACCACAGAAATCTGAAGAGTAATACCAAGCAATGTAACATACATGTAATTTGAGTCCTAGAAAGAAAAGAGAAAAAAGGACAGGAAAAAACATGTAGAAATAATGGGTGGAAATTTGCCAAATAAGATTGAAAACATTAATCTACAGAAACCAGAAATTCAATCAACCCTTAGCAATATCACCATAAAGCAAAATCTTCCTGGGGCACCTGGGTGGCTCAGTTGGTTAAGCGTTTGCCTTCAGCTCAGGTCATGATCTCAGGGTCCTGGGATGGAGTCCCACATTAGGCTTTCTGCTCAGTGGGGAGTCTGCTTCTGCCTCTCCCTCTCCCTCTGTGTTCTCTCTCTCACTCAAATAAATAAAATCTTAAAAAAAAAAAAGCCAAAATCTTCCTAAGTACATCAGAGTTAAACTCCTGAAAAGCAAAGATAGTGAGAAATTCTTGAAAGCAGATAAAAGAGAGCATTTATATAACAGAGGATGATGTTTGATAAATGACTCTTCTTCAGAATCCGTGGAGGCCAATGATATGAACAACATATTTAAAGCAGTGGCGACAGAGAGAAAGTCTGTCAATGAAAAATTCTATATCCAGTAGAACTATCCTTCAAAATGAAGATTAAAAAAAGGCACTTTCAGATAAACAAAAATGGAGAAAATGTGTTGTAGATAGCCTGTGAAGTGCTAAAGAACATTCTTCAGGTTCAAGGGAACTGGGAACAGATAGTGACCCATATTTCCAAGGAAGGAATGAGAAATACTAGAAACAATAAATGCGTGGGCAAATATAAAAAGGTATATCTAAGAAAACAGTTTGGTGGTTCCTCGAACAGTTAAAGAATTAACATATAACCTAGAATTCTACTTCTAGATATATACTCCAAAGAAATGAACACAGTTACTTAAATAAATTCACATACATACATGTTCATGGTAACACTACTCTCAATTGCCAAAATATGGAAACAATCCATATGTCCATCAATGGATGAATGGGTAAACAAATTGTAGTATATACCTACAATGGGATATTATGCATCCATAAAGTGAAATGTAGTATAGATACATACTACAATGTGGATGAACCTCAAAAATATTTTGCAGTGCGAAAGAAGTCAGGCAAAACAGGTCACTCATTGTATGAATCTATTTATGAAATATCCAGAATAAGTACACCCAAATAAACAGAAGACAGATTGGTGATTGTCAGGGTCTTGCATGGGCAGAGAAATGAGAGCAACTGCTTAATGGGTAGGGGATTTCCTTATGGTATGATAAAAATGTTTGGCATAGAGTTGGTGGTTGTTCAATACTATAAATGTACTAAATGCCACTAAATTGTTCATTTTAAAAATAATTTTATGTTATATGAATTTTACCTCAATAAAAACATTATAAAGTCTTTATAAATTGTTTTTATTATGTATTAATTTCCTTAACATATTGATTACAGTATATAAGGAAAAAATATACTATATTGTTAGGTTTATAACATAGATAGCTGTATTACGTATAATAACATTAGCACTAAACATGGGAATAAATGGAGGTTTGCTATATTTTACCTGAAAAAATCCATAATAATTCTCAATAATTTATAATAAATGAGAAGTTTTTATTATAATAATGCCTAGACCAGTGGTCCTCAAATATTTTCAATCAGGATTTCTTTATAATATTAAATACTATTGAGAAACTGAAAAAGCTTTTGTTTATGTGGCTTAAATATACCAAATTTAGTCTACTAAAAATTAAAAACATACTTATCAATTAATTTCAAAATAGCAGTAATAAAAACATTAATTGCTAACACAAAGACACATGTTACAAAGGAGAACTAAAGTTTCTAAAAAAAAATATAGTAGTCAGAAGAGATATTGTTTTACATTTTTCTTATTTTGTTACTAAAGGTCCCTTGATTTTCAAATATGGTTATACATTCAATCTCTTACAATACAATAGACTGGTTTGAACGTATGAAGAAAATATTGTTTCAGATAAGTAAGTTAGAAAATGATGATTATTTTATCAGCCTTTTCATGTAATTTTTCATATTCTTCTTTGATTCAAAACCAAAAGTCCATGAGTGGTAGTGACTTAAAGATTTATTGCATTGTCAAATTGGAAACCATATAATGAAATTTTCAAAATCCATTGGTTTATTTTGCACTTTGAATATTTTAACACATGCATGCTTTGTAGCATCATATATTGGTGATTTGGAATATAGTGGGCCATTGAGTGATGTAAAATTTTCCAATTTCAACACATTTTATTATATGACATAAAAAAGTCAAATTTATTAATATAACCACTGGTTTCATCAGGAAAAACTTAAAATAATGGTATGCTGTTAAGCTCATCATAGCAGGTATAAGTTTTCTAAAACTCATTTTCATTTGGAAACTCAATATTGATCTTTAGCAACAAATATTATCAGTTATTTTCCTTGAAATGACAGGCTTGATTCATTCATTTTTAGGAAAATATTTGCCAAACATCTATATCTGAATAATAATAAAAACCATAAACCATTATATCTCATGAATACAGATGCAAAAATTCTTACTGAAATACTAACAAATTGAATTAAAAAATATATAAGATGGATAATAAATTATGAACAACTGGGGTTTATCCCAGGAATAAAACATTACTTTAGCATAAAAAGACCAATTGATACAACCTATCACATTTAGAGAAAAAAATGAAGAAAGCCATATGATCATCTCAATAGAGATAGGCAAATTATCTGACAAAATTTAAGACACATTCATGATAAAAACTTTCAGCAAATTAAGAATAAAGGGAACTTCTTCATCATGTTAAGGAGTATCCACCAAAACTCCACAGCTATCACTCTTCCTAGTGAAAAAGACTAAATGCTTTTTAACTAAGATCAGAAGATGTGATATTATTTTCCATCATTTCTATTCAAATTATTACACAAGAGATTCAAGCCAGGGCAATAAAGGAAGAAAAAAAAAAGGAATACATATTGTAAAGGAAGAAGCTAAACTATCTTCAGTTGTAGATGACATGAACTTATACCTAGAAAATGTTAAGGAAGCTACAAGAAAAAGTACAAGAACGAATAACCAAGTTCAGCAAAGTCACGGCATATAAAGTTAATAAACAAAAATAATTCTGTCAATTTATTAACATTAAACAGCTGTAATAGGAAATAAAAATACATTTCCATATACAGTAGCGTTCTGAAACATGAAATACTTAGGAATTTATTTAACAAAATATGCATAGATATTATACATTGAAAACTATAAAATATTGCTAAAATAAAGACCTAAAGAAATTGAAAGATATACCATTCTTTAGGAATCAGAGACAGAATATTATTAAGATGTTATTTTTTCCAAATTGATCTTTAGCTCTTTAGATTTAATGGTAATCAAAATAATCATGAGCATTTTTGAGGAAATTCACAAGAGGACTAAATTTATATGAAAATGCAAATGACCTGGAATAGCAAAGCAATGGTGAAAGCAAAGAACAAATCTGGAGCATTAACAATACCAGATTTCAGCATTTACCTTAAAGTTACAGTAATGAAGACAATGCAATATTTGTGAAAGGGTATTATTTATAGATCAATGGAGCAGAAGAGAGTTCAGAAATAAACCCACTCATGTGACCAATTAATTTTTAACTAAGGAGTCAGGGCAACTCAATGAGGGAAAGTAAAGTCTTTTCAATAAATAGTGCTGAAACTACTAGATATTGGTATGGAAAAAAAACAAACATTGACATTTCACACAATCACAAATCTTCAAAAGAATCATAGACATAAATGTAAAAACTAAAACTATACAAATTCTAAGAATAAATACAGGAGAAAACCTTTGTAAACTTGGGGTTTGCAAAGCTTTCTTATACAGGACAGAAAAAGCACAACCCTTACTCTGCTGTTGAAAGACACTATTAAAAATATAAAGTTACAGACTTGGAGAAAACATTTGTGTTACATAGATGTGACAAGGAACTTTTGTAAAAAGTAAGTAACTCTTAAAATTCAATAAGAAGGCAACATAAAAATGGGCAAAAGCGTTGAACAGACACTTTACCGAAGATCTATGAATGGCCATTAAATACATAAAAGATGTTACCACTGTTAATCATCAAGGAAATGCAAATGAAAGCCACAATGAGAAAATAGGAGCATAACTAAATTGTAGTAACAATGAGATTTCATTAAAATGGCAAAAAATGAAGACTAACCATTCCAAACGTTGGTAAGGATATAAAACAACTAGAACTTTCAAACATTGCTGAAGGAAATCTAAAATAGTATAAATACACTGGAAAACAACTGGACAATTTCTTAACAACAATAGAAAGTTAAGCATTCACTGAGCATAAGTGACTCACCCCTATTTATACAGAAAAAACAAAATGTATGTCTGCTCAAAGACCTATACTTAGAATGTTCATAGGAGTTTTATTCACAGTAGCCAAAACACAGATATAACCAGTTCATCAACAGAGGAACAGATAACTAAAGTGTAGTATACCCATATAATGAAATACTCTTTAGGACTAAAGGCTGAGTGAAAGAAGCCAGGCACAAAAGACTACAAAGTCTATTATTCTCTTCCACAAAATCTCAGAAAATAAACAGTAATCTTCCTTGACAGAAAGCAAATTTGTGTTTGCTGTGGGAGGAAGTTTGTGGGGAGAATGTGTGGGATTGACTGCAAAATCACTTGTCAAAACTTATCAAACTCCGTGTTTAAAATGGGTGGGATTCATTGTATGTAAGTTACATCTAAAGAAAGGCTCATATTTCTTCAAAGAAAAAAAGTATAATAAAAAAATGAAAACAGAAATGTATAAAAATTATTCAAAAATTAATCTAAATATAAGAAGACTGGGTCTAATCTAGTGTTGCCACCATCACTGGGGACCTATGTACCTTCAATCTTTTACTTCACAATTCTCAACATGCTTTCTTTTCATGAAATAAAAAAGTTTCCTCAAGCTTCAGTTTTCTTGTCTATATTTCAGTCAGCACAAAGAAAAGGGCAGAGGAGGGCTTGTTTTCTCCCTCCATCTACAGACCTGTCTTAAAATTGCCTACATCACTTCTATCCTATTGGGCAGCACATGATTACATGGTGATAACTGGAGATGTAATGTTTACTCTGGATGACCATTTACTCAGCTATAAATTTGAAGTTCATTGCTAAGGATTAGAGAAATACTACATTGAGGGACTAGAACATCTCCTTATCACAGGTTTATTCCTTCAGACTTTTCTACATGTAGATGTCATTTACCAATTTAGACTAAAATAAGAGAAACTTCTGTGTGTATATCTCCCTTGCTACAAATCGCTATAAAGAAGTACTACTTACCACAATTGTATGGTATTTGTTAAATATCTTTCGTGTCTAAGCTACTTGATTTAAAGACAGCAATTGTATCTTACTCTTTTTTTTATCATTGGTACTTGCCAATATTTAGATAGTGGTCACTTAATGAATGTTGTTGATGTTTTTCTGATGTAATGAAAATTTTGAACCCACAAAACTAAGCACAACTTTTATCCTAGGAATGGCTATTATGTATATTCCTATCACAGCCACTAAATGGTCTTCCTTACTGCAATTCTGATATGCAAGAAAGACCTATTGACAAACAGTAGACATGCACTGATAAAACAGTCCAGATATAGGAGCACCTGGTGGCTCAGTCGGTTAAGCGTCTGCCTTCAGCTCAAGTCACAATCTCGGGGTCCTGAGATCGAGCCCCACATCAGGCTCCCTGCTCAGCGGGGAGTCTGTTTCTCCCTCTCCCTCTACCCCTCCCCACCCCTTGCTCTCTCTCTCTCTCTCTGTCTCAAATAAATAAATAAAATCTTAAAAAAAAGACAGTTCAGATATAGATTCTACTTGGGTCAATAAAACAGGATTTTCTGATCTAAAGTTTAAGTAAGAAATTCAGTGTAATCACTATATACATATGGCAGCTTAGCAACATTCTCCAAAGCAGAGACAATGGCCCAGAATTTTACGCTCAGAATCTTGCAATTGTTGCTGGTAATATCCAAATTAACAATTATTCCTTCAAAATTTCTGAAGTATAGCCAAGCTGGAGCAGTTCTGTACATAGACCGTTATGGATATATGGTGGGGATTATTATATACCTCGGTTACATGTACCATCTTAAACTCAGTGTTAAATATGTATGTATGCATATATATATACACACACGTATGTACATGTATATATACACACACATACACATACACTCACACACAATACAACAAAGAGTACAGTATAGTAGACAACAGTACACAAAAACAGTAGCACAGTTCTTGTGATCTTTGTCTTCCCCAGGATAACAGAACTTGACACAAAGATGTTCTTAAAATTATTGCTATAGAGCTAGAATTATCTCTCGGTGTCTCTAGGCTAAAACACTCACCGATCAGCCACAGGGTCTATACAGTTTGTGTTATTTATTTTACTTCAATGTAGAAATTGTTTTAAAAGTAAGGAATTGGTAAAGTGATAAAATGACCATCCAAAGACTTGTACACACACACACACACACACACACACGGAGAAATATCTGGGTGATTGGCAATGGGAATTGTTAGAAGGCAAAGAGATGAAGGCAGAAGACACTGTGGAGAGCAGAGAGAGCCATGAAAAGAGACATGGTTTAGGATTGGGAGGCATTTGAGCGACATAGTGACTTTGCTTGCCATGTGCCTGTGTTATATATTATTTTATTCTATTTTTTTCCTATTAGGAGTCCTTTTTCATTCAGGAAAGTGAGAGAAGTTCTAGAATTTAAAAAAATAGAAATGGGAAAGAAGCACATGTAATACAGTTCTAAATGTTTTACAGCTTCCATATTTAAAAGCAAATTTTTTTTAAAAAAGATTATTTCTTAGAGCTTGGGGAACTCTTCAAAAATATTTTTCATCTTAAAAGTCTGTAAGCCTAGATTTGGGGCAAAGCAGAGAAATGTATTTCTAGAGGAGAGGAAATTTGGAAATCTTTCCTTATAAGGGGAAGACACCTAAGTGAAGTCCCTCTATATAGCACATACTGTGTAAAGAAGATCCTTACAATCCCAAGGAAACCTAGAGGTCCATATCCACCTCTAAGGTCATTTGGACAGATTTAACTTTACAGAGCTATTGAGAGTATCGTTAAAAGATAAACTCCGGTGAATAAAAATTTAAAGAGTTTATTTGAGCAAAAATCGATTGGAATCAGGCAGCATCCAATCTAGTAGATAGAAAGGAGCTCTGAGGAGCTGTACAAAATGAAAGACTTTATAGCCAGAAGGGAGTGGTAACTAGGAAGTTATATCAGGCAAACAAGTGGGTTGGTTGTTGCAAGGTCACGTTCCTTTAGGGGATGGCAGGGTTCTATCAGGCAGATTACCTAACTAGTGCTGATCAGACAATTCCTGATTGATTGGTGGTTTAAGATTCCATTTCTGGGCGTACCTCAGTCCAAGTTTGGTCATCTGGTACTTAGCATAAGTGACTCCATTTTGGGCGTGTTGTCTTGTTTTCAGCAGTTGTCATGCATTTTATCCTCTCTTAGATTAAAGGGCATGATGCCTTAGTATCAAACAGGAAGCCAGATGTTAGGTTTTCTTTACTCTGATTTTAACTCTTAGAGGGTAGTTAATTTATTTTTCAAAAAATTAGCGTGGCTTTGGATTTTGACAGTTTGGTAAGATTAGATACAGACACAATTCTAACATGTTGCAACTAATAAGCTTTTTTTTTTTTTTTTAAGATTTTATTTATTTATTTGACAGAGAGATAGAGAGACAGCACAAGTAGGCAGAGTGGCAGGCAGAGGGAGAGGGAGAAGCAGGCTTCCCGCTGAGCGGGGAGCCCGATGCGGGGCTCGATTCCAGGATCCGGGATCATGACCTGAGCCGAAGGCAGCTGCTTAGCCGACTGAGCCACCCAGGCGCCCCTCAACTAATAAGCTTTTTAACAAAAGTCTAAGACTTAGAAAGTTTGACAGCTGATATAGGCCCTTAAGAAGAAGTTAGTGGCAATTAAGTCAGATGTAGTTAATTTCGTAGTTAATAAGAACTTTTTGTTCCAAATTTATAAAACACTTTTTTTAACTAAAAATTCCTAACACATTCTACATTTCCTTTGCCTCTGTGTGGGAGGACAGTATATTTTTCAGGTAAAGAGAATGCAGTCATCATTATTGGAGATGCAAAAATCTCACACATGGAGAGGATAAAACTCTGCAAATTAGAAAACCCACAGAATCATTTTAATCATATAGCCATCTCCCTGAGAAGGTAGGATTTAGCTATCATCAGAGTGAGTAGACACATGAAGGATCACATATTTATGTTAGCTCATGTGGAGTTTTTCCACTGTGGAGGTTGCCTTCAAGTCTGTCGTTTGTGTCCATTTGGTGGTAGCCCACTAAATCCTGTCTTCCAGATATAGCAGCTGGTATTTTAGTTGAGTATCCCTAGGAGATGCCAGACAAATAATCAGATTATGCCCAGTAATTGCTAAGAAAATGGCTAGGCCGGTAGCATTTCAAGTGAAAATGCTATGAATAGTCAACAATAATAGTGGATTTCCCAACATTTAAAAATGTGTATCTCAGTGAAACAATAATAGGTTCCTGTCTGGGGTTCTTTCTCTAAAAAACGTGCCTCTGTCAAAAGGATTTTTGGCAATAGGATTAACTCTAACTCAACTCTCCTGCTTTTTAAATAGCTGTAGAAGGGCTCAGTAAGTGTTATGGAAATGATATGGATTCTGACAGACTTGGTTCTGAAACCTGAATCCACTGTTTATTAGCTCTGCACCTTGGACATTTAGTTTACTTCTTTGAACTTCAGTTTCCTTTCAAGAAAATTGGAATAATAATAAATACCCACCATGGTTTCAGGGAATATTATGTGACGAGATTACCATAAAGAGTTCAGCATCCTAACTGACTTAGAGGAGTGTCCTTTACCGTTAGAGGTAATTGACCCTGTATAAATTATCTACTCCAAAAGTTAAGCATTTTTTAAAAATATTTTACAAAATTATAAGGTGAATATGTAAAACAAATCCACTCAGCCATCTTTTCTGTGTTTCATCACCAGAACACTATGAAAACAAACAAACAAACAAACAAACAAAAAAACGTGTCTAGCATTCTGCTTTCAAATTGGGGAAACTGAGGCCTTTTAATGTTTAAAAAATTATCCCCAAATCCCCATAGATAGTAAGGTCTCATATCCTTCAGTTCAGGGCCATTTGTCCTATAATACACCATGTTCTATCTTACATTCAATTCAGATAGTCTCTCTTAATGAATGAGGTCAAAAATAGCCATTTTGTGGGGAACAATCTCCATGTGTATTTGCAAACCAAATGAGAAGCTGGTTTCATATAGCTCTAGAAACTTTATTTATTTTAAAGATTTATTTATTTATTTGAGAGAGAGAAAAAAAAAAGAGAGAGCAGGGTGGGGTGGAGGGGCAGAGGGAGAGGGAGAGAGAATCCAGACGGTGATGAGCACATAGCCTTCTAGAAACTTTAATACAGCTTTAATACAGCGATATATAATGTGATTTTCTTTTATTTATATTTTTTCATTATTATTGCCATGCTTAGGTATGGATTTTGGAGTCAAATCCCAGTGTCATGCCTGTCATTGATAGGACTTAGGGCATACTTATCTTCATAAGCCTGTTTCTTTATTTGTAAAATGGGGCAAATAATGTATAGGGTTGTTACAAGAATTGAATTAAATATATATATATATTTATAATATATATATAATACACACACAAAACATTCAGCGTAGTGCTTGGATAGAATGGATATATACACACCCACACATAATTTTACTAGGCACTCAAAACAGTCTTTAGATATTATTTATCATTGAAACATCTGTAACAAGCAAACAGATAACAAAATAACAATTATTATAGTTCCAAAAAAAAATTAAGAGTGTTTCCTACCCTCTTTACAATAATCTGCATAATTACATTGCTGTCACTGTATATAGGATGAGCATTTCAATTCCGTATTCTGTGCCTCTAATTGAGGAATTCTTGGTTTTAAAGGCTAAAGGATTATGTGGATCATGTAATGATACAATGAGTATCATCTTGAGTGAGAAGCAAATTAAAGGGTGAGAATGGGAAGGAGAATTAATAATGGCTAATACATAACTTAGCTGGCATAAGGCATACTCTGTGCCATTCCCTGTTCTGAGTACTGAGTTCTTCTCCTTCTTCTTCTTTTTTTTTTTTAGAGAGAGAGAATCTTAAGCAGATCCCAGGCTCAGTGTGGAGCCGGAGGTGGGGCTCAATCTCAGGACCCTGAGATCATGATCTCAGGTGAAATCAAGAGTCCAACGCTTAACCAACTGAGCCACCCAGGTGCCCCAGTGAGTACTTTACCTCTAGTAAATTATTTAAGTATTCAGTACTGCACAAAACCCTCTGAGAAAGTTTTTATTCATGTAATAATAATTTTACACACATAGAAATTAAGGCATAGAGAACTGTAAATCCAGTCTGAGATTATGCAGCTGGTAGGAAGCGCAGTCGGGATTTAAAGCCAAGGCGTTCGATTCTGGAGAGAGCTGGTAACTACTACACTACCTGGCCTTTCCAATGACAAAGCATTCTTGTATCAATTACCCATAATAATATCAAAGTATGCACTTATATAATTAAAACTACTGAAGGTTGGATCTTTTAAAATAATTGAATCTGACTTTATTAATCTCTTAATTATCTTTTTTTTAAATCAAAGTTATCATCTTGTTGATTTTTTCCACTATTTTTTATTACAGAAGGATGGTCTCAGAAACTTTTAAGTTTTTTGCAGAAATTGTTTTTCTGGAATGAAACATACCAGGTAACGCCTTCATTCTTTCATTTGTTCTCAGAGAGGGAGAAACTCTTGTGGCCCGGAAGCCACAGGAAGGGAAGAGGCAGATTCTCAAAGGCCATTCAATTGACTAAGAGACACCCTCTGGCAGGCACATAGACCTCTCAACCTCGCTTTCCTCTTGAATCCCCTGGAGATGGTAGGAAGGGATGATTTGGGGCCTGGGAGGAAGATAATCTAGGTTGTTCATTTTGTGCTGGAAGCATTTCTTCAGAGTTGAGCTGAATAATGAAATGAGGTTGCAAGCAGAATGTAGTCTCTGGACATTGACTTTGATGATAATGTTAATAATTTAAGTGTTGTAAGGGACTGAGTCTGGTGTTAAATAATAGAGGCCCTTTTTGGCCTACTTTTTTTTTTTCTCCTTGTAATTTCTTATTTGCTAGGGAGAGAACACGATTTAGTAGGAAAAATTAACCTTGTGAACTTGTAATGGATAGCACTGTAAACGTTTAACTAAAAACTTGCTTCTCAGTTATTTTTTCTTGAGTTATAAAATAGCTTTATGTAAATCACTACATAATTCTAATGCATTTTAGAGTCATATGCAGTTGATGCTGGAGAATACCATATTTTGATTCATCTCCCGACATTCTTCTTGATACATCTTGATGCCTACAATATATGTGGGATATTTCACAGGCCGTCTCAAAGGCAACGTGCCCAGAAGAGAACTTGGACCTCCTTTCCCACTCGAAGTCCCCTCTACCCCAGTCTTCCCCCTCACACTTAATGGCACTACAATCCACTCAGTAATTCTTGCCCCAAAACTATGGAGTCAACCTTGACTCCTCCCTTTCTCTCCAATGCCACTTCCAATTCATCAGCAAATTTTCTCATCTCCATGACCTCTTTGGCATCTCCTTACCACCACCTTCATTGTTGCTGGGGTCTATGTCACACCTCCATCCTGTGAATGATGACACCAGGCTTCTATAGACTCCCTAGTGTCACTTTTACTCCTCTGTTTGACACCAAGAGTGGCCATTTTTTTTAAAAAGAATAAATTACATCACCTTACTCACCCTGATTAAAACTCTCAGAAGATTTTCAATTAGGAATAGACTAAATTAAAAAAAAAAAAGGATGAGACTAAATTCTTTATATCCTATCAATATGTGGGCTTTTTAAAAATGATTTGGGCTCTCCTCTCTCTTCCACTCTCTTACTTTTCTATTTTACTCTCCTTACTTTCCAGACACCCTGGCCTTCCTTCCTCTTCTCAAACAGGGTAAGTTTTTCCCATTTCAGGACCAGTACACTGACCGTTGTCTCTGCCAGGATACAGTTTCTGCAGGTTTTTGCCCAATTCATTCCTTTTGATCATGCGTCTCTGCCTAAATGTAGCTTCTCCTGAAATGACCTCCCTGAGCACTGTCTCTAAAAGGGACGCTGGCACTATCCTTTGACTCACTTTCATCATCTAAAGTTATATCATATAGTTTTAACTTTCTTATTTCCTGTAGTAGACCGTGTTTTCCAAAAATGACCCTACCATTATCTCCCATCTCACATGTTCTTTTCTCAATACTCAGTCGGTTACTTTTCTCAATACTCAGCCACTCCCAATGGCTCAGTCGGTTGGGCATCTGCCTTCAGCTCAGATCATGATCCCAGGGTCCTGGGATCGAGCCCCGCGTCGGGCTCCCTGCACAGCGGGGATTCTGATTCTCCCTCTGACCCTCCCCTTGCTCATGCTCGCACACACACTCTCTCTCTCAAATAAATAAGTAAAATCTTTTTAAAAATATAAATAAGTACCATTCCCCATCTGAAGCAGTCTAATTTCCCTCCCCTTGAGTCTGGGTGGGCTTATGACTTCTTCAACAAATAAAGTGCAAGCGATGCCATGTGACTTTTGAAGCTAGGTTGGAAAAACGCATGCACCTTCTGCTTGGTTCTCTTTGAAGGCTCACTGTCTGGACACTTCCTCTCAGAATCCACCTGCAGTACTGCGAGAGCCCATGTCACACAGAGAAGCCATAGGTAAGCGTGCTGCTCATTAGTTCTCAAGTCCTACCAGCTCAGGAGTCAGACGTGCAAGGAAAAAGTCTCCAGATGATTCCAGTCTCTAGCTTTTGAGTCTTCTGGGATAAGCCCCCAGACGTTGTGGTGCAGAGAGAAGCCATATTTTGTATGTAGAGGCTCTGGAGATAAGAGAAGTTCTCAGGTTCTATAGTGTTATGCATTATGTTCATAACTCAAGAAGCAGGATAGAGGGCGCCTGGGTGGCTCAGTTGGTTAAGCGACTGTCTTCGGCTCAGGTCATGATCCTGGAGTCCCGGGATCGAGTCCCGCATCGGGCTCCCTGCTCAGCAGGGAGTCTGCTTCTCCCTCTGACCCTCCCCACTCTCATGTGCTCTCTCTCATTCTCTCTCTCTCAAATAAATAAATAAAATCTTAAAAAAAAAAAAAAAGAAGAAGCAGGATAGAAGAATGGCTCTGAGTGAGAACTATGGCTGCTTCCATATCCCAGTGTTATTACTTTGTAGCTGTCTGACGCTGAACAAGTCTTTGCTTCAGTTTCCTCAATGAAATGGGAATAATAATCATTTCAATACTGATCGTATTAATCCCATCCTATCCTATCCATACCAATAAGCTTTCATGAGGATAGAATGAGTTAGTATAATCATAGTACTCAGAAGAGTTCCGGGAATATATTTCATACTACCGAGTACTAGGTTTTACCTATTACTATGATAGTTTTTTTCTCTACCTGTCTTCTTTTTTACTTTGCAGCCAACTCCACTTTTATCTTATTTTTTCTCTTTCTTCTCATCTTTCATTTACATTTTCATACAAATTAAATATCATGAATTTCAATGAGGCCAAAATGCAAATTCTTTATACAATTTATTTCTGTTTTCTTTTGTAAGGGATACATTTCTCCTCTTTTAAATTCTGAGTTCTGCTTCTTTACTTTGGTGAATCTTAACATGGGTTCCCCTACTAAATGATAAAAATTCTATTCAGCCCAATATTTGTCCCTGAAAAAGAGTGAGATCATTCATTGATTACTTCAGTGTCTACATGTAATGGGTAAGAGCATAACCTCAGTTTTCTTATTTGTAGAATAGGAATCTTAAAATTTCTTCATAGTGTTTTTCTTAGAAATAAATGATATGATATATATAAAGTGCTAATTGCAATGCCTTGCATTTTTAAAAAAAATCAATTAATATTAGGTTTTACTTACCATTCTTTTAGGAAACCCCTTTAAATCTTAGGTTTGATGTCTAGTTATTATGATAATAATCTAGTATCATGAGGATGGTGAAGAAAGTCCTAATTTCTTGGAGGATCCTAGCGGAGAAAACTTTTTTCTTCAAGATTTCTGCTCTGTTGGGCAAACCTTGTTCAAGTCTCATAACATGACTGGTGTCCTTCCAGATACTCCCCAGCTTCAATAATGAAAACCACATGTTTTAGAACAAGCTCCTAGACTGTCATTGTAGGCCTTTTGCTTGCTACAGTTACCAGAATTCCAAGAGCTGTTTTTTCCTCTTCCGAGTCATATTGAGTAGAGTTATTCATACAGTTATACTGACGAATTGGGAGATCACTGAGAGGCAGAATCAGATGCATACTTGTAGATCAAATTCTTTTCACATCCAGACTAGATAAGACCATGGCTGGGAAAGGAGGTGAAAAAGTAATTCTAATTGAAGCAGAAGGAATGATGAAGGTAAAGCTTGGAAGTATTAGAATCCTCAAGATGAGAGGGGGGAGATGAACCCAACCATTACAAAGACAGGAAGCTGAGCACAAGGGACTCAGCACCAAGCTTGTGATGTTCGTAGAACAGGAAAATTGGAGTGAGGAAACCACCTACTCACCCCTGGCTTGACTTGTCAATAACCTGTAGATGACACGAGACTTGGACATTGCTAGTTCCATAAAGCGGTGAATGTGGAACTTGCACTTTGGTATGAGAGTGGAAAAATTCATAGCACAACAAAGTGGAAGTAAGTAATGACAGGCTGGAATTTTTCTACAGTCCTGAGCAGTGATACAGATTCCTGTTCCACCGGTACTTTCTTCTTTTTCAAATGATATAATTGGTGAGGAAGAGTAGCATTATGGTCCAGTGACAACCAATCAAGAGGGTTTATATTTATATATTTATATTATATATATTTGCATACACTGATGGAAGGGTTAGTATGATGACACCATTTCCAACACTTTTGTATCCAATATATTCTGGATTTCCTGCCAGAGCATATTGTTTGAGGCAAATTAAAAATAATTTTTGCTTTTAAAAATAATATTAATGATCCTTTGTACTCTCTGAAGTCAGATTCTGATGCCTTGGTTGATAACACCATAATAATGATTTAAAACTATTTTAAGAAATAAAATAATGCAGGAAGCAGAGGTTATAAAATTATAAATAATGATACACAATCATATATATTATAGGTAACATATGTAATAAAACTATATGTTACAGTTTAACAATAGGTCCACAGCAAATAAGTAATTTTAAAGATTACACTCTTTGGTCTAATAGTTAGATTTTCTTAAAGCTGAGAATATAGTATCATATTGAAAAATTAAAGCATATGGAACAAACATATATCTCAAGTAACATAATCAAGGAGCAATATGAGAGAGAAAAATTTATTAAAGTGATTAAATACCTTATTGTAAAAACCGTAGCCTTTTAAAACCTACTATGAGGATGAGTAAGATAGGATATCTTTTTATTATTGCTTTTGATTGCTTGATGGTCAGTAATAATGCTTCATCATTGATAGAAAAGGAGATAAGAAAATTGTTTTTGAGATTGCTGCTTGAGTGGAATGCTCAATGAAAAAAAAAGTTCTCTCTTTTTTTTAAAGATTTTATCTATTTATTTGACAGAGAGAGACACAGTGAGAGAGGGAACACAAGCAGGGGGAGTGGGAGAGGGAGAAGCAGGCTTCCCATGGAGCAGGGAGCCCGATGTGGGGCTCGATCCCAGGACCCTGGGACCATGACCTGAGCCAAGGCAGACGCTTAACGACTGAGCCACCCAGCCCCCCTGAAAAAAAGTTCTTGATAGATATCTGTAAGATATAGATTATTTCCACATAATGTATTACATAATTTAAATCATATATAATAGCCACCATGAATACCATAGTATATTTTAACATAAACACATGCTTTTAAAAACACGTGTTTGTAACATATATTCTGAGTTTAGATTTCTTAAATTGGAATGATAATTTAAGAAAAGGAGCAGAAATTGTAGTCATTGCTAATTAGTCTCCATAAAGAGTTTATTTTAAATTTAAAATGACATGCAACGCCTTAACTGTGTGTTTTTTTTTGTTGTTGTTGTTTAGTTTTGTTATGTTTTTCATATTATTGTCTCTGTTCTTTTTGGAAGAAAAGATGACTGACAGGTGCCGGACCGAGAAAAACCCATTCAAATATAAACACTGCTGTCTGTATTTGGCCTAAGATCACGGTTGCAACCCGATAACATGGCAGGGGTAACAATTTTCTGCTTTTATGGATTGTTTCCAGCTATAATCATAATAGGATCACTGATCACAGAAAATATTATCTTCATTCAACTATCCATCCATCATTAATCCATCATTATTTCAGCAAATCTGTATTAAGCACTTACTATAGGTAAAGTGGGGCACAGTTCCTGGGGACACTGAGTTTGAATAGTTTAGAATCGACTAATATTTTTCTAAATTATCTATTACTACTACTGGTCAATTCACATATTTATACAAATTTGGGTGTGTTCAAGCCAGGTACATAGAGGAAATACTGGTTTCATGAACATGAAAGATTATCTTCATCTTTCTATTTTTGGCTGTGGCTTGTCTTTAACTAAATAGGTAATTCTGGTTTTGTTTGTTTGTTTTCAGTATAGAGTTTCCTTGTACTTTATTTATTTTGTTATAATTCTCTCCTAGAATTCAATATTTTCTTTTATGTAGAAATCTAGACTTCAAATGCAGTAAGCAGGTAAATGTGTCCGTAACTGGAGGCACTGGTGGTTTATTTCTGTTGTCGTTTCTTCTAGTTTCTGGTTCAAATACTTTTATGATGATAAATGATAAAAATTCTATTCAGCCCAATATTTGTCCCTGAAAAAGAGATCATTCATTGATTATGAATTATGGACATGTTTTTTACTTTGTTTTTCTAGTTATTCTTTAATCATATCTGCATGCTGTATTTGTAAAATTGTCTGTAGAAATAATTGTAGAGTATTTCCAAATTTTGCTCCTGCCAGGTACTTGGGGGCAATAGCAATCTGGGATCACCTTAACAGAATTTCAGGACTTGACCTCTGGAGCAGAGATGCAGTCCCCGCAAAGAATTATCTACTTTTGGTTTACTTTATTGTGAAGGTGCTTCTCTTTCAGGTCTCAATCCACATAAAGAGATTTTTGGCAGGATCTCACCTTGTCAGTCCTGGATTACAGCACCTGTCTTCCTGGACACTTTAGGTTGTCAGAAACACTACTTAGTCTTTCTTCTATGAAGCCATCCTTTCTAGAGTCAGCAAATGTCTTCGGAGGAAGAAAAAAGCCCCAAAGCTGGACACACGTCCACGGGCCTCTCCTCTACTGGAATCTGATCCATTTATTTTCCATTATCATGTTAGCTCTCTGAGACCTTTATACAGGCTTTTTTTTTTCCAAGTTGCCCTCACTGGGAAAGCCAAGAAAAATTTCCTAACCTATTATTATTATTATTTTTTAAAGATTTATTTATTTATTTGAGAGAGCGAGAATGAGAGAGAGTACATGAGAGGGGGGAGGGTCAGAGGGAGAAGCAGACTCCCCGCCGAGCAGGGAGCCCAATGTGGGACTCGATCCAGGGACTCCAGGATCATGACCTGAGCCGAAGGCAGTTGCTTTAACCAACTGAGCCACCCAGGTGCCCCCCTAACCTATTATTATTAAAAGCAGAATCCATTTGTATGTTTTTAAAAATAACTTAATTTGAATTAATATTCAGATTTCACTACATTCTAAAAAGGACTTAAAAACAACTGAAGTGGAATGATTTGGGGAGAGTGATTTGCACAAATTAATTGTAAAGAAAATGCATCAGAGATATATTTTTAAATTGGTTCATTATAAATATGTTCTAAATATAGTTGGACATCTATCTCCAGTGAAACCCATAGGGAAAGGAGAAAACAAAATAAATAAAACAATTTAACATAATAACCACCACCACCACCACCACAACAAAAAACAATGAGGAAAGACTTGGCACAGAAAAGAATCATGTGAGCCCTGGGATATGAGAATTGTATCTGAGGACAGATTCTTCTAGGCATAAACCTATAATGATCAAGACCATATTAAGGTTTCAAGTTGAACACTAACAAAAGTGGTCTGACATGCAGGTACTTTGCCAGAGGCATAAGTGGAGGAGAAGAATTGAGAGAAGGGTGGTGTCCAGAAGGCTGGTGAATATTTCTGAAGCTAATCGGTTCAGGTCTAGATACACTGGAGCTGAGACTATATTCAGAGGCATAGTAAAGAGTCACCCCTTGGAAAAGAGGAAAGCTAGCAAAATCTAAGCAAGAACTTGCTCCTCATATTTGCAAAGTGGGTAAAGAAACTGTAATTAAACCATGAGTTGGGAAGGAAATCTAACTATAGGTACAAGGAAAACATATATGAAGAAAGGAGAATGCATTTTGATAAATAAGCAGATCACCTGGGGTAATGGTCCAGACTCCCTGGATACTAGACTTCAAATTCCTACCTCCTTGGGTGGGTAATGTTCTAAATATTCTTTCAGGATCTGTTAGGATTGGCTCAGGCAGTGCACAGGGCTACGTTTGCAGATGATGGCCTCCTTAACTAAAGATGAGCAAAGTGGGAGGAGGCAAGGTAGCAAAGTCATATCTCCTCACTCCATAAACACACACACACACACACACACACAACACACACACATACACATTAGTTTAGAAATGAGGTTCATCCTTCCACCTAATGTCTTTATACTGCTTTTAAATTTTGTTTATACTTTTCAATATGTCTAATTATATATTTTATCCTCATATTCCATGAACTATGTACAATAAATGCTTTCTGTGATATCAGAATTGCCAGAAATTGAAACTCCATTACCTTAAATTTTTGTTTAAATAAGGAAATGGCAGGAAAAAAAACACCTTTCGAAAAGAGAATAAACACTTCAAAAATAGATTTATTTCAATCTGACAAGGGATGCTGGCTATTTCTTTTTAAAAGCCCCACTGAAGGATTTATAATGAATATATTTGAAACACAAGTCACAGTCATGTGACTCGCTGCTCCAATCTTGGTGGTGTGAATGAATATTAATGCCCAATTTTGCTAGGACAGATAAAAGTCACATGACCTTATGACAAATATTTACTCTCCCCTTATATACATGCCAGTATAAAATAAACTCCTGTCATTTCAAAATGAAAGGTGAAATTAAGTAGCTTCACATTTGTTGGCTGAAGGTTCACATCTAGTACTTGCTTCTCGATATTTAAGCCTGATTTGATGCAAGTCTTTAATCACCAAATTTCCAGATCTTTATTTACCTTTCACTCACTGTTTGAGGTTATAACTCATACAAAATTCTCTTAAATTAGATCTCCTTTTCAGCAACTTTCCTAGATTCCCATGGTAAATTTACTTTTGTCTTGAACAGACTCAGTGAGAAAGCATCCCACAGTTTTACCTTATTTAGCGAGCATCTTGTAAATCAAATGCTTTGCTTTCTTCTTCGACCCAAAGATACTGAATCATGTCTACTATTTGGAGATTCAGACATTTGGTAGAGGCAGGAGGGAGAAAACTCAAATTTGGATTCATATTAAATTTTTTCAAATACACTTCCCCCAAAGGTATTCTCAGATACTTTTTCCCTCCAAGTTCTCTAAACCTTGGACTTAGCCTCTGTTAATTTAGATCTATAGGCAATGGAATGAAATGGTGACACATTTATTGAAAACCTACCATATAAATGTCAGGCTTTGAGTTTAAGCCCTGGATGGTAATTCTTAAAAAAATCTTCGTAACACTTTCAGGAAATAGAACTATCTCCTGTATTTTTTTTTTTTTTAAGATTTTATTTATTTATTTGACAGAGAGAGAAATAGCGAGAGCAGGAACACAAGCAGGGGGAGTGGGAGAGGGAGAAGCAGGCTTCCTGCCGAGCAGGGAGCCCGATGTGGGACTCGATCCCAGGACCCTGGGATCACGACCTGAGCCGAAGGCAGACGCTTAACGACTGAGCCACCCAGGCGCCCCTATCTCCTGTATTTTACATAGAAAGAAACGAACATGCTTTTTTTTTTTTTTAAGATTTTATTTATTTATTTGACAGAGAGAGACACAGCGAGAGAGGGAACACAAGCAGGGGGAGTAGAGGAGGGAGAAGCAGGCTTCCAGCCGAACAGGGAGCCCGATGCGGGGCTCGATCCCAGGACCCCGGGATCACGACCCGAGCCGAAGGCAGACGCCTAACGACTGAGCCACCCAGGTGCCCCATGAACACACTTTTGATTTATAAACCACTTAGAAGAAAACATAGGATATTTTTCTCCAAAGATATTGGGTATGAAAATTTTTCCTTAAAAAGGCACAAAGAAAGGAAAAGATTGAGACATTAGCTACCTAAATATCACTGGAGTGAACTAAATCATGACAAATTAAATTGCTGAGAATATATTTATAACATCTAAAATATATAAAAATGTTAATATTGAGAATATTCAAGAAGGTTCTGCAAACTAATAATGAAGGGATAGTCATTCTAATAGAATGACGAATGAAGGCTTTGATTAGGCAATATACAGAGGAAGAAGCCTAAATGGCAAGCAGACATGAAAATATGCTCAATTTTACTAATAATTAAGAAAATACAACAAACAGTAAAGTGAAATATATTTTGTGCATATCAGATTGGTAAAGTTATCTTAAATTTGATAATTCAGTATGTTGATAAATGTACTTTGAAGCACAATCTGGAAATATCAAAGTTGAAGATGCACATTCCAAATGAGGTAGAAAATTCACTTCTAAGAATTTGTCATAGGAAAATTTTATTACATCTGTAGAAGATGTATGTGGATGTTAACTGGAGCACTTTTTATTTTTTTTAAAGACTTTATTTGTTTCAGAGAGAGAGAGAGTGAGAGAGAATGAGAGAAAGCACGAGAGCGGGGAGGGTCAGAGGGAGAAGCAGGCTCCCTGCTGAGCACAGAGCCCGATGCAGGTCTCTATCCCAGGACCCTGGGATCATGACCTGAGCTGAAGGCAGACGCTTAACCAACTGAGCCACCCAGGCGCCCATGGAGCACTTTTTTATTACAAAAAACTAGAAACGATCTCAAAATTTATCACTAGCAGAACAGATGAACATTTATACATAAAAGGTAATTATCTACAATAGTTAAACATGAATTAATCAGATCTACATGTTTAAATGTGAATGGATATTTAAAAAAAAAATGTGGAGGGGAAATTGCAACTTAGTATCATTTATAATGATTACTCTCAACCAGAGAGTGAACATACATACTTTATGGATGCAGAGGTAGAAACCATGCATGACAACTGAATTGGGTAAATGAATGCTAGTTGATGTAACAAACACAGAAGTTCATTTATTGCTCCTATAAAGGCCCAAATAGCACACATAGTTGGTGACCAACCCCCCCCCCCAGGGTGATGACTCAGGAGAGAAGCCTGAAATTGCTTTAAGCTGGTAATTGCTAATTACAATTCTACATACTTATATTTCATTTACTATATGCCAGACACTTTTCTAAGTATATTACATGTTTTAACTTATTTATTCCTCCCAATACCTCCAAGAGGCAGGTACTATCATTATCAAGCCCATTTTCTACATTAAAAAATGGAACCATAGAGAGATTAAAGGATTTGCTCAAGTTCACGCAGCTACTATGGTTTAGGCCTGGGATTTTTAACTTACGCAGTCCACCTACAATGTGCTCAACCATTAAGGTATCTTGCCTACTGCTAATATATTTACTATTCACTATGATTCCTATTCTATCATAACAAATATAAACATGGTATGTATAAGAAAATTTCAAATACAAGCCACAATCACCCTTAGCCTTTTTTTTTCATAGGTTTATTGAAATTCTCCCTTCCCAACAGCAATGAAGATAAGAACAGCATAGAGATAAACTTGGCAAATGGTCGAAGAGAAAGAGAAGAGACACAGAATAAAAAGAGGTATACCAGGGTGCCTGGGTGGCTCAGTCATTAAGCGTCTGCCTTCGGCTCAGGTCATGATCCCGGGATCCTGGGATTGAGCCCTGCATCGGGCTCCCTGCTTCTCCCTCTCCCACTCCCCCTGCTTGTGTCCCTGCTCTCCCTATCTCTCTCTCTCTCTGTCAAATACATAAATAAAATCTTAAAAAAAAAGAGGTATACCAAACAATTACAAGCTGCTAAATTTTACTTTGTATTCAGCTTAATTTAAAGGAAGACTTGTTGATGGCTTAGTTGTGCATAAAATATTCAGTATCATTAGACACTCAGGTTAAAGAAAACGAAAGATAAAAAGTTTTATTCATTATTCTGCCTTGGTTAACTCCTTTTTCTCTTATGAGGGACATTTTAATGGTTTAGGATTTGCTGCGAAGTAACTAAAACTTTGAATAAAATGCAATCACAGAGAAGAAAAATGTCTGCCACATAATTAGAGCTGGTGAAACATAAATTCCTTCAGATTTTGCCTCAGCAATTCTTTACCTTTTTTTTCTTCTTTTCCTTTGGCTGATTAGTTTTGCAGTCTGTGGTTTGTTTTCACTCATTAAATACTCTCCATATATTTCTGAGAGTCAGTTAAGTTTTTCACCAATCTATAAAGTAACTTGTTATTTCTCACACTTCACTTTCTCCCTCTTCACAAAGACCTGGGTACAGATTTTGTGATTGTTTTGCATGGTCTTTATATGTGTAAATTGAAGATAACTATCAGGCCTCTCAATTAAAGGAACGTTTGCCTAGAATCTTCCTCTGACTCTGGCCTCAATAGAGAGCCATTGATTTGGGGATTACAGTATTTTGATTTGGCTTTTAATGAGATGGAAGAACATTTCCAGGAATTACACTTACCCATAATTGACAGCTGATTTTTTAAAAGCTGTTCCAAGAATGAATGAACCCCTATATTTAATTACCTTGATTGGATTACTTCCAGGTGAAGTATCTATAATATATAAAACTTTTAGACATTTTCCCACAATGATCTGTTGAGTCTTTTGCATCTGCACAAAGAATATCATGACTTTATTTTAGCCACTACTTTTGCAGAAAATAAATATTTTATTCAATAAATCATTTCTCTAAGGAATTAACCAACATATATAAACATTCTTCAGGCAGGATTGAAAACTCCTTGCACCTTTGATTCAAGCTTTATTGCTTATTTACTTAGTCTGATGGGAATAAGCCTTTTCTTTTATGCTTCAAAGAGAGAAAAAGAGATTTTTTTAGCTTTCTTGGGAAGAAAGGAGTTTTTCTTCACATTTGTGTAGAAAGAAGTTTGTGAGGGACAGGACATTCTCTGAAGGCTGTCAGATCATAGAGCTGTCAGAGCCTGGGAAGGGATAGCTGAGTGTTTGCCAGGGAAGTGGTCTATTTGGGCACAAGTTTGAGAAGTGAAGTTATGAATTGGCTGCAGATAGAAGCTGGCAAGCAGGAGAAGCAAGAATTAATTTATATTGACATTTCAGGTTATCCAAATACCACAAGACCATTAGTATTCTTTTGTGGCCATCGGGGAGGAGATGTCAGGGTGAAATTTTACTTAGGCTAATAATATTGATTTTTTGGGGGGTGTTCTTTAAATATGAGAGAAAGGAAAGATTACTTCTGTCATGGTTATATTCACAGACCACGGGAATTTGGGTATGAAGTTGATGTTTATTCCCTTTGTTTGATTTTTGCATTATCACCATTCAAACATGCCTTTCAATTTCACCTGGTTTCAGTAACTTCACCTCATTTTCATATTTTCCATTAGGGCTATTTTCTAATTTATGATTAAATATACACAGATTAATTTTTCAGCAAATGTTTATTGAGTACTCATTATATGTCTGCACTACGTTAGGCACTGAGAATACAAAAATAAAATTTGCATCAGCCTTGAAGGAATTTATAATCTTCTCAGGGAGAAAAGGTAACAAGTGCTCAAAGAGAAGTATGGTAAAGTGTTGTGAATATTTCAAACACAACAGTGTATTTGCTGCCTGATGGTTTGGTACCCTAACTTCAGAAGGGAGGTATTGAGCTGCACCCAGGAGGAGGGGAAGACAAGAGGTGAGCTGCCGAGAAGGAAGTTAGTCACAGCTGTGTCCTCTGCGTCCAGATGCCAGAACTTTAGAGTCCCACAATGCCTTGTGCCACACCTATGTCAGTATGTGATGGAGCCTTCTCCCCTGGGGCCAGGGGACACCATCTCAAGTTCATGGCTTATACATCCACTCAACCATTTCTTCTGCTCTCATGAAAGTTCCTATCACTTTCCCAGAGTTTACTAGGGAGAGCAGATGCACAGGTCAGCCCTGCCCTCAGATACACCCTAGAGAAGGCAGACCAGTGTCTAATCCGTAGCTCTTTTCTTCCCTTCCCCTTCCGTTTCCAGCTTTTAGGATGGAAGACATTAATTTATGGTGGCATCCTGATACCTCCTGGCCCTAAATTTAGAAAAATCTAAATACCTAAGTTTCTAAAACTGAAATCCATTTCTTGAGTTTCCTGCACCAATAAATGCACGTGATTAAATAATAGGAGGATGGGAAAACATGAAACTATGAGAATAATAGCGTTTAATAATTCAGAAAATCATCCCCCTAGACGTATTTTTGTGGGATGAAGGGGATTGAGGAAGGAGGCTGAGAATTGCCCCGGGTTGCTGATATAAATGTCTCCATTGTTACACTGGGTAGAACAAGGGAAAGAAAAGTATAAACAAAGTACTCTGAAAGTATCCAAACGTGGAACGTAAAAGCAGGGAAAAGAGAAGGGGTGTCTCAGGAATGACTTCCCTCCTAGGAGAGCTACTTTTTAGCCTTATTATCCCATTTTACATGTGAGAAAAACTGAGGGTCAGAAACTGACTTCCTTAAAGATGGCCGTTTGTGTTTTCCCATCTAAAGATTATATAAAGTAATATAAAAATTACTTTGCATTGTTGAGACAATGGTGGAACCTGATCTTTTCTAGTATAAAACAAATATATTCTAAGTTTTCACTATATGCTGTCTTAGAGATTTAAGGGTCTGTCTGTGATAAAATATAAGCAGACTAACATTAGTCTGTGCCAACCTAATTGTTTCCCCACCCCAACCCCCCCAAATCCCCATTGGCTGTTCTGGAAAGAGGATCTTATTTAAATGCCACACAATATTTATCCAAACAAAGATCATAACTCTGCCAGGCAGAAATGAAAACTCTATTGTTTCCAGAGGCCCCAAATGAAAGCTTTCCATGAGAAATTTCACTCTCTAATTACAGGTAATTTTATTATAATTTTGTTTAGATCATTGTGGTGTCAGATTAAGTTTCAATATTTGCTAAAATCAGTTTAAATGCACTGGCATAGCCCATGTCCCTGTGATGCATTTCCTTTTAAAATCAGTGTTTGCTTTTCAGGGCTTATCTACAATAGTCACAGTCTTTATTTCACAAAGCCATTAAAGTAAAGGCATTTCAAAGGAAAGGCAGCTATAATAGCAGGGACCTAGATTTCATTATTAGCATAATTCAAAATTATTTTCCAGTTCCAAACAAGCAAAAAAAAAAAGGCGTTTTACAGTTACTCCAGCATTTCTGCCTCCATAATAGAATGTACTTAGCTCTATTATAACACTTGCCATCTTGTGCTGGGATGTTTATTTACATCTTGGTTTCCCTCACCAGGCTGAGAGCTTCAAAGGCAAGAATTGAATTGTATTCTCTTTTTTAGTCCTCCTAAGTGCCTCATACAGTGCTGACCACATTGTTGGGGCTCAAGAAAGATGTTTTATATAAAATGGTGATACAGACATACATTAAAGGAAATCATGCACCTGTTTACTTAAAATAAAACTCTGATTTCTCTTTTTTTAAGATTTTATTTATTTGAGAAAGAGACAGAGAGAAAGAGAGAGAGAGTGTGCGCATGCAGGAGGTGTGGAAAAGGGGGGAGTAGTGAGGGCGAGGAGAGGAGAAGGGTAGAAGGAGAGGGAGAAGCAGGTTCCCCGCTGGGCAGGGAGCCTGATGAGGGCTAGATAAGGGGGTCAATCCCAGGACCTGGGATCATGACCTGAGCCAAAGACACTTAACTGACTGAGCCACCCAGATGCCCCTAAAACTGATTTCTTAAAGGATGTAGAATCAACTAAATTTTGAATTCTGCTAAAAGAAAATTGGTACATCTGTGCTGATAAAATTTGAGTTGTTTCAGCAAGAAATAATCTTGTTTCTTATAAGAAAGTTATTTATATTTTCTGTGAATTGAATGTTCGTAGGAAATGAAAGATACTGAGGTCCTTTATACAGGTGAATTTCCTAGTGTTTATTTGATAATTTTGAAAATCCCTGTTTTTTTTTTTTTTTTTTAAAGACAAGGCCTTCTGCTGGAAAAGTTTATTATAATAGTGATTTAAAAACAATACTCTGCTCTACTTTTCATTGACTCGGTGAACCCTTTTGAATTTTTACTCTACTGTACATCTGTAACTATGCTAAATACTTATGATAAAAAGATAAATGCTCCCTGCCGACAAAAATCTCCTAGTCTAGCTTGTGAAACTTGGCATACAACAAATATAAAAGATGAGAAGGTGAATATTAAAATAGAAATAGAAATCAGTTCCAAGGGAGCACAGCAGTCTGGTAAAGATTATGGTAGAGAAGGACATAGAACCAGAAAAGACTTCACAAAAAGCTCAAGTTTAACATATCATCAGCTCCCCAGGGAGTTTAATACTCCACCTGGCTTTAGGTTAGTAAATGGTAGCCTCAGTGTTTGACGCTAGGCAAGTTTGGCTCTGAAGTCCGTTCTCTTTATACTCCACTTGTCCCATTGTTTTCCAACCCCACAATAGAATGACCCTTTCAAAGTTAGTCCAATTTCATATACAGTTTGTACAGTGTAGGATGGTTTCTTTATGTGATGTATTTTCTGCATCATTTCCTATATTTTCCCTGTTTTGGCACTGAGTCAGCAACTCCATGAGCATGGGGTACTGTAGACCTGAAGAAATGGTAGAAACATGATGACGAATGATAAGCACATAGTATTTCCTAATAAAAGGAAAAGATGTTAACCACATATACATATAACCACATATATACATATTAAACCACATATATACATATATGGAACATATATGGGGGTGCCTGGGTGGCTCAGTCATTGGGCGTCGGCCTTCGGCTCAGGTCATGGTCCCAGCGTCATGGGATCGAGCCCTGCATCGGGCTCCCTGCTCAGCGGCAAGCCTGCTTCTTCCTCTCCCACTCCCCCTGCTTGTGTTTCCTCTCTCGCTGTGTCTCTCTCTGTCAAATAAATATATAAAATCTTAAAAAAAAAAAAGAATGGAACATATAAGTTACAAAATTCAGATGAACAATGGGTGCATTACTTACACTTTATAACTTTGTTCTACTTAAAACAAGCCATGTGCTATCAAATGGGAATGTGTTCTATGAACCACTATCCAGTTTACAAGATGCAATTATTATGTGGTAGGTGAAAACTTTCTTCTCAAGTTCAGTGAAAAATGTCATGAAGTTAGGATTCTCAAGCATATGCAAGATAGCAAGTTATTATTTAGAGGGCTAGACCAAGCAATACCAAGGGGAAGAAGTACTGATTTTCACTCTGTAAACATTGACTGACAAATGTAAAAATCCTATGGAATTTTGTAAACACTAAGACTACTTGTATTGCAAAACTCCATCAGCAACCCATTCCATTCTCTCTTCCGTCTTGTATAAGGAAGAGCTCCATTTTTTTTCAGGCAAAGTTTTATTTTGTGATTTCAAAAGTGCTGCACAGAAAGCCTTGGCTATTTTTATTTGTATGTAGTGGAAAATTGATCAAAATTAGATTCTTACTAACTCCTAATTTCAATAAGCTACTTTTTGTCATACTATATGTTGCTCTCCAATTATGTGTTGTTACTGAGTTGGTAAGAACCTTGAGATTAGAGGTGTCATGGTACCTAAAATGATCTTCTATCTGGTTCCGACTATAATAAAGAAGTCTTTTGAAATGACAAACCCCTATACAGATGCAAGATTTCATTAAACTGTCATGATTTGAACAAGCTTACGTATTTTTTAAATGATTAGAAATATTTTGTAAAAGAAGTCTACGGTCTTTCAAAATGATGTTGTCTTCTAAATCTGTATTTTGTTAAACACATACACCTTTAGTCTTTAAAGGTATAATGGACTGAATATTTATGCTTCCCTCCCTCAAATTCTTATGATGAAACTCTATCCCCCAGTATGATGGTATTTTTTTTTTTTTTAAAGATTTCTTTATTTGAGAGAGAGAGAGAGGAGGGGAGGGAGAGAGAAAATCTCAAGCAGACTTCCTGCTGACTGCATAGACTGAGTAACCTGACACGGGGCTCGATCCCACAACCTTGAGATCATGACCTGAGCCAAAATCAAGAGCCAGAGGCTGAACCCACTAAGCCACCCAGGCGCTCCCCCCCATCCCCACCAGTGTGATGCTATTGAGAAGTGGGGCCTTTGGGCGGTAATTAGGATTAGATGAAATCATGAAGGTATTCTTAGCAATTCTGAGAGAGCTTTTTTCCTTTGCTCTGCTGTCCACCATGTGAGGACGCAAGGAGAATTTGCTAGTCTCCAACCTGGCAGAGGGCTCTCACCAGAACTCCACTCCGGTGGCTCTCAGATCTTGAACTTTCAGCCTCTAGAACTGTGATAAATAAATTTCTGTGTTTATCAGCCATCCAGTTTATGGTATTTTATTACAGCAGCCAAGGTGACTAAGCAAAAACGTCACTGTCAAAAGGGAAAAAAAAAAGGTTTTATAAAGCTGAATGCATTTTTGTCAGACATTCCTGCTGTATCGTGCAAGTTTGTGTCATCCCCAGAAGCTGAATAAGTGGTACTGTTCCCGTGGCCCGCGATGCCCTTTTCCTCCAGGCAAAATCCTTACTCCTTGAGGTATAGCTCACGTGTTTTTTACAATGTCAAGTCTTCTCTGCTTTCTCAAGGCAGATTTAGTTTCATCTCCTTCTGGGCTTCATTGCACTCAGTATCGTGGAGTATTTCAATTAATCTGGGTGGCTGAGCAGTGCTGTACTGAGCAAGTGAAAGTACGGAAGTCAGAAAAACTGGCGTGCAAAGCCTAGCTGAACTCACTACTACTTGGGCCTTCCACTTAATTCCCCTGAGTCTGAAGTTCTTCACTGGGCAAAGGGAAACATATACCTACTCTGCTGAGTTGTTGCACTGAAGCTAAAATAATCTAATATACATACCTGGTCCAGCCGTGGCTGGCATGTGGCAAACACTAAATAAATGTCATTTTCCCTTTAGTTTTCTGCCTCTGTCACTGCTGTAAATGAATTCCTGCTGGACAGGAATGCTATTTATTCATCCATATAACCCCAACCTCCAGCACTGAGCCTCACATATGCTCAATGAGTCTCAATTTCATATAAGAATAAAAGGTAGCTTCGGCAGATAACTTGGTCATGGTTAGGGAGGATATAGAGTTTCTTGCGGTAGTGGTATTTTTCTTAAAGGAATTTGAACTAATTTTCCATTTTATTATTTGGGTAAATGAGGCAGCAAGGAACTCACTTAACAATAGAAGCTAATATCTAATTTCTGCTTGTTTTCTGCCCACTAGGCATCTCTCTATTGAATGGGCCTTTTAAAGAAACACTATTGATGGTAAAGCCCATAAGCAGGGGCACCCTTCTCTTTCCCCTGTAGTAATCACTTTCCTAATACCATTTACTTTCAATTAAAAGGACTGATGAGGAGCATTTTTATCTTGAGAACACAAACTAAATCCGGTCTCAAAGTCACTGTCAGCATTTTTTTTTTTTTTTCCCATAAATGTTCCGCTACTGATGAGAGAGTGGGGTCAGGGTGCTCTACAGGACAGAAAGGAACAGTATTTGTCTCCTTCGAGAAAGAGGCAACCTCAAAAGAGAAGTCTTTTAAAAGATATTCGCTTGTTTCTTATCCATAGAATTTTATAACTAGAAGGAAACTTAAAGATAATGTGTCTCAGATCCTTCATTTCACAGATAAAGAAAGTAAGGTTTAAAGATGTTCAGACTTGCCGAGGGTTCTTATGCCGTTGGTTGATAGAGGGAACCCTGAAACAGAGGTGCCTGGAGTCTCAGTCTATTATGGTATGTGTATGTGTGTGTGTGTATCTCGCATATATGTATGTGTATATAATTTTGTCTTTCAAATACAGTTATGGGCGCCTGGGTGGCTCAGTTGGTTAAGTGACTGCTTTCGGCTCAGGTCATGATCCTGGAGTCCCAGGATCGAGTCCCACATCGGGCTCCCTGCTCGGCAGGGGGTCTGCTTCTCCCTCTGCCCTCTTCCCTCTCATGCTCTCTGTCTCTCATTCTCTCTCTCTCAAATAAATAAATAAAATCTTTAAAAAAAAATACAGTTATTTCTCTCTCAAAATTTTCCCTCCTAATTATATATTCACTGGGTTCACATTATAAATGTATCTATATTTGCTGTGTGTACACCCTGGCAGAATAGCAGGTTTGAGGCTCCAGAATGCACTATTTTTGGAAAGCTGGTATGGGATAAGCAACTAGTCTTAGAAAACCCAGGCGCCTGGGTGGCTCAGTCGTTAAGCATCTGCCTTCGGCTCAGGTCATGATCCCGGGGTCCTGGGATTGAGTCCCGCATCGGGCTCCCTGTTCCGCGGGAAGCCCGCTTTTCCCTCTCCCACTCCCCCTGCTTGTATTCCCTCTCTCGCTGTGTCTCTCTCTGTCAAATAAATAAATAAAATCTTAAAAAAAAAAAAAAGAAAACCCATAATTATGAGAAAACACATAATGCACATGTCGATTATTTGTTGACTTGAATAAGAAAGAAAGAAAATGCATTTGTGCCCACTTGGTATTCTTGTTGTTTCAACTTGTAGAAATCTATCTGCAGGAAGAGTTACTGTTTTCAAAAGTAATGTTTCCTTTAAAATGCAGAAGAGAAACACCTGATATTGGGGTGCCTGGATAGCTCAGTCTGTTAGGATTCTGCCTTCGGCTGGGATCATGTCCTGGGGTCCTGGGATCCAGCCCCTCATTGGGCTCCCTGCCCCACGTGGAGTAGGCTTGTCCCTCTCCCACTGCCTCTCCCCCCTGCTCATGCTCTCTCTCTCTCTCAAATGAATAAATAAAATCTTTTTTAAAAAATAAACACCTGATATTAATTGACAAATGACACAACTCTCTTTTTTGGGGGGTTGCTAATCCTATAACCAACTTTTTTTTTTTTTTTTTTAACACGAAACTACAATGCTTCTTTTGGGGACATATTTTGGCCACTTGTGTTTCAGGTCATCTAATGCTCTTAAACTGAGCTAATCAGTATCCAAATACCAGCAGCTTTGGTATCGCCAGGAACTTGTTAGAAAGGCAGAGGCTGAAGCCCCAGTTCAGACCTACTAACCCAGAAACTGCACTTTTAACAAGATTCCAGGGCCCTTGTAGGCATCTTAACATTCAGGAGGCACGGCTCTGAGACCTCATACACTCTTCCTACTTCAGCCTGTCTTAATCTCCTGCTCAGCCTCATCAAAGGGACTGACTCCCTTTTTAACTGAGTCATTCTTAAGGCTCTGAGGAGACACAAAATGTCAGTGGTGGAACAATCCCTTCAGAAAAACAAACCAAATGGCCTTTTGGTTTCTTCCCTGAGCTCCACCCCTTATGTCCTCATAATTGGTCGAGGGCAGGCCACTGCCTGTGAGTTACAGACACAGAGAGACATAAACATGGTGCAATGAACCTTTTCTCTTAGTCCTCATCCTGCTTTTCATTTGGTGCCTGAAAAAGGTTAAAATGGTTGCTATACGCTCTGCTTTCTCTTTAGACCTTAAAACTGATGGTTATTGCTCTTTGCCTCTACTGATGTTGGCAATCCTTACATCATCACTAAATTCATCTGGAAGTCTCCACCGTCACATATGTAGAAGCCAAGTGTAACAGGCTTAGGGAGCGACTGGGTAGGGAGATCGGTGACGTCAACTAAGGATGAGGAAAACCTTTTAGGACAAATATTTATATTTTTCTGTAATGGTCACACATAGTCTCCAAAGTATGCAGTCTTTACCCCATTATGTTATAACAGAAGTACCCTTTAGAGTAGTTTAAATCTCAGAAAATGCCCATCTTTCATTGCAGTCATGGGATGGTGTTCTCTATTGTCTATATATATACTATATATACTATATGGATATATAGATATATACTATATCTATATAGTAATCTATGAGAATTAACAAATTGAAAGTGGTGATGGTTATCACAAGAGTCATGAGATCCCCTAAGAATCTTAACTCATTTTAGAAAATGGGCCATTAAAAGAACTTCTTTAAAAGATAAAAAAGGGGGCACCTGGGTGGCTTAGTTGGTTGAGTGTCTGACTCTTGTTTTCACTTCAGGTCATGATCTCAGGGTTGTGAGATGGAGCCCTGCTTAGTGGGGAGTCTGCTTCCCCTCTCCCTCTACCCGCCCCCATGCTCTCTCTTTCTCTCTCTCAAATAAGTAAATAAATCTAAAAAAAACCCAAAAACAAAACTACATTGCCATTCCAGCACTTGCGGAATATGACTTATGTCATTTATTACCCTTCCTAGATAATTTTTATGGGTGATCAATTCCTTCTTAGTGGACCAACCACTTATTGGCTCTGTGATGCATAGCAAATTATCTAAATGTTCTGTTTCAAAGTATCCCTTATCTGGACAACACAGTCATAAAACATGCTTCCTCTCAAATTTTATGTTCATGAATTTTAGCGATTGTTATGATTAAAGACATCCAAAGTCAGAATAAATTATATATCATAATTAAAAATTATAATTTAATTTAATAAATCCTCCTTGCCCGAAATCAGATCTGTTTACCCTGATTTTTAAATTCCCTGCTTGGGACACTGGTATTACATATTTTGACACGTCAGAGAATTTTATTCATTGTGAGAATCTTTCCTGCTTTTTGTAGAAATGTAGGCTGAGAAGGTGCTGATGACTTAATGAGGTGCATCGCTTTTCAAATAAAGTTAAAAATCCACTTGCTTTTAATTCAATCAATTCTAAGTCATTTCTCCATGTTAGGTAGTCTTATTTGGAAAAAAAAAAATCATAACCAACAACCTTCTTGCTCTTTCACACCCTTAAAATATGATAAAGTTTTATAATTCCTTCTATCTTAATCAAATGTTATGCAATTAGCAGCTTTCTTTAGGGGGTTATTCACATACACGGATATAGTTCAGGTGCAAAGTTACCTCATCGATAGAGAGAGATTATGAAATACTCATCTTTTATTTTCACTAGTGACTGGGTAGCTCTAGGGCGACAGAGAGGGAGTGCTTTACTTCTCGTTAATACAGAAGTATCTAGGTGCCCTTCTCATACTGAAGCCTCAGCATCTTAGTAGAAGTAGAAACATATTTATGAAAATAGCTATGAGCTCCTTTGCTAGATCCTAAGTGTTTTATGTAAAATAGAAATGCTGTTTATTTACTTATTTAAAACCCAAACATCGCATAAAAAAGGCCCAACACAAAGTGTAGACTTCATAAGTATTTGATTGAATAATTGATGAATAATCAAGTCCTTGTGGTACAACCCAAAGAAATGACTTCAGAGGAGAAAACCTGAGTTAGATCCAAAGAGAACATATTTCCATTAGCATGCCTTCAAACTTGAGTCTGCAACATAGTGGCCTGAAATAATTGATTAATTCCCATGATTTGGTGATACTGCTTTTGTGGATGCTGATATCTATCTTTTTAAACAGCAGCAAGCAAATCCATTGGTTAGTGTCTATTTTCATCTAAATCAGCTTCCCAGGTTATCATGTAATGGCAGAAAATATTCAAGAATTGATTAATGTGAAATTTGGAGGTAATTCCCTTGTGATCTTTAAATAGAAGTGATCCCAAAATGTCTGGGTACCGGATTTCCATCACAACAATGCAAATACTCTAAATGAGCATTGAAAAGTATAAGCTTAGTATATTGACTGCTTGTAGAAAAAATAAATTGCTACCTGCATCTATGTAATACACACGTTTGTGATTGACAATGTAAAAAATTTTAAATTCTCTATTTTATTAGCAAGAAATACACACAAATGCAGACATGTGTGTATTATATAAATGTGTGCATATATACACATACACATATACATTTATGTGTATACACACACACACACACACACAATCTTGTTACCATTTTGCCAGTCATACAATGCATGGTACTGTATGACTTACAACAGACTTAAAACAGAGCTTTTCAGCCTTGGCTTTGTGTTGGAATTATCTGGGAAGTTTAAAAAATATTGATGACTAGATTCCAAGTCAAGAAATATTGATTTGATTAGTCTAGGATATGTCTTGGACATTTGGGTGTTTAAAACCTCCAGATGATTCTAATAAGCAGGCAGGATTACCAACTGTTGCTCTAAGACAATACATCTTTAAAATAAGCCCTACGTTAACACCAGGAACTGCATTAAATAGTTTTAGTGGTAGAGCCACATAGAAGGACATTTGGATTCATAGGATTCCCAAATTTAAAAGACATCCAGGGGGGCGCCTGGGTGGCTCAGTCAGTTAAGCATCTGCCTTAGGCTCAGGTCATGATCCAGGGGATCAAGCCTCATGTTGGGCTTCCTCCTCAGCGAGGAGCCTGCTTCTCCCTCTCCCTCGTCTGCACTCCCTGCTCATTCTCTCTCTCTCTCTCAAATAAATAAAAAATATATATATATATTTTAAAGATTTTATTTATTTATTTGAGAGAGAGAGAATGAGAGAGAGAGAGAGCATGAGGGGGGGAGGGTCAGAGGGAGAAGCAGACTCCCTGCCGAGCAGGGAGCCCGATGCGGGACTCGATCCTGGGACTCCAGGATCATGACCTGAGCCGAAGGCAGTCGCTTAACCAACTGAGCCACCCAGGCGCCCCCCCAAAAAAAATATATATATATTTTTAAGAAAGACATATAGGTACATATTTTATTCCCGGGAAGATTCTAAGAAACAATGAGATGTAATTGTGGCACTTAAAATTTAACTGAAATGCCAAACATGAACATCAGTATCTAAAAAAATATGCGAGGCCACTTATATTCAGAATAAAATAACCCTGTCAGTTTTCCTAACCCTGCTGGATGTTTGTCAAATAGCTAATAGATTAAGTAAGTGTGTGTTGTGGGAAGTAAGCGCTTACTTGTTGGAGACATTCTCCAGAGGCTAGCTTCCCAGAGAAAGCGTTAGCCTCCTGCAGAGCATTGAAATCTACTCCAAGGAAACTGGTCACATGCTTAAGGCAATGGAACCAGGCAGAATGCTGAGGTGGCAGGTGAGGGAGGACTGGAAGCCCCTGGCTGCTCAGGTCCCAGAGTTGCCAGGGTTCAAGTCTCTGACACAAGCCACAGATCATAGCAGGCACAGGAATGGTTCATCCCCACCTGGAATGCTCAGGGGATGGTAGAGGTCTAACAAGTTACACAGGTGAAACCACAAGACTTGGACTTGGAGCTCCTGATCATGCCATCAGAGGGGTTGACACTTCCCCAGACATGCAGATGAAAAACCGTAGATCTGAGGGGTTGAGGTCCCTCTTTTGGAGTCTAAATTTCAACTAGATTTTGGTGGTGTGAGCTTATGTTAAGAATGCAATGGTAAGTGCTGTGCTTGCCTACTGCAGCTAATGGTTTAATAGGTGTGTGTGAGTGTATGTCTCTTTTTATGAAAAAAAAAAAAAAATCCTCCAAGTTAGCCTGGGTTTGGATGTTTGTTTTAGGTAGGTGGTATAATAGAAAGAGCATTTGTCTGGGAGTCCAAAAACCCAGGATTAGAATATAAATCCCACAGACCATTCATATAAATTCTCAGGTCCTCAATTTCCTCCTCTGCTAATTAAAAGTTAGCAAGATGATGAATGAAGTCTGTCCTTACTTTAGGAGTTGGTAATTCTACCCAGAGTCTTTCTTGGATGTGATGGCATCTGCCTGAGCAGGGTGGCCTGGAGTTCACTGGGCTGATTGAAATGGCTAGAGAAACAGCTCTTTCTTTGACCACTGTTACCCTGAACCTTCCTTGTGAATCTTGAAGCTCACGAAGGAATCAGGAGGGCACTCAGGACAAGAAAGCATGATGGAAATAGAAGAAGAGCAGGTTTTGTCAGTGGCCCTGAGAGCAAGGCTTTTCTCTCCTTGAAGAAGTGATAGGCCATATTCAAAGTGAAGCTCCTACCCAAGGGCCTAGCTCCCTGGAGTGACAGGAAATACAGCAAAATGACACCAGAGCAAACCAAGCATCTGTGAGAACCCTTTCATTTTCTCTTCACCTCCTAGAAATCACAAAATAGACAACTGGGAAACTTTTATTTTATTCCCGAAAAATAGCTGGGAGTACTTCATAATCATTACACTCCCCACCCCATAATAATAATAATAATAATAATAATAATAATGATAATGATAATGATAATGATAATAATAATAATAATAATAATAAACATAATTATTATTGTTTTTCTTTTTAAGAAAAAGACCTTTGCTAAATCTGTAATTTTCTTTTGTAGAACAAATTTTGCCTTCTTCCCAGGGTAATGTTCAATGCAAATACTTAAGAATTAAAATAAGTTTTTATTTTCTTTAACATTATGGCCTTTAAAAGCAGTGAAACTAGATTTGAACCTTTGGTCCTGTATTCATTAGCTGGGATACTTTTAAGCAGATTACTTTATCTCATTAGCTTTCATTTTTCTTTTGTGAAATCTAGATAATGTTTTCCTCACATATATATTTTGGATACCAAATAGAAATTTCATGTAAAACATTTAGCACAGGGCAATTGTTGAAATTGAAATTATGTAATTTGATATTTTGTTAACTATTATATACGTATGCCATTGCTCTGTATACTCAGTGGAAGGAAAGGAGATGTAAATTAGCAACAAAAAGTACTCTCCTTCTAAGACGTATTCTTGTATACCTCTCATTTTTCTACTGATTTGGAGATGCAATCTTGTATGATGGATGGATCTTGTTGGTATACAGGGAAAAATTTGGATGAGATGAGAGAAGCCTTTGCTGTATAAGGGTTCTCTTTAATCCTTCTGAGGCAGGTATAATGTTATTTGATTGGAACCTACAAACTGGAGCCTCATTTATGGGAGGAAATTTTAATTATGAAATAAAACACAAATTTGGTGAGAATGACCTATCATTTCTAATGAAAGGATATGCTATTAATTACTGGATATTTTTCTCTTCATCTAAACCATAAGCATCAGTGAAAGAGTGAAAAATTTCAAAAAGGAACCTTTCAAGATACAGTAGATTTCAAGAATGCAAATTACAACCACTTAACACCTCCTAAGGGAGTGGGAGCATTGGCAGAGGAATGTGTCAGGTCAAACATCAGTCGTTCTCAGTTGTGACACATGCTTGAGTGCAAGCCTCAAGTGGTAGAGGAAAAGGGGAGCAAGGGAGCCAGACAGGATAGTCAGGGGTGGGGAAAATGACAATCTTCATTTCTTCATACAAGGCTCAGAAAGTCTATGAGAAGCTTGGCTCATAAATTCAGGGTAAAGGAAGACCCTGAATTTCTAGGAAGATCCTAAAAGTCGGTCAAATGATAGTGGTGATGTGATTGCAATTGCAACGTCAAAATGCCACACCCGTTAACTGCCTAGCGCACCCCACCCTCCTACCTCTTTCCACCCATGAATTAACAAGCTCTCCAGATATAGGCAGGATTTCATGAGCTCAGACAAAATGTGAGAGGTACAAAAGTTACCTCTGTCACTAAAACACTCTCTATGATGAGTCCTAAAAGAGTAACTTGTAGACCCGAGAATTGGACAAACATGGCGCACGATGCTAAGCACATCAGGTACTGCTCTGTAAGAGCTTCCATCTCCTGGTGGAGCTGGAGCTGTTAAGGGACAACCTGAGGTCACAAAAGACTGAGGGCTACCTAAAGAATGGACTGCTCTTTTTCTCACTTGCATGAACTGGAGACTAATTGAAATGAGGAAATTCTGACCTACCTTATGGATGCTTAGGCCTGTGCTTTACCTTCCTATTCCTTTTGTCATTTTAATTCTCAAGTTTTGCCCACTAGGTGCCACAGTGTCAATTCAATAGATATTTATCAAGTGCCTATCATGTGCCAGACACAGAAGTTATATTATTTATTTGTTCTTGCTTACGCTATAGCATTATATTGTTTTTTAGAGCTGGGAGGGAATTAGAAGAACATAGACGTCCCCTCCTCCCAGCTTACCTTCATGTTATATTTATACACTTTTATATAGTAAAAATAGCAAAGATCAAGAAGGTCCCGAAAAGAATAATACACTATTCCTTTATTCTATTTATTCCATCATTCCTTCAAAAAAAAACAACACTATTCTAGACTTAATTGTAACCTAAATACTTACAATATACCTTTGTAAGAACACAAAAGTTATGAAAACACTAACATTAAACCTTAGTAAGCCAGGGATTCCTAACATGAATTTAGGCCCAGAATCTTTAAAAGGCTTGCACAAGGTCTATTGATTACAATTAATTTCTTTTCATAGCTTTTCTGACTAAAGTGGTTTAGTAAATCAATTAAACCCTTGGAATTCATTTAGCATTTTATTTGGCTCCATTTGGAGAATTCTATTTATTACATAGATTTTCCTTCTGGAATCGTCCCTGAAACCTTTTCTTGGTTATCTTTTAAATGATGGGGAAACATTATTGTTGTTTTGTTGCTTTTGTTTTTCACCAGGAAGCTTGGACTCATCAAAAATGCTCAGTTTCTACCACTGAAATCAAACCTAGTCAGAAAAGATCTAGCAATACCTGCTGGCTATACTGATACAGGACAATTGTAAATTAGTATTTGACTAGGGAATGGTCTATATTTCATGGGGGTATTATTCCTGAGTAATAGAAGTAAATGTACCTTGAAGCTAATTTGAATTCTCCCTCACCCCTGCCATTACTCCAGAGACAATCAGAAATGGCTCTTAGCAAAATAAAACTGCTTTGGAGCCTAAGAATAACTAGAGAACAGAGTGGCTGCTGAAGACTAATGATTTATATACACAGTAAAATTACCTACCTGGAGCTATCAAGATAGAAAAGGAAAATGGAACATGACTGTTATCATTACTTTATTATTGTACATTTATATTTTTCAACTTGAGCGTAAGAGTGCATAAAACCAAATCAGCTGAACGAAATGCCCACTCTTTCTACCACTAAGGGTGAAAGAAATTACCTTTTTGTTCCCCAGTTAAATATTTACCTATCTTACTGAAGCTCTGAACATGTAACATTTCTATCTCATTCTCTCTAACAGGGCAGGAGATCTATTGTAAATCATGCCACTAACATTTTAGTGTCTTCTATAATCGAGCCATTTGAAACTGTGTAGACATTATATAACTGGTTGTTTGGATTTGCTTAAAAGTTTTAAAACTTTTTGAAAACCATCTCTTTATATGTTCGTGAGAATAGGACGTGAATTCATAGCTGACATTGTAAGCAAGTGCCTACGGATCCCATGAATGTGGGGACAGATTACAAATGCTTGGAATTAAATATTCTGATGTAAGTAAGACTGGAATTGAGACTTCTTGATTACAGAGCTCCCTTTCGCTAGCCCACAAAGTGAGGAGTACATCTCTAACCACGTATCTTCAAGCACCACAAGAGAGAAAGGTACATAAAGCCACTGAATTTATCAAAAATATCAAGTCAATTAACTGATAGATTCTGAAAGATGAATGATGACTGCTCAGATGGAAAAAAAAAAGTTGGGACCACAGTTGAGCATAAGTAACAGGAGGTTAGCAAACAGGACACCTGAAAGTCTTGGCTCAGCCCCAGAATTTCTCTGTGACTTAGTGAGTTTGTACCATAGGTCTTCCAAATGTAAACTGGAAAAGAAGACAAAGAATGCCTCTCTTATTGATTTTATATAATTATGTGGAGGAGAAAAATACTGTCTATGGATAAAAAGTCTCCAAATCCCTGTTCCTGAGGGACTTTTACCTTTTATTCCCAATCTTACACCTTCGTAAGAGGAAAAACTTGTCTATCACGTTACTGTTTTAAGTTTGGTGTCAGAGGGAAATCCATAAGTAGTGATATTTAGATGGCAACTTTTATTTTCTCATTTTTGAAGTCAATTTCAGTTCTTATATAGTTTGAAGGAAAATTGCTTTAGATCCTTTAAGAAGTTAGTATCATGTCATAAGGATAAACATTTTCTTTTATCTTTTCTTTTTTTTTTTTCCCCCTGCTTGGAATAAATGGAATGGACTCTTCATTCCAAAAACAAAATATGTTTCTTTAGACTTACAGCTTAAATTCGCCAAGCAAACCCCCAATTTTATCAAAGAACCACTAGGGGATGTTAAAATAACATAGCATTTCTAAATTCAGATGAAATTACAAGACAATATTGGCTTTGAAACTTATCTTTAAGAATTTATTTACAGACACAAATATGAACCTTTTATATGTTCCTATGGTAAAGACATACATGTTAATACATACACACAAATATACACACGTTTGTTTTTTAAAAAATTTGAAATTGGATATAATTTACCCTTTGTTTATCTGCTATGTAACTTTACTTCACTAGGGTATCATTTTGACATTTACAACTCCAATATGCAAAATACCCACAAATAGATAAAACTCTTTTCCAACAAGATAGAATTTCAAGCTAAATTGCATATGGCTACTGAACTGACCTCAAATAATCGGGCCTTTGGTATCAGACTCCACATTCTATTCTTTAGGCTAGAATAGGGCTGCCACTCTGCCATTCTTTCTGTTTTGTGAGCATTTGCACTTTTTTTTTTCCTCTCTGTAGAGCCCATATCCCCCAGATTTTCACATGGATTATTACCCTTTCTCACTCTTCACAGAAATGTCGTCACCTCAGACTGCCCTTCCCTGACTGCATCCAATATTGGCCCACTTCTCTCCAATCATTCTGTCACATGATCCTGTTTTGTTTCATTCATAGACATTATGAGTATCTGAAAAAATAGCTTAGTTATTTCTATAGGTACTAACAAACATCTGTTGAATGGATGATTGTTGACTAGTCTGTGGATTTGGGGGTCACTTTAGAAGTAAGAATAGTGACTAAAATAGGATGCTCTATCCATCTACCCATCCATCTTTTCCCTGTTTTTTCTGTCTTCTTCACTGGATTTAAATTTTTGTGAGAATAACAACTTTGGTTTGTTTTATTCATATAAGTCATGTATCCTCAGAAGTCATTCAGTTTTTAAAAAATGAACAAATGAATGAAACTTAGTCCAGATTAATGTTCCAAATATTGATTCATTCATTTGTTAAATTGCAACAGTAGTAAAGTTGCAATAAAACATCTTTTAGTTAATAAGTGAATTTTGTTGAATACCTATTATATCATAAAAAAAATCGTGCGGGGACTTTAGAATTGAACGGGGCATAATCCCTGCCCTCAAAAACTATGTAGTGTAGTGAGATAATATATGTAAAATATTTAGGATCATCCGGCATTTAGCGGATGCCAATATATGCTAGCTTCCTATTCCCCATTTCTTTCAGTGTGACTCCATTGACTTGCACTCTTCGTGGGGCTATAAACAAGAACATAATTAATAAATTGGCTGGTGGTTATTACTTATTTATTTATATTCACTCAAGTTTGATACTTAGCCTAGGCACAAGGAGTTTGCCTACATGACACATGCTTGCATATACAGTAACTCAGGAAGAAATGTGAGAGGTCTCATTGTATCTGGCATTAGAGAGAATGCCAGCCAGTTTCCATATGTGCGATCACACTCCTGAGGATGTTTGATTCTTTTTGCTCATAAATCACTTGATAAAATATACTATAAAGACCTGTGTAAGAAATAATGCAAACTGTGAGCAGCCTGAGGATGAAGGCAAAGGAAAGGATTGCTTAGAGTTATATTTAGAGGTGGGGGGGTGGTGACTGTTGGAATATGATGAGATATAGGAGAGGGAATAATCAAGAGTGAAACTTCTACTTCTGATTTAGGCACAAAAGTGGTTAGTAATACCATTCACTGTGAGGGAGAAATAAAGACAAATTCAGAATGGGAGAAATGATGAGCTGACTCAGAAGATTCTGTGTAGAGTAAGAAGAAAGGGAGCAAAAATAATATCTTGATTTACACCAGCAGTTAAGGGATGTCTAGAATAAGAGTAGCCACTGGGCTAAAAAGAAAATCGTGGCGGAGTGTTGAGAGAGTTGGAAGGCAAATCAAGAAAAAGTGGTGTCTGGAGAGCCAAGGAAGGAGAAAGTTTTAAGACAGATTTTGTGTCCCCAGTGTAACGTAACACTGATGTGTTGTGAAAAGCAGGATAGCCACTGAAACTGCTCATTCTAAGGCCACCAATAATTTAACAAATACTCAATCCAATAGCCACCTGCTATTGAATTATTCAATTTTCATCCTGTTTTCACTAAGATTTTTAAAGGGGGTCAAGAAAAGACGTTAAAGTCTTTTGAACAAAACCAAATGACCAGTTGCATAATCTTCCCACACGTTTCAAACAACACATATATTTTGTAAATGTGGGATGGGGATGGGAGTGTCAGATTATAGGAAAGTGAGGAATGAATCAGAAGGGGAAATCAGAGACTACAGAGAGATAGGGAGAGCCCTTCAGAAAATTTAGCTAGCAAAGGAGGTCAATCATAATGGAATCAAAGGGATGGGGGCATGCTTATTTTGTTTTTGTGTGTTTCTCTCTTTTTAACTGAACTTGTGGAGACTTGAGATGTGGACTTACCCATAGTTTTTAATGGAGACTTTAGGAGAAGGAAAAGGAGAAACAGAAGACAAGGAAGGAGAAGCAGGGAGATGGGGAGGGCTATTGGACTGAGTATTTGTTAAATTATTGATGACCTGAGAATGAGCAGTTTCAGTGGCTATCCTGTTGAAAATAAACATTTAAAGTTGAGGATTGCTCAGGCTTTCTCAGGTTCATGGACTGTCAACAGACACATTGCTGACCATAAGTTCTTGACTATTATCTCTGCAGGTATATATGTATTAGTAAGGGGGGGCACTGTGTAGGCCTCCTCTTCTATATTAAAAACACTTCTAGGTTCATAGTAGACATGCCAAGCAAGTTTATTATTTCATAAGGTTGATTTTTGCTTAGGAAAATCCCCTTGGGTACATTGATAAATACCTCCTCAAAATAAATACTTTCAGAAACCTTAATTTCAATGATAAAATTACATGCCTGTCTTCTACTAGTGTGTAAAAGAGGTGAGTGGCCTGACGATCAGAATTTAGAGCCAGGTCTTTACAACTTTTTCAATATATAGTTACGGTCCTCAAAATGATTTTTTTTTTTTTTTGGCTTAGGTGGTAATTTAGGGTACTGATCTAAGTTGATTATTATATCACCCAGTTCGTAACATGTAAGATCTGAATCTCTCTCAATGCAAAGCTTTTGGAGCTCTTGGAATCCTTTTTTATCCTCTCCTAGGCCAGGTTAAGACTTAACCTTATTAAGACTCCATTCAAGCCAAAGCCTAAAGAGCCAACAGGTGTTTGTTATATCTTTTTTTCCCTTTCTGCTACAAAAGCAAACATTGCAGACAGAAGACAGAGCTTGCTCTGATGGCCTGGGTCCCAAAGCCATGATGATGTTGAACAGATGCACAGCCTACCAACAAAAGACACGCAGAACATATGAGCAACGGACCTTCTCCTCTTTCTATGCCTCCTCTCTCTCCACATCTCCCTGCTTCTCCTTCTGTGTCTCCTGCGTCTGCTTCTCCTTTCCTTCTCCTCTCACTTCTTCTTTTGTTGTTGTAGGATTACCTCGCCAATAAGTTTAGGATCATAGTAGTCTAAGAATTCTACGGTTTCTTAATTAACACCTCAGTTTTGGCTGATGCTAATTATTAACAATTACAAAATATTTTTATCCGGACTCGTCTCTGTCCATTTTTGTCTGTTTTCTCTTATGTAGTCATATCAATAACCCAATGAGATAGCTGCCATCATTATGCTCATTTTATAAGTAAATAAACCAAGGCTTACAAACTATTGGCTGGGTGCATATAGTTAATACAATGGAGATGTAAATCAAGTCCATATATATATCCATTACTCCAGAGCCGTGTTTTTTAACCACTGCCCTATACCGCAATTTCTCGATGATGTGTTTATCATCTTTGACATACTAAAGTTTAACTGTTATTTTTCTTTCCCCATATTTGATGAGGATTTTATGGGATTAAAAAATTTCTTAGAACTTAGCAGTTTAAATACTTTAACATTGGGTTAAAATCAACTACTTTCTTAGAACATGTGTAATCCATACACTGGGATTTGTGCTGCTATATCCTCTATCCTTTGAAGTTATGACTTCTAAAATGAATTTTTCATCTTAATGTTTCTCATTATTTATATTTTGACTTTGCCTAGAATATTAGAAGAAAACAAACAGGCAAAACTAATGAATAATTAACGAGAAAACAATGCCATATTTTAGCAGAACAAAAAAAGAAGGAAGGAAAGACAAAGAACTAAAATGAAAAGAATATTTAGTATGTATGCAACCAAATAATGTTGTAACGAGCCAGTGACTGGCATTGCTTCATGGCATGCAAATGTTAAGAAAGGGAACAGTCCACATAATGGTAATAGAGAATCTAACAAAGTGGAAAAGAAAGCCTTGATAAAGAGCAAATCGTTAAGTTGTGAAAAAATTACGACAAGAAGGGAAAGAAAGAAGAATTTTCTTTAATCTTATTGGTTTGTGGGGTCTTTGTAGACGGAGGAAGCTGCAAGATTAGAATGAGAGCAGGACTATGGGCAGGCATTGGGCACCTTCTTCGGGATTTTAGGCTCATCCCTAAGCTGCCTCTGCGGACTGTGGTGGCAGATGCACGTGAGAGCTGCTGGAAAGGGTGATCTATCACCACTGAACTAAAATGTCCTAGACTGGGGCTCCTGGGTGGCTCAGTCGGTTAAGCATCTGCCTTCAGCTCAGGTCGTCATCCGAGAATCCTGGAATCAAGCCCCGCATCGGGCTCCCTGCTCAGCGGGGAGCCTGCTTCTCCCTCACCCACTCCCCCCTGCTTGTGTTCCCTCTATCGCTGTGTCTCTCTCTGTCAAATAAAGAAATAAAATCTTAAAAAAAAAATAAAATAAAATACCCTAGATGATGTTGGCCAGGGGACCATGGAGCCTGGGGATTTTATTACTTTGTCCATTTGTTTTGTCATTAAAGAGAAAAAAAATCTTAGAGATATATGCACCCGGGTAACGTCTCAAATGTGCTCTTTTACAAAAGGCCATAGCAGCCTTTTCACTTAGAATGAGATTCTGTGATGATCCTTCAGGTTGAATTGTTAGAAGCCTCTCTCTCTGTGTGGAAATATAAATAGGTGTAATTGTTTGCCTTCTTATTATTAAGGAATATTATTTATTTATTTTATAGTCCAATTTTTCTTTTTTTTTCTTTTATCACATACTAGAAGCCTAAAAAGAATAATTCTTCAGTGACTTTTTAAAAACTTCCCTTAGAAAATGTTTCTTTCATGGCTTTTATCATAAGACATTTGACATAGAGAAAGCCATCAGGGACTATTTTTTTTTCCTCAGAAAATGTTCCTTTTAAGAAAAACCACAAATAGGCATGAATTTTCTGCTTTCTTCTTTGCAATTAGTGTTAGTGCAGATGTAAAAAACAAGCATGTATTTATTTTCTAATCCATTTTATTTCCAGTGCACTTCAGTATTTCCAATCTAACAACAAATAAAGTACTTCCTTAAAAAATGACTTCTGAGATTTCTTACTTTGACTTTTTAAAAATAGAAACTGTAGCTATGCAGATCAAAAGATGCTTTTTATTTCCTTGTTTGAACTTCAGCTTTCTGTTCTACAAAATGGTGATAACATCATCTACTATGTAAGATTGTTGTAAATATTACTATGATCATCTATAGAAAGTACATAGTACCTGGCACATTATGGATCTCAAATACATGTTAGCTATTATACTATTATTATTATTATTTCTCTAAATGATGTACAATCCGCTTTCCGTCTCTCTGATCCCTTTCAAGCACATTACACTAATGTGGCCTTTACTATAGCAAGCTATATCTACTGATCTGCTTTCAGACAGTAGAGTGAGCCCACATAGACCTGAGATTTCCCGTAGTTGAATCCATAAACATAGCTCAAATCATTACTTCAGTGCTCTTCTCTGTTCCCAAATCATTGCTCTGTAAATTTCAATGGAATCAGAGTGGAGAGTTTTGTTTCATGAAGTCAAACAAAAAAACTTCCTTTAGGAAATGACTTTTAGGAGTTAAATTATTTAAATAGTTAAATTATGTTAGTAATTACTGAGATATATTACAAGTGAAAGATGTCAAAAAGAAAAGAATGTTTGACAAAATTATGTGAATGTAAATGACATGAGAGTCGCCATCTATTGATCAAATAGGATAAATAGTAGGGGTAAAAAAATTCTGCAATAACTTTACAGTTTAAAGTGACTCATTTGGATACTCCAATGGCCTGAAGGAGTTAATGTTATTTCCAAAGTGCTAATGGTCCCTGGTCATCATTATTTATTCAATGGAAAAAGTGATAAAAAGAAAAAAGCCAATGGTACTACTGGTAAACCAGAACTCTCTTTCTCTCCAAAGATAGTCTTTAGATTTTTTAAATGAGCTCCACTGGATTTACTCTTATAAGCTAGAGTGGAAGGATATTGTGATGAAATACGGCCCCTCAATAAAACTATGCCCCAAGCACTTTCACTCTCAAGCAAACATCCACAGCTACAGCCCTAAAGTATCAGGCTTATCTATTACTTGACTACATATTTATAACATATTGCCCTCATAAAGCTCAAGGAAATACAATGCATCCCAGCTTTGCACTGGGGAAACCTCAGCCCTGGCATTAAGACCTCAAGTTTGCATTTAATGTCTCTTCTGGATGTCCGAATTGGGCGGGCCAGGGGTGTCTTTATGAGATCAAACCAGAGTGTTCCCTTCCTCTGGGGGAATTCAGGATACAAGTCTCATTTCTTATGACACTCACGTACATATGTATGTATGTACGTGTGCATGTAACTTGTGGTTTGGTGTCACTTAGAAGTTTTATTGCATTATCTTTACTTGTTTCTGAATTGTCATTGTTCTTGTTAAATCTTGAGAAATGTTTAGCTGTTCCAAATCCCTGCCAAACTGTTGGTGATGCTATCCTGATTTAATGTGCTCATTTTATTGGCTGCTGACATTAAGGAATAAGGGCTACAGTACCAGGATGTAACATGTTAGATGTTCCCAAAACTGTGGTTTCTGGCAATGTTTGATAAATTTTCCAAGTTTTGGTCATAAAGATATCAATTTTATTACTATCACAAATAGTTTAAAGGTACATATCAATTTATTTCTGGTGACATTTTTCTGTACACTTTTCTAGAGAAAAACAATTACTGGAAAATCAATGGCACTATGAAAGACAAATTACTGAATATTTTGAGGCACATTTAAGTTTACCAACGGAATACTGCTAATTCATGTTGCATCATCCTCATACACTACATTTTTATTCTACTTACTATGGGTTTAAATGTGCCCCCTTCCCCATGTGTTGAAGTTCAAAACTCCGGTACCTTAGAATGTGACCTTATTTGGATTCTTCTACAAACCAAGAAATACCCAAGGTTCCCAGCAAATTACCAGAACCTAGAGAAGAGGCTGAAACGGATTCTTGCTCTCAGCCCTCAGAAGGTACACCTACCGACACCTGGATCTTGAACTTTTAGCTAGCAGAACTGCGAGACGATGCACCTCTGTTGTTTAAGCCGCTCTGTCTGTGGTACCGTGTTACAGCAGCCCTGGCGAACTAATACATTACCCCGCCAGTACACAGGAGGGGAGGCATGATCGGTTGTTTATAGCAAGCAGGTGTTCTAGTTAGCTGCCATTAATTCGGCCTGATGGCTGCCCCTGCTTTCCCAATTACTAAATTTGTGACTATCACCCCGGTTATTTCTCTCTCAGGAATAACCTTCAGACTACAGGTGATCCCAGATACTGGTCTTCAGTCTCCAAATTTAAAATGAAGATACTAGATGAAATAACCTTTAAGCTGTCATAGAATTCTGAAACTCTCTGAACGTTGTAATTCTAGCAACAGGAAGAACTAGTATTTCCATGTTACAGGTAAGAAAAACTGAGACTCATAGCAGTTGAGATAGACTAAGGACACATAGAAGTGTCAAAGGAGGAATTCAATTTAAGACATATCACTCCAGGGGAGTTTTCAATTTGCCATTGTGACCTCAAAATGGCGGTTTGTCATACAGTCACTGACTATGCAGCGGACTATGGCATGGATATAAAGTCTGGTAAGTGGGTTTATTAGTTATTGTCAACAAAGAGATATTTATTTATTTATTTATTTATTTATTTATTTATTTATTTATTTATTTATTTATTT
>NW_023270447.1:5838794-6120191 GCF_011800145.1 Mirounga leonina
TTTATTTATTTATTTATTTATTTATTTATTTATTTATTTATTTATTTTTAAATTAAAGGACAGGTGTTTCCCGAATACCCTGTAATCGTAGGCTTTATTATAACGTTGCTCTGTAATGGATGTCCTTGAAAGAAAAGAGTAGCTCAAGCAAAGGCAGCTGAGGATCAGCAAACTGTACTTAAGGATTACATCTATGGCTGTAAATAGATTTTTAGAGTTCACATTTTATTTGTGTGTTTTTATAGCAATCAATAGGAAGCCATCTATAGCATTTAGGTGTTCCCATGCTGATTACTGTGACAGCTACTGAATCGCTGCTAGGAAATTCAATGTGTTAACAGGCTATATTGGCTAGCTAAACGCATCACTTGAATAGAATAGAAAACAACAGTAGAGGGTCAGCGTTGGTTTAGAGGGTAAGCTAAAAATATAAAAATCTAGTTGAATAGGGAATGACGGGGAGATAGAGGCAGTTTCCAAGCTTTCTCTTAAGAATTGGGACTTTCCAATGATACTAATATTTAATATTATGTCAAAAATGTATGTTAACAATAATTTCAAATCTGTTCATTGTCATATATTTTGTAAGAACAAAAACCAGATTACTGCAAAAGCATATACTGATATTTTGGTTTGGTCCTTTTTGTGGTTTTGGTAGGACAAGAGTAGAGTGGTGGTCCAGTCACATTCCCACATACCACTCTCAGTAAGTGAAAGCCCATGAGAGTTAGTCCATTCACTTAGTACCAAGAAATTTGTCTTTGGAGCAAATCATATTCTATATGAGGCCCCTCCAGATTAAATCTCAGAATCCTGGGGAAAAAAATGACTCAGATTGCTATTTTCTTGACTGGAATTTTAGGAAGTATTCTCTAAAATGGTTAGAATCTAAACTGCAAAGGAACTTATATTTCAAATCAATGCACTGGAACCATTTACAGGCAATCTTAGCGTGTTTATTCCATCAGGTACTATCAGCTAAACCTAAGTGACAGAACAGCTCCCACTGGATTCACATTCACTTTGTAATTGTCTTCAAAGGATGCTTTCCAGGGATGAAAGTTGTTGTACAATTAATCCAGATAAAGTAAAGAAAAATTGTAACGTTTTTGAAATTCTAAACAAGAACATCATAAAACGGTAGAAATAATTTAAAAATTCATTCACAAATAACCAAGAAAAATTAAAGAAATTAAAGAAAAACTAAAACTTATACAAATATAATTGATTATAGGTTTGCATACTTGTTTAAAGTTTATCTGAAAAGTATCCTAAAATATTGTGGTGAAAACATTTATTTGGTCAGGGTTTTAAAAAATAAATGGGGATATTTAGAAGAGACCTATGTTGATATGTTTATACCAGAATATTACTTATTTGGAGCATGAGTTTCTATTGCTTGTAGAGAACAATAAGGTGAGACAATGTAATTGTATTTTTTAAGGGTATTTTAAGGTATATATACAGCAGTCACCAGGTGATTTAATTTGATATAGTAATTCAAACAGAGATTCATGGATGCTTTATAATGCAAAGTAATTAAATTGTTAGAAAAAACACACCTTTTTAAACACAGAGTTTAATTGGTAATTTTTTATTCTTTTAAAGAAATATAATCATCTTTTTAAAATTTTGTTTTTTGTAAAATGGGAGTTAACTTGTGTAATTTCGGTATGAGAAGGACTTCAATGTTGTAAAATTAATGACAGAAATAGATCATTCAATTTACATGAATAACAAATAGAGGACATTAAAATATCTTTACACATGATTTTATGTTCTTCCATTAATTGTGGCATTTATAAATGTATATTTCTATTTGAATTACCTATATTTTAATTATGAATAAAAATGCATCACTAGTCAATATGAGGTAACAGTAAATTATTGAATGGCTTGATAGTGTGGTCTATTTTGTTATAATCTTAACTTTCTCTGATTGTTATTTTGGATATCTTTTTATGTGTATTTAGAAAACATTGAGCAAAAGGAAAGCTATAGAAAAATTTAGAATTAAAAATGTATTTGAATGTACAGATTACCATATAAAGATATTTTATAAATGATGTATCCTTTGGTAATTTTTTATGAGAGTTATGAGCTGAATTCCAGTGCATTTTCTAAAACCTGATTATTAGGTACTGTAATCCCAATTCATTATGGGTTTTGAATTTCAACAGACCTCAAGGAAAAAAACATGTTTCATCAGCAAAATTACTGCATCTTAAGGCAACATTTAATTATTAATTTTATAAGGCTTCTATTTTGGTTTCTTTTGCTGCCTTAGTACAGAAAATAATAGAGGGTACAATAATACTGCAGAGAAAATGCATCCACTGGATTAAAAACAACAACAACAACAAAAGCCAGGCTGGCATTTTAAATATGTTGGTCTCTGGAAAAGTCTGGACTCTCCTCTGAATCAGTGCTTTTTAATCAAAGCCTGAAGTGAGAAATTCTTTTTTGTCATTTGCAAAATTATGCTATGAATTATTGCCATTAAAAAATTTGCTTCTGATAGGACATTAAACATTAGCAGAGAATCAGGAAGGAATTTTCTGGTATGTGTAGAGTGTCTTGAAACTTGGAAGCATTCTAGGCAGTACTTCAAAAAGCTTAAGTGCTAATTTTTAAAGTTACATTTTTGCCTACTAAAAGAGTAATGGAATCTACTGATTAATGTTGTTTTCATGTTTTAACTGTAATTGTATCGGAGGCCTTAATGGTTTCAAATTCCATTTATATAACATTTATTGTTATAGCACAAATTTGTAGAATAAATGGTATGTGAGCCATATCTCTGAGAAACGATGATCTGAGTTAAGTCTTAACAATAGTAAGATTAATAACCAAAGTAATAACTACAGTTTATATTTTTTGAGTGCTTAATCTGTGCCATGTCCTATGCTTAGCAGATTTGATAAGCACATTCCCATTTTTCCCTCTTAACAAATCCTGACCTATTTGCCACTATATTATCCTTTTTAATCTTACACTTGAGTAGGAGATTCTTCAAGGTCACACATAGTTAAAACTCTTTTCACTTGCACCTGTTTTTTTTGAAATGTTTAGAACCCAAATATTGAGAATAGTGGTGTATCAGCCATCGAGATGTTTGACTTTGAAGCCTATATTCTGAATTATTATCCTTTACTCGCTCATAAATTGTTAGACCAAAATTATTCTACTGTAGTGGCCTTTTAGGGTTGTATTGAGAAGGTATGAAGAATTTACATCCTTATGCCTCTTTCAGTCTCTATGTGGGAAGGCATATATAATTTAGGAAACTCAGTTGTCTTTATTTCAGTGATACCACTGTAAATAGTGCATTTTTGGAAACTATTCAAGGATTTGAATATAGATTTGCCATGAGAGGGTGGGTGTATAAGCGGACGATAGGATATATTGCTGTACTATCCCCCCAGGTATTAAAGGTGGGGTTCAGAACACTAGCTTCTTGAGCAAATCTGCTATAGGTTTTGCTTTTGACCATTAAACTCTCATTTATTTCACAAACTGTCCTATTTTTGGGTTCATAGATCTAAGAAAAATTACTGACATTCTGTGCACAGGGATAACAAACAGTCCTTGAATAATTTTATAGTTGCTACTGGGTTCGGGTATTACTATTACTACCACTACCACCACCATCATCATCAATGCCAGGTAAAGTATTTCTTCTCATTCTTAGATGCAGGCACTATTGTCTAGTGGAGAAGAAATTAGACTGGCATTAAAGAAGCTGAAATCCATTCTCAATTTGTTCTCTCTTTTTGTGACATTGCATTGCCTCAGATTACCTCTGTAAGACATTTGATGTGAGAATTCATCGTATTTTGAAAATTCCCATGTAAATTTAGCACGAACTACAGCATCTCATGATATTATGAAATAACGGATTAGGTATGTTAATTGATCTTCCAAATATTATGTAATTCTCTAATCATATTAAAGTGGCTGATTTTCTAATATATACATTTGTTATAAAGCCCAGACAGTTACTTGAACTGCTTCTGAATTTAGTTCTTTTTTGTAACCCAAAATATACAGTTTGTTTGATTTGGTTTAAGTTTTCAAAGGAGAACATTAAATTGAAGGTGACATTGTCTGGGGCATTTTCCTTTTGCCAAAGAGAGTATACAGACAATGGGGGCAGAAAAGACTTATACAACAGCAGTAATTTTTATCTGATTTAATATCCCCTGCATTCAAACAAAGAGAAATGAGTTGTATTTGAGTGCATTAGAAGACACATCCCCATAGGCATGGATAAAAATGTAAAAGATCTTTCCACTTGCACATGTATTTGGAATTATTTGGCATCAGAATATTGAGACAAGTGAGAAAGACATAAAATTTGGAATATGGTCCCTACTCTGCCCTTGAATTCACATGCAGTACTCCTTTTTAAAAGCTCCCATAAGGGAGACCATTTCCATATTATTCCTCTTTATGCTAAACTTGATAGTCAAATATGACTATTTGAAGTCTGATCTTCAAATATAAGAACCCAACCTGGAATTTCAAACACAATTGTATAATAATCTTTGGGCAGGATAGAATGCAACAAACTTAAAACGAATTGAAACACCTGCTTTACAGATATCCCATGGAGGACAAGACATACACACGTGGGCAATTCAACAAATTTAACAAGACCTAATGAGCCTTGAAACTGTAATTTAATTCTTAATTTCTGTGAAGTAAATTTAGTAATGACTGATAAGGATCATCATCATCCACACTTAGAGAGTCATTAACAGGGAAGTGGAAACACCTGTCCTTTTATGTAAGGTGTTTGGTTCACTCTAAGATTCGAAGCTGCTGTCCCTTGTACAAGAGCAACAAATAAAGATTCCAGGATTAAAATAGTCTTAAAAACAAAATTCCATACTAGAAGGAATGATGATACTTAAAATGAAATTCCATAGCTACAAGTTTAAGGGTAACACAAGCTTTATCATTTGTTGTATTTCCAGAGATTAGTAAGTCTGGTATGATCTCTATACCCTTGGGAGATTACCTGCATGCATGACAGTAGTTACAAAAAAGGATATGTTTACTTTGTACAGTTGAGTTCTAGAAGAGTTTATTTTCCTGCATTGGGTTTCCTTTGTTAATATCACAGGGAAGTCTCTGAGCATTCTTTCTATGGTATTATTGTTTTAGCAGAAGAGTTTTTGTGTTTCTTTTTAGACAAAGATACTGGTCATATTCAGCATTGATTTAGACCATGATTGAATAAGTTGGAGACCAACCAAACTGTGAAATTTAATATTTGTTAATAAAGTGCAAGAATAATATAATATTACAATACCCATTTCCCTTCCCAATCTGTCTCACATTATGACTTCTAACTTTCTTGAAGATTCTTCATAAAGGTGCTAATGGATAAAAATATTTGTCTGTCCTACTCTTTCTAATACTCTTTATAAATGAACTGAAATTAAGCACCAAGCTCTGAAGGAGAAAGTTTGTCACAAACGCCCAAGAGGCAGATGTAGATTATTGGAGGAGATGCAGCACCAAACATTAAGTCTTGCTTCCACCGCCTTTCATCGACCAGTCTAGAGACCCACTTGAATAGTAGTGGCAGGAATGAGTTGATATCCATTCCAATTCTTAGTTTTCCCATGACTCAGTTTCCTCATCCATAAATAATGATTTCATTCAACCCTGTGTTTCTTGGGAAAGATGAAGATACATGTATCTTGTAAATGGTCAGATTTATGTAAGTCTGTTATCATTATTTCCATATTCAGTGTTTATTTCATTAGAGGAACAATACTGAATGTTTATGATGATGCAGGCAGAAATGTGAGCCAAGTGTGAGAAGGGATTGTTGTGAGAGGGTTCTATTCCAGGCATTGTGCAAAGCTATCCAGGGCGAACAAAACTTTGAATTTTTTTCTTGCACAATAGATAAAAAATGAACATACTTTGAATTATTGTTAATGTCAATAATGGTATTAGTATTTATTCTTTTATCTGTAGTACAACCCAAAGAGCACTTACAAAAGAAGGAATAAGAGATTACTTGAAGGAGCTAGGGTTATGGGGCTGTAGAGTTATAGAGATAGGGCACCGTAGGCCATGGAAGTAAGGGAAGAAAATATAATGGTACAAAGTGGGAGGAAGGATGTAAGCAACAAGTACATTTATAAGGTGAATCTCAGTTTTGCTGAGACAATCAGGGTAAATTCAACTGGTGTGCAGAATATGGATTTTATCTAAAATAATTTCAAATTAATGTGTAATAGGAATGACCTGAGATGCTAGCTAAAGCACAGATTTCCTGGCTGAATTATCTGAGATTGTTTCAATAGCACTGTACTGGACCCAGGGAATTGAGTCGTGTAGCTTACGTACCTGGTTTAGAGACCACTTTGGAAAAAAACTGAGTTAGTTTACCTGAATTAAAGGATTAGAAAATTAAAACCAATAAAATACTTCTTTCTGTTGTTCAGTCAAAAGGTTTGTTTTAAAAGTAGTACAATAATACTGCCTTTAGAAATTGAAAAGCTATATCTATTTGTTTTGTTTTGGTTTGGTTTTGATGACCAGAAGTTTTTAGTTGATGAAGACTAAAAAAATTTATTTTCTGTGTATTGTATTCCATGTCCTGAGAAAATCTTGCCTACCCAAAGTCACGACAATATTCTCATATGTTTTCTTCCAGAAGCATTATTGCAATTGTTGCTTTTATGTTTTGATCTATGGTTTATCTGAAATTAATTTTTGCATAGGAGTCAAAGTCTTTCCCTCACACGCCATATGGTTATCTACTTATTCCAACACGATTTGTTGCAAGTATCTCTTTCCTATTGGATTATTCTGTTGTTTGTGTTAGTGTTGTCTTAAATCATCTGACTGTATAAGCTTGGATCTATTTCTTGGCTTTCTATTCTGTTCCATTGATCTATTTGTTGATCATTATGCCAATACCAGGCTCTCTTAATTACTGTAGCTTTATTATATGTTTTGAAATCAGGTACTGTGAATCTTCCAACTTTGTTATTTTTAAAATTTGTTTTGGCTATTATATTTCCTTTGCCTTTCCATATACATTTTAGTTCAACTTATTGATTTCTACAAAATATCTTGATGATATTTTTAGTGAGAGTGTGTCTAATTTACAAATATAATTGAGACCAATTGATATCTAAATATTGGGTATTTTTGTTAATTTAACTCTTCTCTTGTTTCTCTCAACAGTGTTTGTGATTTCACCATACTGATCTTGCATGCATTTTGTAAAGTTTATATCTATATATATTTCATATTTTTAGTGCTATAGTAAAAGCTACTGATTTTTATTTCAATTCTTAATTGTTTATTGTTAGTATATTGACTTTGTATACTTCAACCTTGCTAAACTCACTGATTAGTTCTGGAAGCATTTTGTAGATTATTGGGGATTTTTACATAGAAGTTTATGCTATATGTGAATAGAGACAATTTTCTTTCTTCCTTTCAAACATGTATGACTTTAGTTTCTTTTAATTACCTTGTTATACTGGCAAAGATATTCTCTAGGTTGTTGGATAGAAGTGATGAGACCAGATATCTTTCTTTCTTTGTGCCTGATGTTAGGGGAGAAGTATTCAGACTTTCACATTAGATACAAGGGCAGCAGTGAGTTATTTTTTGATACCCTTTCTATTCCTAGCTGGCTAAGAGATTTATCAGAAATGGATTTCTTTTGCTATTGTTACTCATTTTATGTTTACATTTGCATAAACTCACAATACATTGCTACTCTTTTGCTTTTATTTTTTTTTTAAGATTTTATTTATTTATTTGACAGAGAGAGAGCACAAGGAGGCAGAGGGAGAGGGAGAAGCAGGCTCCCCACTGAGCAGGGAGCCCAATGCTGGAGTCAATCCCAGAGGCTTTTCACAGGCAGGGCTTATGTTTCTTTTAACAATCAAATCCCCTAAAAACTTAATCAGTTTCTGGTTGTTGTTGTTTTTTTCTATTCTTTTCTTCTCCCAAATCTCTTCTGCAAATAACCACAGCCAAACTTCTCATCTTGTCATAATTCTTGAGCTAGAAAAGATTGTACATATTGGTCTTTATGCTATGTACATCTCTTTTCTCCTCAACTTAATGATAATGAATTTATGACAAAATGAAAAAAAAGAAAAAAACAGCTGCAAGCAAATAAAGTTTCACTTAATTATATTGTTTCACCTTCCATCTCTGTCTACAAGTAATTCTTGCTTTCTTATTTGACTTCATCCCCCCTTGTAGAATTTTGCTAAAACAGTGATCACAAATCATCATTGTAACTTTTGTTAATACATTCCCCTAGAGCAAATAATAGGCTTGGTGGGAACATGGTCTGCTTTCTGTGTTAGTAAAGGCAATAGTTTTATCAAGAGCCTTATCATTTTTCCCTGATGCAGTATCTATTTTCATCACCAACTGCCCAACCTCTAAGACATTTCCCCACACTTTAGGTTTATGTTAGCACTCCACCTCCAGGTAAAATTTTCTGTACCAGTTAGTTACATTTTATTCACACAAATACATTCCTTCCCACACAACCATGTAATTATCATGTTAAAAATGAAATGAGGTAAAGAACTATAAGTGACGCCTTATACAGAATCTTTACTGGGTAAAGAACTTTAGAACAATCCTTGTTAGAATAACAATGTCAACTGTAAATAATAAAAATATTTTGCATGCATGATTGAATTTCAGAAGTCAGAAAAAATAACTCCAGGATATGCAATATATTTCCAACTTCAGGCAAAACTATTTTTTTTCTTATTTAAATATTCTGAATGTTGAATCATTTATAAGTTAATTCTATGTTAATGAACACAGAATTGGCTTTTTGACACAGGTAAGCCTAAAAAATCAATACTGAGAAAATAGTAAGAAATTTTCAATTAAAACAACAGTATTTTAAATTTGATTATTGATTATTTTGCTCTGATAGGCATTAGATTTGACTTTGTGATAAATGCCCACAATTGCATGTGCCTCTCTTCCAAGCATGATTTGAAATTTAATTATAATAGCTAGTACTGTTTTTTTCATAAATGTGTAACTTTATTCAAATTATTAAGCTGATCACCAACTGGTTTATAATGCATCAGTTCCTAGACTAATGAACCATATAACCTTGTCAATTTTAGTAGTTTTGACAGTTTTTGCCTCAGTGCCTTTGAATTACAAGTGTGTACAGCTGCATTGCTCACTACTAAGATAAGTTTCTCCCTAAGGATATGGGAGGTCATGATTTCTGATTTTGAATTGTTTAACCAAGCAATAATATTTGATTATTCCATCACAAAGAAAACAAGACAATCTAGTTCTCTGATCTTCATTAAAATCTTAGTTCATTATAAAAGTCAAATATAAATAAGTGATTTAAATATTTAAATTCATAGCAAAAAAGGAACATTTAAAAATAAGCAAGAGATTTATTGCATGAAATAGCCCATGGACGTCCATAAACCCTTTTCTACATTTGTGAAATCTAAAAAGCTCTGAAAAGCAAAATTCTAAGTAACCTATTTGACAGCAAAATCTGTTCTAAATTTAAATGAGGCTATTTATTGACTTCATGATATTCAGTGTATATATTAAATTTTTGTTAAAAAATACTAATGTGTTAGATCTTGGCATGCTGTTCTAAATTCTGCTTTGGGTGGTAATTAGTGTTCCATATATACACATTATTGCTTTACTAAAATAAATGTGTATGTACATATATGATATATGCATAATATGATACATAAAAATAGAAATGGATTATATATATTCCATTATATATAATAAATATATAATAATTCATACATCTATTTGACCAAAAGGTTTTATTTTTTAATTTTTTTGAAATATTTTATTTATTTATTTGACAGGGAGTGAGAGAGCACAAGCAGGGGGAGGAGCAGAAGGGAGAGGGAGAAGCAGGCTCCCCGCAGAGGAGAGAGCCTGATGCAGGGTTTGATCCCAGGACCCCAGGATCATGACCTAAGTCCAAGGCAGATGCTTAACTGACTGTGCCACCCAGGCGCCCCAGACCAAAAGGTTTTAGATAAGGGATTATAAATATGTAAAATTAGATTGAACCATAAAAAAATAGTAAACCAAAAAGTAGATACTGCAGTTTTATACAGTTCAACCATATTGCTCAAACTAATATTTTCCTTGATTACTTAAAATAATTATAAACAAATTATTTCATTGTATATCTAGATATAGAGCATAAAAACTGTTAGTAAACTTGATGTTAAAACTATCCCCTAAAAACCCCCTCCTAATTCACAAATAAGTATAAACCTGCAATTTCACTTGTACCTTAAATTTTCTATGTTCCTTCTTCAAGTTTCCTCTTGTCCTTGTAACTTCACTGTACCTATTAATGTCATCATGTCATCCAGGCTTGGAATCTCAGCCAGACTTGACACCAGCTCCTTGTTTGTTACTCATAGTCTAGTTTTTCTTTCATTCTTGCTCACATCTTATCTTTACTTCCATAGACATTAAACTAGTACAGAAACTTTTAGTCTCATACCTCGACTATTGTAATAGTTGTCCAAATTGGCCCTTTTATACCTAGTTTTTTCACACTCCAATTGTTCTGTTGATAGTTACTTGCTTAACAGCATTTAATAACTCTTAATTATGTCCTTAATTTATGTTCGGATTCCATAATTTAGCAGTTAATACCCTCTGCAGTCTCTTCATAATTTTATATCATACCTTATTTCCTTCAGCATTCTAGGAATAGAGGGGACTTCCCCAACTTAATAAAGTGTATTTGCAAGAACCCATAGTTAACCCATAGTTAACCCATAGTTACTTAATGGTGAAGATTCTTTGAATGGACAGGGCCATCAGACCATAAATAAATAAATAAATAAATAAAAGCAAGAAAAGTAGGAAGCACAAAAGCAGTAAAAAAAAAAAAAAGTATAACTGTAAAAATCAGCCAAGGGACTCACAAAATAAACAGATATAAAGTATGACATCGTATACCTAAAACAGGGGCAGAGAGGAGTAAAGAATGGGTTCAAACTTAAGTGAGCATCAACTTAATATAGACTGCTATATGACGAACATGTTATATAAAACCTAATGGCAACCATAAATTAAAAGCCAGTAATAGATAATACAAAAAATAAATAAAGAAAAAGGAAGCCAAGTGTACACTTAAAGAAAGCCAACTTATGGTGGCAGAAGACAGCAAAGGAAGATCCACAAAAACACAAAACAAGTAACAAAATGGCAACAAATACATACCTATCAATAATTAATTTGAATGTAATTGGACAAAATGCTCCAACCAAAAAGACACAGGGTGATGGAATGGATAAAAAAATAAAAAGGCACATCTATATGCTACCTACAGAGGCTCACTTCAGACCTAAAGACACATGTAGATTGAAAGTGACTGGGTGGAGAAACATTTATCATGGAAATGGATGTGAAAAGAAATCTGGGGTAGCAATACCTATATCAGAAAAAACTGACTTTAAAACAAAGACTTTAACAAGAGACAAAGAAGGACACAATATAATCATTAAGAAACAATTCAACAAAAAGACATAACAATTGTAAATATTTATGCACCCAACATGGGAGCACCTAAATACATAAAAAAGTTAATAACAAACATAAAAGAACTAATCTATGGTAATACAATAATAGTAGGGGAATTTTTTTTTTATCTTTTTAAAGATTTTATTTATATATGTGACAGAGAGAGACACAGCCAGAGAGGGAACACAAGCAGGGGGAGTGGGAGAGGGAGAAGCAGGCTTCCCACTGAGCAGAGAGCTCAATGTGGAGCTCAATCCCAGAACCCTTGAATCATGACCTGAGCCACCCAGGCACCCCAATAGTAGGGGACTTTAATGTCCCACTTACATCAATGGACAGATCATCTAAACAAAATCAACAGGGAAACAGTGGTTTTGAACACTGGACCAGATGGATTTAACAGATATATTCAGAACATTCCATCCTAAAACAGAAAACACACATTCTTTTCAAGTGAAATGGAATATTTTCCAGAAGAAATCACATATGAGCCCACAAAACAAGTCTCAGCAATTTCAAAAAGACTGAAGTTATACTGTGCCTCTTTTCTGAACACAGTGCTATGAAACTGGAAATCAACCACATGAAAAAATTGGGAAAGACCACAAATATATGGAGGTTAAATAACATGCTACCAAACAATGAATGGGTCAACCAAAAGATCTAAGATGAAACAAAAATATACATGGAGACAAATAAAAATGAAAACACAATCCCAAATCTTTGGGATACAGCAAAGGAAGGAAGTTTACAGCAAAATAAGCTTACCTCAAGAAGTAAGAAAAATCTCAAATAAATAATTTATCCTTACACCTAAAGGAGTTAGAAAAAGAACAAATAAAACTGAAATCCAGCAGAAGGAAGGAAATAATAAAGAATAGAGCATAAATAAATGATATGGAAACTAAAAAAATAGCAGAACAGATCAAAGAAACCAGGAGCTGGTTCTTTGAAAAGATCAACAAAATTGATAAAACTCTAACAAGATTCAGAGAAAGAAAGAAAGAAGAAAGAAAGAAAGAAAGAAAGAAAGAAAGAAAGAAAGAAAGAAAGAAAGAAAGAAAGAAAGAAAGAAAGAAGAAAGAAAGAAAAGAAAAAGAAAGAAAGAAAAGACGGGACTAAAATAGACAAAATCTGAAATGAAAAAGGAGAAATAACAAATGACACCACAGAAATACAAAAGATTGTAAGACTGTATTTTTAAAAAATATATGCCAATACCCGGACAACCTAGAGATAAGAAATGGGTAAACTCCTAGGAACAAATAACCTACCAAAACTGAAGCAGGAAAAAATAGGTAATTTGAACAGACCAATTACCAGCAATGAAATTGAAATAGTAATAAAAAAACTCTCAACAAACAAAAGTCCAGGACCAGACGGCTTCCCAGGTGAATTCTATCAAATATTTAAAGAAGAGTTAGTACCTGCTTTTCTTGAACTTTTCCAAAAACTAGAAGAGGAAGGAAAACTTCCTAATTCATTCTAGGAGGTCAGCATTACCCTGATTCCAAAACCAGATAAAGACACAACAAAAAGAAGAACTACAGGCCAATATCTCTGATGAACATATTTGCAAAATTCCTCAACAAAACATTGGCAAACTGAATCCAACTATACACTGAAAACAAAATTAAAAAAAAAAATTCACCACAATGAAGTGGATTTATTCTTAGGATGTAGGATGGTTTAATACTCAAAAAACAATGAACATGATACACCACATCAATAAGAGAAAGGATAAAAAACATATGATAATTTTAATAGATGCAGAAGAAGCATTTGACCAAGTACAACATCCATTCATTATAAAAATTTTCAACAAGATAGATTTAGAGGAATCATATCTCAACAAAAATAAAGGCCATCTATGAAAAACTCACAGGGAACATCATATTCAAAACTGAGAGCTTTTCCCCTAAGGTCAGGAACAAGGCAAGGATGTTCTCTCTCATCACTTTATTCAACATAGTACTGTAAGTCCTAGTCATGGCAATTTGACAAGACAAGAGAAAGGTATAAAAGGCATCCAATTTGATAAAGAAGAAGTAAAACTCACTATTTGCTGATGACATCATACTATATATAGAAAACCCTAAAGACTCCACCAGAAAACTACTAGAACTGACAAATGAATTCAGTAAAACCACAGGATACAAAAATCAATCTACAGAAATCTGTTGCATTCCTATACACTAATAATGAAGCAGTAGAAAGTGAAATTAAGAAAACTGTCCCATTTGCAATCACACCAAAAACAATAAAATATCCAGGAATAAACTTAACCAAAGAGGTGAAAGACCTGTACTCTGAAAACTATAAAACACTGATGAAAGAAATTCAAAATGAAGCAAAGAAATGGAAAGACATTTCATGCTCATGGGTTGGAAGTACAAATATTGTTAAAATGCCAATACTACCCAAAGCAATCTATACATTTAATGCAATCCCTATCAAAATAACAACAGCATTTTTCATGGAACTAGAATTAACAATCCTAAAATTTGTATAGAACCACAAAAGACCCTGAATAGCCAAAGTAATCTTAAAAAAAGAAAAACAAAGTTAGAGGTATCACAATTCCAGATTTCAAGTTATATTATAAAGCAGTAGTAATTAAAAACAGTATGGTACTGGCATAAAAATAGACACATAGATCAATAGGATAGAACAGAAAATGCAAGAATAAATCCACAATTATATGGTCAATTAATCTTTAACAAAGGAAGAATGAATACACAATGAGAAAAAGACAGTCTCTTCCAAAAATGATGTTGGGAAAACTAGACAGCCCATGCAAAAGAATGAAACTGGATCACTTTTTTTCACTATACACAAAAATAAACTCAAAATGGATTAAAGACCTAAATGTGAGACCTGAAATCATAAAACTCCTTGAAGAGAGTACAGACAGTAATCTCTCTGACATTGGCCATGGTAACATAGATATGTCTCCTGAGGCAAGGGAAACAAAAGCAAAAATAAACTATTGGGACTACATCAAAATAAAAAGTTTCTGCACAGTGAAGGAAACAATCAACAAAACTAAAAGAAAACCTACAGAATGGGAAAAGATATTTGCAAATGACATATCCAATAAAGGCTTAGTATCCAAAATATATAAAGAAATGATATATTTCTCAGTACCCAAAGCCCAAATAATCCAATTAAAAATGGGCAGAAGACATGAATACATATTTCTCCAAAGAAGACATACAGATGGCCAACAGACACGCGAGAAGATGCTCAACATCACCCATCATCAGGGAAATGCAAATCAAAACTATAATGAAATATCATGTCACACCTATCAGAATGGCTAAAATAAAAAACACAAGAAACAGGGCATCTGGCTGGATCAATCAGTAGAGCACGTGACTCTTCATCTTGGGGTCATGGGTTGAAGCCCCATGTTGGGTGTAGAGCTTACTGAAAGAAAACAACAACAACAACAAAACAAGAAACAATAGGTGTTGGCAAGGATGTGGAGAAAGGGGAACCCTCTTGCACTCACTCTTGGTGGGAATGCAAACTGGTGCAGCCATTGTGGAAAACAGTATGGAGTTTCCTCAAAAAAATAAAAACAGAACTACCCTATGATCCAGGAATTTCACTACTGGATATTTACCACCAAAATACAAAAACACTAATTCAATCAGATACATGACCCCAATGTTTATTGCAGCATTATTTCTAATAGCCAAACTGTGAGAGCAGCCTAAACATCCATCAATAGATGAATGGATAAAGAAGTAGTGGTATGTAAGTATGTGTGTGTGTGTGTACATATACATGTGCATACTACATGTGTGTATATACATATATACACACACATACACACATACATATATATATATATGTAATGGAATATTATCCAGTCATAAAAAAGAATGAAATCCTGCTAGAGAGTATAACGCTCAGTGAAAAAAGTCAGTCAAAGACAAAGGCCATATGATCTCACTCATATGTGTAATTTAAAAAACAAAACAAATGAGCAAAGGGGGTAAAAGGGGAGAGAGAGACAAATAAGAAACAGACTCTTAACTATTGAGAAAAAACTTATGATTACCAGAGGGAAGGTTGGGGGGAGGGATGGGAGAAATAGGGGATGGTGACTAAAGGTACACTTATGGGCACCTGGGTGGCTCAGTTGGTTGGGCGACTGCCTTCGGCTCAGGTCATGATCCTGGAGTCCCGGGATGGAGTCCCGCATCGGGCTCCCTGCTCGGCGGGGAGTCTGCTTCTCCCTCTGACCCTCCTCCCTCTCATGCTCTCTGTCTCTCATTCTCTCTCTCTCAAATAAATAAATAAAATCTTTAAAAATAAAATAAAATAAAATAAATAAAGGTACACTTATGATGAAATAAAATAAAATAGAATGATTAAAAAATAAAAATAAAATGATGTGTACCTTTGATTATGCTTCTAGCGATAAGTCCTTTTTACACTGCTGCTGTGATAAACATTAAGTTGTACCAAGCTGATAGCAAAGTAAGTAATTCCTGTCCACACCAACATAAATGATTATTGTTTGGTAGAGATAAAAAGAGATTGCTGCCTGTGTTCTCCTCTGGGATTTTGATAGATTCCTGTCTCACATTGAGGTCTTTCATCCATTTTGAGTTTATTTTTGTGTATGGTGTAGAAAGAGGTCCAATTTCATTATTCTGCATGTGGCTGTCCAACTTTTCCAACACCTTTGTTGAAGATACTGTCTTTATTCCATTGGATATTCTTTCCAGCTTTGTTGAAGATTAGTTGGCCATACAGTTGTTGAGTCCATTTCTGGGTTCTTTGTTCTGTTCCATTGATCGATGTGTCTGTTTTGATGATTACAGCTTTATAATACAGCTTGAAGTCCAGAATTGTGATGCCTCCAGCTTTAGCTTTCTTTTTCAATATAACTTTGGCTATTCAGGGCCTTTTATGGTTCCATACAAATTTTAGAATTGCTTGTTCCAGTTCTGTGAAAAATGCTGGTGTTATTTTGATAGGGATTGCATTAAATGTATAGATTGCTTTGGGTAGTATAGACATTTTAACAATATTTGTTCTTTAAATCCATGAGCATGGAATGTTTTTCCATTTCTTTGTGTCTTTCTCAATTTCTTTCAGAAGTGTTCTGTATTTTTCAGAATACCGACCTTTTACCTCTTTGGTTAAGTTGATTCCTAGGTATCTTATGGTTTTTGGTGCAATAATATGGGATCTATTCCTTGACTTCCTTTTCTGCTGTTTCATTGTTGGTGTATGGAAATGCAACAGACTTCTGTGCATTGATTTTATATCCTGTGATTTTGCTGAATTCCTATATCACTTCTAGCAATTTTTTGGAGGAGTCTTTTGGGTTTTCTACATTGAGTATCATGTTGTCTGCAAATAGTGAAAGTTTGACTCCTTCTTTGCTGATTTGGATGCCTTTTATTTCTTTTTGTTGTCTGATTGCAGAGGCTAGGACTTTCAGTACTATGTTGAACAACAGTGGTGAGAGTGGACATCCCTGTCCTGTTCCTGACCTTAGGGGAAAAGCTCTTAGTTTTTTCCCATTGAGGATGATATTGGCTGCTGGTGTTTCATATATGGCCTTTAAGATGTTGAGGTAGTTCCCTCTATCCCTACTCTTTTAAGGGTTTTTATCAAGAAAAGAAGCTGGAGGAGAACACAGGCAGCAATCTCTTTGATCTCAGCCACAACAACTTCCTGCTAGACAAGCCTCCAGAGGCAAGCAAAACAAAAGCAAAAATGAACTATTGTGACTTCACCAATTAAAAAGCTTTTAGCCCAGCAAAGAAAATAATCAACAAAACTAAAAGACAACCTATGGAATGGGAGAAGATACTTGCAAATGACATATCAGATAAAGGGCTAGTATACAAAATGTATAAAGAACTTAACAAACACAACTCCCCAAACTCCAAAAATACAGTCAAGAAATGGGCAGAAGATATGAACAGACATTTCTCCAAAGAAGACATAAAAATGGCTAAGAAATTCATGAAAAGATGTTCAACATCACTCATCATCAGGGAAATACAAATCAAAAGTACAATGAGGTACCCCCTCATAGTGGTCAGAATGGCTAAAATTAACAACTCAAGAACAACACATGCTGGTGAGGATGTGGAGAAAGGAGAACCCTCTTACACTATTGGTGGAAATGCAAACTGGTATACCCACTCTGGAAAACAGTATGGAGTTTCCTCAAAAAGTCAAAAATAGAACTACTCTATAAACCAGCAATTGCACTAGTAGGTATTTATCCAAAAGGATACAAACATAGTGATTAGAAGGGGCACATGCACCCCAAATTTATAGCAGCAATGTCCACAATAGCCAAACTATGTAAAGAGCCCAGATGTCCATCAACAGATGAATAGATAAAGAAGATGTGGTATATATATGCAATGGAATCTTACTCAGTCATCAGAAATAAATGAAATCTTGCCATTTGCAAGAACATGGATGGAACTAGACGGTATTATGCTAAGTAAAATAAGTCAGCCAGAGAAAGACAAATATCATATGACTTCACTCGTGTAATTTAAGAAACAAAACAGATGAATATAGGAGAAGGGAAGGAAAAATAAAATAAGAACAGAACAGAGAGAGAGGCAAACCATAAGAGCCTCTTAACTATAGGGAACAAACTGAGGGCTGCTGAAGGGGAGGTGGGGAGGGATGGAGTAATTGGGTGATGGGCATTAAGGAGGGCACTTGATGTAATGAGCACGGGGTGTTATATGCAACCAATGAATCACTAAACTCTACCCTGAATTTAATAATACACTATATGCTAACTACCTTGAATTTGAATTTTAAGAAATGTCAATTAGATTTCTATATTAAATGGAAATTTAATATAGATTTCTATATTAAAAGCAGAAAACTATTTACAATTGCACCTCCAAAATGGAATATTTAGGTATAAGCTTAACAAAATACACAGGATCTGTATGGTAGAAACTACAAAATGATGATGAAATAAATTTTGAAAATGGATGAAAAAAATGGAGAGACGTAGTGTGTTCATGGGTTAGAAGACACTTAAGATGTTAAATCTCCCCAAACTAATTTGTGATCAATTTGAAGTGTACTCAATTTAAATTCAAATCCTGCTAAAATCTCAGCAAGATTTTTTGTTGATATAAACAATTTTATTCTAAAATGAACAGCTAAAACAGTTTTGAGTGAGAAAACATGTGGACATTTCAGGTAAAATGTGGAAAAAATGAGGGTAGAAATCACTCTACCCAACTTTAAGCCTTGCTATATAAATACAGTTATCAGGACTGTGATATTAGTACTGGGAATAAAGAAATCAATGTAACAGAATACAGAATCCTGAAATAACCCCACAGAAATATGCACAACTGACTTTTGACAAAAGTGTAAGGGCAATCAAATGGAAGAAGAATATTCTTTTCAAGAAATGATGTTGGATTTTCACAGAACTAGAACAAAGAATCCTAAAATTTGCATAAAACCATAAAATACCCCCAAATTAAGGCAATCTTGAAAAAGAAGAAAAAAGCTGGAAGTAGCATGTTCCCTGATTTCAAACTATACTACATAGCTATAGTAATCAAAACAGTATGGCTCTGGCCCCAAAACAGACACATAGATCAATGGAATAGGCTAGAAAGCCCAGAAATAAACCCATGTGTATGGCCAATTAATATGTAACAAAGAAGACAAGAATATACAATGAGGAAATGACAGTCTCTTCAATAAATGGTGTTGGAGAAAAGGGACAGCTTCATACAAAAGAATGAAACTAAACCAACTATCTTATACCATGCACAGAAATAAATTTAAAATGGATTGTAGACTTAAAAGCAAGACTTGAAACCATAAAACTAAAAAAAAATATAGATGGTAAGCATTTTGTAAGCCTTTTTAGACCAATCTCCACAGGCAAGGGTAACAAAAGTTAAACAAATGTGATTACATCGAACTTAAAAAGCTTTTGCACAGCAAAGGAAACCATCAACAAAATGAAAAGGCAAACTACTGAATAAGAGAAGATATATGCAAATAATACATGCAATAAGGGATTAATATCTAAAATATATAAAGAACTTATACAACTTAATATAAAAAACAAACAACCTGTTTAAAAAATGGGGAGCAGACTTCAATAGACATTTTTCCAAAGAAGACATACAGACAGACAACAAGCACATGAAAAGATGCTCAACATCACTCAACATCATTTTGAAATGCAAATCAAAACCACAATGAGATTTCACCTCACATCTGTCAGAATGGCTATTATCAAAAAACCCAGAAATCAGTGGCAAGGATGTGGAGGAAAAGGAACCCTCATGCACTATTGGTGGGAATACAAATTGGTACAGCCACTATGGAAAGCAGTAGGGGGGTTGCTCAAAAAATTAGAGCCACCATAAAATACAGCAATTCCACTTCTGGATATTTACCCCAAGAAAATAAAGACACTATTTTGAAAAGATATACGCACCCCCATATTTACTGCAGCATTATTTACAGTAACCGAGATATAGAAGCAACCTAAGTGGCAATTAATAGACGAATGGATAAAGAAGATGTGGTATATTAAAATGGAGTATTATTCAACTTTAGAAAAGAATGAAATCTTGTCATTTTTAACAACATGGATGTACCTAAAGGGTATTATGCAAAACATATATGTGAAATAATATGAAATAATATGAAATATATATGCAAAAATGTTTTATTACAATATTTATATAATTATTTTATTATAATAATATTACAATGATATTACAATTATATCATAATAGCTGTATGATGACAGATGAAACTAGACTTACCATGGGCATCATTTTGTAATATATACAAATATTGAATCGCTATGATGTATATCTGAAACTAATAGACTATTATATGTCAATTATACTTTAATAAGCATAATAAAAGAACAAAAGAAAGATGGAGACACAGAAAGGAAGAAAGGAAGAAATGGTGTGGGACTAATTGGACATCCATAGGCTAAAAATATTAACTTCAACAAAAATAACCTTAAACATTATAGAAAAATAATTCAAAATGGACCATGGCTTTAAATGCAAAATGTAAAACTATGAGACTTTCAGAAACAAAACAAAACAAAACAAAAAAAACAGAAGAAATCTTTGGGACCTAGAATTTGGTGAAGAATTATATGTATAACAGAAAGCATGATCCATAGAAGGACAAAAAATAAATAAACTGGACTTAATAAAAACTTAAAACGCTTGCTCTGCCAAAGACCCTTTTAAGAAGCTGAGAAGACATGATACAGAGTAGGAGAAAATATCTGCAAACAGCATATATGACAAAGGACACCTCTCCTGAATATATAAAAAAAGTCAAAACTCAACAGTAAGAAAACAAACAATCCAAACAGAAAATGGACAAAATAAATGAACAGATATTTCACCAAAAAGAATCAACAGATGACAAATGAGTACATGGAAATATATTTAACATTATTAGTGGTAAGGCAAATGAAAATTAAAACCATAATGAACTATCACTACACATATGTTACAACAGTTAATGAAATATAACAGTGACAATATCAAATGCTAGAGAGGCTGCAGAGAATATGGATCTCTTGTGCATGGCTGGTGAGGATGTCAAATGGTAGAGCCACTCTGGGCATGTGTGTAACTCTGAAAGGTAACAAAAGATTTGTGGCCATGTAACAGTGTTATGGTTGTATGGTCTCATGAGTCTATACATGTGACAAAGCTGCATAGAACTACATACACACATTCACACACACACAATCACAAATGAGTATATTGTAAAACTAGAGCAATCTTTTAAGAGTTTCATGCCCTGTGCTGATGTCAATTTCTTGAATTTGTTACTGCACTACAGTAACAAGTTTGTTACTATTGGGGGAAACTTGATCAAGGGAACATGGCGACTGTCTGCAGTATTTTTGCCACCTTCTGTGAATATATAGTACTTTTCAAAGAAAAAGAAAAAAGAAAAAAAAAACTATTTCCTACTACTTTCTATCACAAATCTTGTTTTATAAAAATTATTTACTTACCTTTTAATATAATGAGTCTGTTGCTCTGCCTTAGTATATTCTGACTACAGTATGGAATATAACTAAAGAAGAGGAATTTGGGTCACACAGATCTGGATTGAACTATTGTATCTTCCACTGAAACTCTTAGTTCTCCAAGTACTCATCTGTAAAAGGAGCTAAAAACAATACTCTTAACTTGCAGGAATTTAGTAAAAAAATTAGATAAGCTTATGTAACATACATAATGCAACCGTTTGATTATAATTATTTAGTGTGTGTGTGTGTGTGTGTGTACACATTGGGACTAGGGGCCTGATATTTTTAAATCTTTGTACTCTCCACTAATCTTAGTACATACATGGAATGAAGAAACAGGTAAATAATTCCATGAACCTAGTACATGCTATTTCAAAGCAAATTTCAAAAATTGATGTATGGTATCTATTCATTATGTGATTGAACTTTAGTTAGGGATAAGGAAATAATTACAGAATAAAATGGAATAGAAGATTTCTGAAAGAGAAGAGAGATTTAGATGCACTCTGCAGAATGGGTCAACTGTGAATGGGTGTGACTCCTTAGAACAATGGTTCTAAGAGGTGGCACCTGGACCACTGCCATAACTATACATTGGAAATTTTCTAGAAATTTAAATTCTTAGATGTCATGATCACAGATATGGGTTGGAGCCCCCATCCCAAATTTTGTTTGGGGATTAACATGGATTGTGGATGCCACACACACATACACATGCACACACACACACACCAAGAGCATTTGAGGTTTGTAACTCACATGATAGTATTTCTGAGATCATGGTAGGCTCTCAAGCTGATTCAAAAATGGCTTGAGAAACACGGAAGGGAGACTGGCATGGGGTCCTATGGTGGTTAGGGGGTCAGGCTGCAACTGATGTTGCTTAGTTGTACTTCCCAGCAGTACCGAAGGAAGGGAGCACATGGGCTTTCTGGTCACTTGTCCAGATGTAAGGCAGAAGTGGTAAAATGAGTGGTGGGGCTTGAAAGCTGTCCTGAGTGAACATCAAAAATGGAGTCAGACTCTCTTACATGCAATTGAGCTACACGTCATCTTACATCGGGCTACACGTCAGACCTACTGAATCAAAAACTCTCAGGCTATGGCCCTGCAATCTGTTTTGATCCATCATCCTTCAGTTCATTATACTCTGAAGTTTGAGAATTACTGCCTTAGTAGAGGAAAATGCTGGGAAATGCATAGAGCATGAGGGCATTTTGGATTTTGGTGGGAAAATAGGAAGGCTGAGGTTTTTTAGCTGAAGCTGCTAGGAACAAAATGATTATGTTAGGGTCTAATGACAGATTTGGAAGGGAACAAAAATAAGTTTAATACTAATAAATGTTATAGACTCATCATGGCTAATAGAAGAGTGAATTTGAGAACATTAATTTTCATTTAAAATATTTCCTTTTATTATAAAATTCTTTGAAATTTTTCTTAAGTATATAAAGAGAGCTAGTATGCTTTATGCTAGAAATATTGCTCAAATGTACTCATTATATATATAGCCTATCAAAAATGGATATAATAGGAAATAATTCCTAAATTACTTGATTTTGCAAATATAACTACGGGCGTCTGAAGATACACCCACATATGTGCATAAAGATTTAGTCATAACTTCCCAAAGGGCTATCCCAAAGACCATTGTCAACCCATGGATCATTGACTTTCAAAGCAATTACCTATCAAATAATTGAATTACTTATTCAAGTAATGGAAGTTATTTAGCATCTTAAATTTTATTTCCTTGGAGTGTGATTTTTAGGGGAAAATACATATATTCATTCATCATTTATTGATTTACCCATGTCAGAGACTGCTCTGAGTACTAGAGATACATTGGTAAAGAAGATGGACCCTCTGTAAATGCTCTCAAAATCTGTGATCAAGGAACATATTGGGTTGAACTCATAAGACTCACAGAATTAAAATAATTTGGTTAGCAGGAACTAACTAAAATGGCTTAACTAGGGGGAATTAAAGTCAAGTTATGAAGTGGCTTAGTGTAAGACAAAGGGAGTCTTAGGAACTGTGGTAAACAGAAGAAAAAGGGTCAATTTAAAAGCATTTACAATCTAAATCTTAAAATACTATTGCAATATTTAGTGTGTAGATGGATGAAACAGTTGAAATAAGGTGATAGGCATTAAGGAGTACACTTGTTATGATGAGCACTGGGTGATGTATGAAATTGTTGAATCACTATATTGTCCACCTGAAAATTATACACACACACACACACACACACACACACACTGGAATATTACCTAGTCACAAAAAATGACGAGATTATGCCATTTGAAACAACATGGATGGACCTGGAGGATATTGTGCTAAATGAAATAAGCCAGACTGATAAAGACAAATATAATCTGATTCCACTCATAAATGGAATATTAAAACAAAAAAGCAAAAAAAAAAAAAAAAAACCAAATGTATAAATAAACCAAAAGCAGAATCAGACCTATAAATACAGAGAACAAACTGATGGTTCCAGAGGGAAGGGGGATGAGGGGCTCAGCAAAACGGGTGAAGGGAAGAAGGAGATACAGACTTCCAGTAATGGAGTAAATCCTGTAAGTAAAAAGCAGAGCATAAGGAATACAGTCAATGATACTGTAATAGTTATGTAATGGGATAGATGGTAGCTACACTTGTAGTGAACACAGCATCATGTATAAACTTGTGAAATCACCAAGTTGTGCACCTGAAACTAACGTAACAGTGTGTGTCAACTGTACCCACCCACCCCCCCAAAAAAACCCTCAAACAAACAGAAAACACTTCTGGAGGGCTGCTCCACAAACAGGCTGGCTGCTTGTATTGTGCCTTTTTGCAAAGCTGGTTGGTTTACGGTAGATGTGGGTGAAGACCTTCCTCTGCTATTCTTTGTGTTTATCTCCCTGACATATTTCCGGTCAGGTGACTTACCAACTCTCAGGGACTTTTGGAGGTGATTTCAGCTTCCATCCATCCAGTCCCAATTAACAGAATGTTTTATCATCTGAGGTAATTAGAATGAAATAGATGACTTTGAAGTTGCATCCAGGATTTTTAAAAAATCAGAGGAATGAGATACAACCAACTCAGGCTAAAGGTTCTCTCTTGGGGATGGAGAGGAGGATATAAACATCTGTAATTTATATTTATTGGATAAATATTTCTGGATCAAATATGATAAAATGTTAATGTCAAATTTATATCAAATAAATATGACATTATTTGACAAATAAAATGTCAAATTTATAAATTTGAGTGATGCATGTGCTGCTATTTATTATGCTATATTATACTCTTTTGTAGGCTTGAAATGCTTCATGGAAAATAAAATTCTCAAATCAGTTTCTATATGTACATGACAAGTGTTTCTTTATACGCTAGCTGTGTACCTAAAAAAGTGTTAACTAGTATTATATAAATGGAATAATTTTCAAAACTTCGGACAGCTTACTATGTGAGGGACTCAACAGTAAATAATTTTTTATTTTTATTTATTTTTTATTTTTTATTTATTTATTTTTATTTTTTTTAAAGATTTTATTTATTTATTTGAGAGAGAGAGAATGAGAGACAGAGAGCACGAGAGGGAAGAAGGCAGAGGGAGAAGCAGACCCCTCACTGAGCAGGGAGCCTGATGTGGGCCTCAATCCTGGGACTCCAGGATCATGACCTGAGCCGAAGGCAGTCGCTTAACCAACTGAGCCACCCAGGCGCCCACTAAATAATTTTTTAATCATAAAATTTACTATACATGGAATCTGTCTAAAACAAGACATACGTGTAGGTTGATGTGGTCCAGAGTGAGCACATCAGGGCAATTCTGCAGTTTGTATAATTCTATCTCATGATTTATATGTTAGATATGTCCTTACTGTCTAAAGTATTAAATATGAACAATCCAGGAAAATGATTTGTAAAAATGAATATGTCTTTCTTCTAAGAAAAAGCATTATTTTTTATACTTGTTTTGTATTATGTTAATCACCATACATTACATCATTAATTTTTGATGTAGTGTTCCATGATTCATTGTTTGTGTATAACACCCAGTGCTCCATTCAATACGTGCCCTCTTTTAAAAAAATTTTTTATTGTTATGTTAATCACCATACATTACATCATTAGTTTTTGATGTAGTGTTCCATGATTCATTGTTTGCTCCATGCAGAATGTGCCCTCTTTAATACCCATCACCAGGCTAACCCAACCTCCCACCCTCCTCCCCTCTAGAACCCTCAGTTTGTTTTTCAGAGTCTATCGTCTCTCATGGTCTGTCTCCCCCTCCGATTTCCCCCCCTTCATTTTTCCCTTCCTGCTATCTTCTTTTTTTTTTTAACATATATTGTATTATTTGTTTCAGAGGTACAGAACTGTGATTCAATAGTCTTACACAATTCACAGCGCTCAATACGTGCCCTCTTTAATACCCATCACCAGGCTAACCCATCCTCCCACCCCGTGAAAAAGCATTATTTTGATAATATATTGTAGTGATTCTATTATCAATTAAATAAGAATTAGAATATTGTATTCTTTTAGGTTTCATTCTTTTTCTAATTTTTTCTTTTTGGAATCGACTGTCACAAAAGGATATAATGTTCCAAGGATATAATAACAAAAATTTTATTTCATTTACCACTGGAATTCTGACAAGTTGATATTAAGATGAGCTAAAATTGCTGGTAATATCTTGCATAACAACTCTGCTTACACTGCTTAGGAGTTGGAACTAAAGGTGAACCGCGGAGCTCAGGAGTGCCTCTGGAGAAGTGGTCAGGGGTAAAAAGAAGGCATCTAACCTTAAAGGAACATCTTGCCTTTTTTACATAATTATAATTATAGCTGCCTGCTGATCTTAAAGGGATAATCTTCCCATCCTTTGCCACATAAGTCAAATCCTTACTTCCTTCTACCCAGCTGGCTTAAAGACAGCAGCATAATTTGAATGAAAATTAGAAGTCAGTACATTGACCCTAACAGAAGACTGAGGAGAAGATGGTTCACAATGAGGATGGTAGCAATTGCTATCAGATCCTTCTACACACCCACCAGGATATTTAATCTCTAAAAAAGCCAAACAAGCAAACAAAATTATAAGATCAATATCAATTATTGGTAAGCACATGGAGCGACTGAAATTTTCACTCTTTTGGGGATTCTCGTTTGATACAACAGTTATGAAAAACTGTTGGTCGGTGTCTATTAGAGCTAAACATATGCATACTTTGGAGCTGCATTTCCACTCCTACTCAGCAGAGCATGTGCACCATAAAACACGTCCAGGAATGTTCATCATGTCACTATCTGTAATGGCCAAAAACTTGGAAAAATAACAGAGAGGATATTCTCAAGTATATTTATATCATACAGCCACATAATACAGAACATTAAAAATGAATAAACTATTGCTACGTGCAACAAGGAATATTCTTATAAATATAATTGTGAACAAAGGCACATAGAAAAGGGTACATCATTTAAGTATTAGTTTTCTACTGCTGTATAACAACTCATCACAAATTTAGTGGCTTAACATAATGTATGTTAATTACCTCCTGGTTTCCATGGGTCAGGATTCCAGCAATGAGTAGCTGCATCCTCTGCTCAGGCTGAATCGAGGTGTCTGTTGGCATTGCAATCTCAACTGAGGCTTGGGGTCCTCTTCTAAACTCATTTAAGCTGTTGGCAGAAATCGGTTCCTGGCAATTGTAGGATTGAAGTCTATGTTTTCTTGTCCGTTGCTGGCCAGAGTTTGCTCTCAGGTCCTGGAAGTCACTCTTAGCCACATGATCCTCTTATAAGGTGACAGATTATTTCTTCAAGGCCAGTAGGAGAACATATATGTATCTGAAACTCTCTCAGAAAGGGTCCAATTACTCTCAAGGGCTCACTTGATTAGGTCAGGCTCACCAAAGCTAATCTCTCATTTGCATAACTCAGAGTCAATTAATTAGTAACTTAATCTCTGGAATGAATTCCATTATATTCACAAGTTCTTCCTATACTGAAAAGGAAGGGAATATATAGGTCATATATACCAGGGAGAGGGAATATTGGGAGCCATCTTAGAATTCTGCCCATTTTTATTGGATAACTCTATTCAGACAAAGTTCAAAAATCAAATGTTGAGGGAAGAAGTCAAAACAATGGCCACCTTTAAGGAAAAATAGTATTGTCTGGGATAGAGCTCAAGGAATGCCTCTCGGGTGCTAATAATCTTTTGGTTTGTCTGTCTAGATGGTGGTTACAAGGATATGTTCACTCTTCAAACTGTTCAATTATGATGTGGCATTTTTTTTTTTGGCATGCATGTTATACTTTGACTTAATTTTTTATTTAAAAAAGAAATGAAATATTATAGTTTCTCCTTCCTCCAAGAATGTACATAGGTCGACATATATAGAAAATAAAGGCATTCTCAGTCAAGAGTGAGTGGGGACAAATTACTTGTAAGCTAGAAATTATTTGATGATTATAGCTCTGATTTGTCACCTAACATATGGAGAAGTCAGTCAAAATATTTTTTGTCCATTGTCAAAAAATGAAACAAAACATCTTGCCATTTGCAATGACATGGATAGAGCTAGAGAGTATTATGCTAAGTGAGGTAAGTCAGAGAAAGACAAATACCACATGATTTCACTCATATGTGGAATTTAAGAAATAAAACAAATGAGCAAATGGAAAAAATGAGAGAGAGAGGCAAACCAAGAAACAGACCCTTAACTATAGAGAACAAACTGATGGTTACCAGAGGAAGATGGGTAGGGGGATGGGTGAAATAGCTGGTGGGGATTGAGAGTGCACTTGTGATGAGCACCGGGTGTTGTATGCAAGTGTTGAATCACTATATTGTACACCTGAAACTAATGTTACACTGTATGTTAACTATCTGGAATTTAAATAAAAACTTAAAAATTAGAAAAAAAGATGAAACAAAACAAACTTTTCATTTTAAAGAATGAAATTTATGTGTTCCTCTTTCAAGACTCTTTCCTTGAGGGGTGTCTGAGTGGCTCAGTCAGCTAAGCATCTGACCCTTGATTTCAGTTCAGGTAATGATCTCAGGGTTGTGAGATGGAGCCCCGTGTCTGGATCCGCTGGCTGTGGAGCCTGCTTGGGATTCTCTCTTTCTCCCTCTTTCTCTGCCCCTCCCCACCCCCAGTGCACTCTCTGTCCTCAAAAAAAAAAAAAAAAAAAAAAAAAAATCCTTCCTTGATATTCATAATCAAAATGAAATATACCAAACATTGCAAACAAAATTTTGCCACAATGTTGATTTGGACACAATTCAGTTGATGATTGACTTTCAGCCTCTGTACAAGCCCACATTCCCTGCTCCCTCCCCTGCCCCGCAAAAAAGGACAGCTAAATTCTATTTTGGCTAAAGTTTTATTTTACTGGTGAAAATAGGGAGGAGGGCTAGTAAGTGACACGGCCTTATGATCATTTGGGACTTTTTAGTTCAGTTTATGGTCAATTACATATTATATACATTCCATCGTCTTTGCCTTTGTGTTTCTTAAAATGGTATGGTTCAATTAAAACAACTTTATTGTAACTTTCTTTATCTTGCAAAAATATAATCCTCCCATATAAGCCACTAATTTTTAGACCCTAATTCCCAAAGTATGAGTTTTGCTGTGTATGCTTTCTTCTGCAGTCTATTAAATTCTTTTCCCTTTTCTAGACCTGCACCACTAGGAATGGTAATGATGTAGATGCCTTTGAGTTTCCTTTTCGTGTTTCAGAGTATTTTCCTTCAACTCCTCTAAAAACCCCAAGCTTTGTATTTCATACCGTTTGATCCTTCTATCCTTCAATTGTAGCTGCTATCTCCCAAATACTGGATCATTCTTCCTCATTTCTCCATGAGTCATTTCCTAGCTGTCCCTCTCCAATTACTTCTATCCTAATTCTTGGTGATTTCAATTAACTTGTAGATAGTGTTCTACCCATATGGCCTCAAGTTCCTTAAAATTCTCTGCTCCCAATAATCTTGTCTTCCACCATACCTCAGCCACTTACTCTCTAGATATAGCTGTTACCAATAATTGCTCTCCCTCTGCAACATCAATTTTGTACAGCTCATTCTCTGACCACTGCCTCTTGTTGTTTTCTTTTGTTTCCTTTTTATGGCTCTGAATATACATTTTTCACCTCCAGTCCATTAATCTTATCAACTTTTCACTGTTCCTCATCCTCTTAATACCTTCTTTCTTGTATTTAAAATTTTATGATCAATCATGACAATCATGCTTTGCACATACCCTTTGCTATTTTGCACCTCTTAGTTTTGTCATATTTGCTTAAGTTAATTTCAACTCATCATCAATTCCCTGACATGCATCTGTGTAGCTGAATGTGGCTGGATAAAACATAGAACCTTCTTAACTGTTCTCATTATAAATTTATATCCACGAAACTCAAATAGGCTATTAATCTTACAAGATAGTCATATGATATTGTTCTTTTTCATTCACTTCCCATTTCCGAAATCCCATACACCACAATCTCCATCTTTATTCTGAGATGATAACTTTCCCCTATGTAAAGCCAATCTCTCCATTTCAACACCTAGACTCCATCTTGTGGCACAGAGGATTGACAGATACATGCTTTCTTTCCATAGTAAACAATTTTGATAATAAGAAACTATTCATCCTAGGGTTGCATTTTTAGTTCCCCCTGTACCTAGATAAAGCATATTATTAGTTGTTACTAATTGTATGTGAGGGGAAGAAATATGTGTCACTCTGGGCAAGTGATTAAGAAGCAAATATTTCTTCTCCATGCTGTCCTTCCAATCACTAGTCAAGGGGGGAAAAGGTGATAAGTGCCAGGTCATAGGTGATAAAGTGAAGCACAGTATTGAAGAAGCCTTTGTCCCTTGAAAACGTGCATGCAAAACAACATGCTGCAGACCCTCATGAAACTGTTGGATGAATTACAGACTGCTAATGTGTTAAGCAGTGGAGGTTTTGGATAGGCCTTAGAGCAGCTAGTCTTAATTTAGGTATACCTCCTCTGGCCATCATTCTAGAAATTCTCCTCTCTATCTCTTGTATTATTAATTTTTTACTCTTTATTAGAATGCTAATATTTATCCCATATTTTAAAAAGTCCTGATTCTACTTTCCCATCCGTTACCACCAAAGTATTTTGCTCCCCTTGGCAGCAAAATTCCTTGAGCAAATAATTTATACTCATCATAAATCTCATTCTCTTTTAACCTCACCCCAGTTAGGCTTATTCTCCATTGTTCCATCAAAACTTCACTCCATGAGATCAGCAGTGACCTTCAACTGGCTAAATCCAATGGTCAATTATCAGTTCCTATCTTAATTAACTTATTTAACTTATTAGCCACATGTTAGCAACTGTGATCCTCTTCCTAGTACACTATTTAATTGGTTTTAATACACGAGGTCTCTTGATTTTCCTTCGGCTTCATGCTCCTTGGCTGCTTATCTTTACTTTGAACTCTTCATGTTGGATTGACCTGGAGATCAGCTTGGATTCTTTTTTTTAAATTTTATGTATTCATTTGAGAGAGAGAGAGAGAGATCATGAGCAGGGGGAAGGGCAGAGGGAGAAGCAGGCTCCCCACTGAGCCAGGAGCCCGTGGGGCTCGATCCCAGGACCCTGGGATCATGACCCGAGCCGAAGGCAGACGCTTAACCATCTGAGCCACCCAGGTGCCCTGGATTCTTTTCTTTATCAACACTTACTACCTTGGTGATCACATGCACTCTAATGGCTTTAAAAGCTGTCCACATGACATTGGTGCCTAATGTCTATTTCTTTTTTATTTTATTTTTTAAAGATTTTATTTATTTATTTGAGAGAGAGAGAAGGAGAGAGAGAGCACATGCAAGGGGGGAGGCTCAGAGGGAGAAGCAGACTCCCTGCTGAGCAGGGAGCCCGATGTGGGACTCGATCCCGGGACTCCAGGATCATGACCTGAGCCGAAGGCAGTCGCTTAACCAACTGAGCCACCCAGGCACCCTCCTAAATGTCTATTTCAAGCACAAACCTCTCTCCTAAACTACAGATAGCTATTTGACTACTTAACATCTCCTTTTGGAGTTTAACAGACATATTAAACTTAATATATCTGAAATTAAAATTCTGACTTCATATAAATCTTTCTTCCTATTGCCTTTCTGAGAAGTCAGATATAATTCCTATATTTGCTTCTCTCTTTAAGTAAGGTGTCCCCCTGCCCCCCACGCCTGAATTCTTTCAAGATGTTTTCTGTACCTTTAATTTTCCACAGTTTGAATATGATAGGCCTAGGTGTAGTTTATTTTTGCTATTTATCCTGCTTGGTGTTCTCTGAGATTTCTAGATCTGTGGTTTAGTGTCTGACATTAATCTGGGGGAACTCTCAGTCATGATTGCTTCAGATATTTCTTTCTCTCCTCTCCTTCTGGTATTCCCATTACACAGGTTACATATTTTGTAGTTGTCCCATAGTTCTCAGATATTCTGTCATGGTTTGTTTTTGTTTGTTTGTTTTTCCCCCAGTCTTGTTTCTTTCTTTTTCTTTACGGTTTTGGAAGTTTCTACTGGCATATTTTCAAGCTCAGAGATTCTTTCCTCAGCCATATCTAGTCTACTAATGAGCCCATCAGAGATATTCTTCATACATGTTACAATGTTTTTATGTCTAGTATTTCTTTTTGATTCTTCATTAGAATTCCATCTTTATGCTTACGTACCCAGCAGTTCTTACATGTTGTCTACTTTTCTACTTTAGTGTATTAATCATTGCTGTTTTAAATTCCTGGTCTGATAATTCTAACATCCATGCCACATCTGAGTCTATTTCTGATGCTTACTCTGTCTCTTCAAACTGTGGGGTTTTTTGCCCTTTCACATGCCAGGTAATTTTTTGTTGAGACCCGGAAATAAAGTTCTGGGTAAAAGGTACATGGTGAATAGATCTTTAATGACGTAATAATAAGGTATGGGGAGGAGCAGTGTTCTGTAGTCCTGGATTGTGTCTCGGGCTCTTAGTAAGCCTGGGCCCCTGAGTTTTCAACTTCACAAGTGTTTCTCAGTCCCCTACCTCCCTTTAAGTGAGACAGGATGGCTAAAGGGGCTGGAGTTGGGTATTTCCGTTCCCCAAAGTAGGTTAAGCTCTGATACAACCACAATAGGTTATCATCTGGGAAAATGGTTTCTCTTGAGGGCAGGCCTTGTTAAGAAAAACAGAATGTTTTGACGTATTTCAAAACGGTTATGTTTCCCTTCCCCCTGTTAGAAGGCAGAAGGGATTCTTCTCCCCTATTCACTGCGAATACCTGGTAGAGCTCCTGGAGCTAAAACTCACCTCAGCTTGCCCCCCCACCCTTAAGACTGGGCCATCCTGGGGTTTTTTATCTCAGACTTATCTACACTGACCCTCCAGAAGTTTGTCAATTATAGTTTGGTTCTATAACTGTACTGGTTCTTGCAGAGTTTCAGTTTGAGTGTTTCTGTTCTGTTAAGTTGTGCTGCTCTGGATCTATTTCCCTGCATCTCCAAATTGAGGCCGGGGGGGGGGGGGGGGGGGGCAGTAGTTTGCTCTGTGAGCTCACATCTCTGACAGAACTAAGAAGACAGTTTGTTCAGCTTTTTACTTGTTGTTAGAATGGAGTGAAATTCCCCATGAACTGCCATTCCTTTGCTCTGAACACTTCAGTGTTTTCCTATTTAAATCAGAGTAAAATGCAAACTTCCTTAAATTCCCTCTGAAGTCATGCATGACCTCTAGGACTTCCAACCTAGAATGAAATCCTAATATACTGCACCTTGCTCACTCTGCTAAAGACTTACTGGCTGTCTACTCATCCTAGAGCATATAGCACTGTCTTGACAGGATCGTAGCACTCTTCCTACTGTCTGGGACGCCCCTGTCCCAGATATCCATATCGCTAATTCTCTGGTTTTCTTCAAATCTTTGCTTAAATTTGATGACACTCACTATGAAAAAAAAAAAAAAAGTTTAATATTTTAACTCATTCTCCCACCCCCTTACATTCCAAATCTCCCTTACCCTGCGTCTCTTTTAAAAAATCTAACACCTCTCGGGGCGCCTGGATGGATCAGTCGGTTGAGCATCTGCCTTCGGGTCATGATCCCAGGGTCCTGGGATCGAGCCCTGCATCAGGCTCCCTGCTCAGCGGGAAGCCTGCTTCTCCCTCTCCCACTCCCCCTGCTTGTGTTCCCTCTCTTGCTGTGTCTCTCTTTGTCAAATAAATAAAATCTTTAAAAATAAATAAATAAATAAATAAATAAATAAATAAATAAATAAAATAAAATAAAAAAATAAAAAATCTAACACCTCTCATCACCTTCTAATACACGATATGATGTACTTATTTATTAGATATATTATGTGTAGTATGTCTCCCCCACCCCTTAACTCTTATAAATTACTATAGAATGTAAATATCATGGGAAACCCCGACAGAGATTTTTGTCTGTTCTATTCATTGATGTATTCCAAGCACCTAGAATGATGCCCCGCACTTAATAATTTGCAGATTGCATGAACAGAGGCACAATATCATTGTTTGCTTTTATATTTAAGATACGTTTAATTGCAGATTTTCTCACCGCCCCCCACACACTATACATTGTATAGCCTAACACAAGCCCAGCCCAGCAAGTGCAACAAATGTAGATTATTCTGATGCTCAAAAATATCTGCAGCATTAAATTTTATTAAAATGCTTACAATTATTTTAAAAAAAATGACTGCTGGATCTTAGCATAGCACAATAACCTGCTGGAATGTCTTAGTCAAAAGCATCCTGGATAATTATTCATATTCAAACATTTTCTGCAGTTCAGTTTGCCTTTATTTAAAAGTCTTTCCTCCCTGTGGCTGCTGGTAGAAATGTGGCCCTCAAGCTGTTTCTCACATATCCACAGTGCAGTATCAGGACACATTAGTCCTGAGTTCATTGTTCTATTCTTTATTAATAGTTATATTTAATCAGGCTAAGCTAGGGCTTTTTATCAATCTCTGGTAATTAATCAGGACATTTTGATTATTCTGAAGATTGGTTTTTTACTTTACTAAAATATGCAGAGGTCAGTTAATGTTGAAATTCTAAAGACAATTTCTTTCTAATAGTAAATGAAAAATATTAAACAAAAATTTTATAATGTTTTCTAATGACTCCATATATGAATAGCCCTGAAAATGATATTAAGAGCTGTGAGGATAATATTCAGAATATCATTCCAGACACTCTGCACACCCATCTCCTTAGAGATCATCAAATTATAAGAAATACAGTGTTTGATAGCATTGCTCACTGGTTCTCTACCAATACATTTATAAGATTTATGTGTGCCTTCCAAATTGGCTCTCTACCCTAGATTTCTTAGAAAAAATACATATCTGATGGTTAATAAAATTCATTCTACTTTCCATTTATTACAAGCTATACTTGAACAAATTTACTGAGCATTGAACTACATACTTGATATACTATAATGGAAAGAGCTCCTCAGTGTGCCTAAGAAGAGAATGTAACACTAGTTGTGTACCATGAATAAATCCTTGGGAAAAAAAGGAGAGAGAAAAATGGGAAACTATTATCAATTTGAAGTGGTAATGATGCTTCTATTCTGAAGAGAGAAAAGTCCCAGAAACTCTCAGTATTTATTATTGAATAAAAGAGTGTTTATTTGTTCCCCAGGCTTTATTCCAGTAAAAATCTCAATGGAAAAAAAATATCACAAAATTATGCCTCTTTAATTACGATGACTAATTATAAGTTAATTTTAGAAAGGGAATTTGGGATCAGAGGCTGTGCATTGTTTGTTTTCCTGTACTTTTGAAACATAAACCAGTTAGCTTTTTCAGATGTGGCATCAGTTGTTTGTTGGATAATATAATCTTTTATTTTAGAATATTTTTAGATTCAGAGAAAAGTTACAGAAACAATTCATAGAATTCACATACACCTTATGTTGTTAAGACCTTATATTAGTATAATGTATACCACACAACCAATGAACCTAGACTGATACATGATTATTAACTAAAGTCCATACTTTATTCAGATTTCCTTAGTTTTTTACTCATTCAGGATACCGTATTACATTCATCATCATGTCTCCTTTGGCTCCTCTCAGCTATGACACCTTTTCTGACTTCCTTGATTTTGATGACCTCAAGTATTTTAAGGAGTTTGGGTCAGGTATTTGTAGAATGTCCCTTACCTGGGATTTGTCTGGTAGTTTCTTATGATTAGACATGACTTTGGGTAAGGAAGACCACAGAGGTAAAATGCTGTTCTTACGACAGTATATGAAGGGTACATGTTATGAACATGAGTTGTCACAATTGATGCTAACCATCATTAGCTGGTTGAGGTATTAAGTTATTCCACTAATAACTTATATAAAGTTATAAAGTCCCTCTCCCCAGATTTCCATACTGTATTCTTAAGAAGTCAATGTGTACAGCCCATACTTAGAAATGGAGAGTTATGCCACCACCCCCTTGAGGGGCAACACCAACATAAATTATTTGGAATTATTTTAAATGAGAAATCCACTTATTTTCCCCATATATTTATTTACTCAATCATTTCTTTTTATCAACATGAACTCTGAGACACTTATTTTATATTTTTTATTATAATCCAATATACTTTATATATTTTGCTGCTCAAATTATTGCAGTGTAGGCCACTGGGCCTCTTTCAGTCAGTGCCTGTGTTCTTTTACGATACCTCAGTAGTTTCTTTTTATGAATACTTTCTTACTTTTTGACACTGCCTCCAGGATAATCTATTTCCTATATTAGAATAAGCCATTTCTCCAAGAAGCTCTGATTTCTTTTATTGGAGAACAGTATTAGAAACCAAGATCTGGGCACTGTGTGTGCTCACTGGTACTTGGGTGTTGATGTTTCTAGGATCTCTTAGCAACAGATTTTGGAATTGTGTGTGTATATACTAACCCATGTATACATACGTACTTATAACTATTTCTGTATTTATCCATCTATATATTATGTTAAACATAAATTCACACTAATGTGAATTTTACTCCAGTATCACATGGCTCATTCTAGCTTTTACTCCTTGCTTTTATACACACACACACACACACACACATACACACATATATATGTACATATATATATATATATACACTTTTTTTTAAAGAGAGAGAGAAAGAGCATGTGTGTGGGAGTGGGGGTGGGGAGACGCCAAGGGAGAGGGAAGAGAATCCAAAGCACACCCCATGCTGAGTTTGGGGCTCTATCTCAGGACCCTGAGATCAGGACCTGAGCCAAAATTAAGACTTGGATGCTTAACTGATTGAGCCACCCAGGTGCTCCAACTCCTTGCTTATATTTAACATCCCACTCCAACAGTGAGAAATCTGCCTCCCACCATCTTCCATCCATTAACTGATTTATTAGATCCTGAAGTACAACTACATTGGTTCCAGAATTGTTAACTCATATTCCAGTAAGAAACAACTCTGCCAACTAGAGGGCAGTGCTTATGTACAATTCCTGTTTTCTTTAGTCTTACAGTCTCTGTGAATTTCCAAAGTTACTTCTGTCAGCACATATTTTCCCCTCTTCAATGAGGTGATGCCATACAATTGTAATACAGTTAGATTATTTTGTCACAGTCTGAATTTCATTATGGGATCCCCCAATATCCTAATTTTTAAAATTCACTTACATTAAGCCTCACTCTTTGTGCTGTGAAGTTTGATGGATTTTGACAAATGCATAATATCATATACCACTTTGTATTATACAGAATAGTTTCGCAGCTCTTAAAAAAATGCAGTACTTCAATTATTCAAAACTAACCCTGCTGCGAACTCCTAGCAATCAATGATGCCTTTCCTTCCACACAGTTTTGCCTTATAAATGGAACCATACAATATGTAGCATTTTCACACTAGCTTCTTTCACTTAGTTATATTTAAGACTCATCCATGTCATTCTGCGAATTGACAGTTCATTCCCTTTTATCACTAATAATATTGAATTATATATATGTACCACAGGGTTTTTTTTTTTTAATTCATTCACTTTATGAAGGATATCTTGGTTACTTCCTTTTTTTTTTTTGATGATTGTAAGTAGACATTTATGCACAGTTTTTTTGTGTGTGTGGATTCAATATTTCAAATCAGTTGGATAAACACCTGTTAGTAAGACTGCTGAATGGTATTGTAAGGCCATGTGAGGTTTGTAAGAAACTGTCAAACTGTTTTGCAAAGTGGCTGTACCATTTTGTAGCCTCTCCAACAAGGAATAAAAGTTCCTGCTGCTCCACATCCTCATGAGTAATTGATTTTTCAACTTTTTTAATCCTAACCATTCTAACAGTTATGCAATATTATCTCAGTATTGTTTTAATCCACATTTCCCTAATGATGTTGGGCACCTTTTAATATGATTACTTGTCATCTGTTTATCTTCACTGGTGAAATATTTGTTGACATATTTTGCCCAGGTGGCTCAGTTGGTTAAGTGTTTGCCTTCAGCTCAGGTCATGATCCCAGGGTCCTGGGATCCAGCCCTGCATCAGGCTTCATGCTCAGTGGGGAGCCTGCTTCTCCCTCTCCCTCTGCCCCTCCTCCCTGTTTGTGTTTTTTTTTTTTTTTCTCTCTCTCTCTCAAATGAATAAATAAATCTTTAAAAGAATTTTAAGAAATCTTTGTACATTCTGGATATTAGTCCAGATATGTGATTTGCAAATATTTCTCCAAATGTCTTTCATAAAACAAGTTTGGAATAAAGTCCAACTTCTCAAATTTCTCTTTCTGAGATTGTAGTTATAGTGTTGTATCTAAAAATTGACTCCAATACCCAAGGTTACTCAAATTTTTTCTATGTTTTCAAAATCTAGAATATTTTTAGGCCTATAAACCACTTTGAGTTAACTATTTTGAAAGATGTAAGGTCTGTGTCTTGGCTCAATTTTTTTCATGTGCATGTCCAATTGCTCTAGCATTTTTTTGTTGAAAAAATTAATCTTTCTCCATTGAACGTTTTTATCTTTGTCAACATGTGGTTGACTATATTTGTGTGGATCTGTTTCTGGTTTCATTATTCTGTTCTATTGATCTGTATGTCTGTTAGTTCACCAGTAATACCCTGTTATAATTATTCTTACTTTTTATTATTTTAAAATTAAGTAGTGTGTGTCCTCCATTTCTTTTTCCTTTTTAAACACTGTTGGGAATTCTACACTCTTTCTTTCCATATAAATTTTCAAATCAGTTTGTTGACATACACAAAAGAAAGGTTGCTGGCATTTTGATTGATAAATTTGACATCTTAACAGTGTTGAGTCTCTACATCTATGCACACAAAAAATCTCTCCATTTACATAAACATTTCTTTCATCATGTTTGTAGTTTTCTGTGTACAGATCTGTGTGCTTTATGTTAGAACTATACCTAAGAACCTAAGTTTTTCATGTTATTGTAAATGTTTTTTTTAATTTCATATTCCATTTGTTTTTAGAACATTAAAAAAAATGTATACTGACCTTATATCCAGTGACCTTATCATACTCGCTTACTCATTTTCCTATATTCTTTGAGGTTTTCTATATAGACAATATGTCATTTGCAAATAGATTCAGGTTCATTTCTTCTTTTCTAGCTACATGTTTTTAGCTCCTTTTTTTTTTCTTGTCTTATTGTACTAGATAGGACTTCTAGTTGCTGTTGAATAATGAGAGGACAAAATTGTTTAATTCTTGAATTTAGGAGGAAAGCATACAGTCTTTCCCTATTAAATATGATAGTAGCTATACATTTTTTTGTATAAACCCTTTATTAGTTTAAGAGAATTCCCTTCTCTATATAATTTTTTGGTCCCTTTATCACGACTGAGTGATAAATTTCTTTTTTTTTTTTTAAAGATTTTATTTATTTATTTGACAGAAACAGAGACAGCGAGAGCAGGAACACAAGCAGGTGGAGTGGGAGAGGGAGAAGCAGGCCTCCCACCGAGCCAGGAGCCCGATGTGGGACTCGATCCCAGGACCCTGGGATCATGACCTGAGCCGAAGGCAGTCACCCAACCAACTGAGCCACCCAGGCGCCTGTGAGTGATAAATTTCTAAAATGCTTTTTCTTCATCTTCTAATGTGATCATATGTTTTTCCTTTTCCATTGCATTAATATGATGGATTACAATAATCTGAGAACATACTTTGCATAATTTCTATCCCTTTAAATTTATTAGAGTGTGTTTTATGGCTCATATGTAATCTACTGGTGAATGGTCCATCTATGCTTTAGAAGAATCTGAATTCTGCTGTTGTTAGATAAGTATTATGTAATTCTCGATTAGATCAATTTGATTGCTGTTTAGGTCATCTATTTCCTTACTAATTTTCTGCCTACTTAAACTACCAATTACTGACAGGTGTTGAAAAATAAATAAAATAAAGTAGTGGATTTGTCTGTTTCTCCTTTCAGTTCTATTAGTTTTTTAACTCATGTATTTTGATGCTCTGTTGTTGCATGTTTATACATTTAGAATTGTTATGACTTCTTGAAGAATTAACCCCTTAACTTTCATTGCCCCTCTTTTTTTAAATCTTTTTCCTTCACCTATGATAATCTTGTTTTTAAGTGTTCTTCAAATTAATACTGATACCCCAGTGTTGTTTTTTTTAAAGATTTATTTATTTATTATTTGAGAGAAGGAGAGAGAGAGAGAGCGGGGCAAGGGGCAGAGACAGAAAGAGATTCTCAAGCAAACTCCCCGCTGAGTGTGGGGCCTGACACAGGGCTCCATCTCACGACCCTGAGATCTTGACCTGAGCTGAATCCAGGGTCGGAGGCTTATTAACCCACTGAGCCACCCATGCACCCCTCCAGTGCTGTTTTGATTGGTGTTTTTATAATATACCTTTCTCCATACCTTTACTTTTAACATAAGAGTTATATTTAAACATAAAGATATTTATAAATATATTTATGAAGTGACTTTCTTATAGACAACATACATTTAAAAAAAATCCAGTCCAATATTCCTTCTCTTTTAATTGAGTATTTACACCATTCAAATTTAAGTTTTTATTGATGTAGTTAGATTTAAATCTACCATCTTAGTAACTTTTCTATTCATTGCATTTGCTCTTTATTTTTTTATCTCCTTATATTTTGACTTCGTATGTTTCAATTGAGCACTTCATGCAATTCTTTTATCTCTTCTTTTAGCGTAGCAATTATAATTATTTTTTATTTAATGATTGCCTTAAAGTTTACAGTAAAAATTTAAAAATAATTTAAGTGTACTTTCAAATAACATGATTCCCTTTCATATAGTGCAGGACTTTGTAACAGAGTACTCCTGTCCTTTCTCCCACCCCTTGTGACATTGTTAGCATTCAATTCACTTATCCATATACTATAATCATTCACGACATTGTTAGTGTTATTACATTAAAGAGTGATCTTTTAGATCAATTAAGAATAAGAAAGATTACATATTTTATTTTAGCTTCACATGCTTTCTCTGATGCTCTTCTTTTCTCTGGGTAGATTTCTATTTTTCAGGCATATATCATCTTTCTTTTGCCTAAAGAGCTCCTTTTAATATGCCTTACTGTGCAAATCAGCTAGCAGTGAATTCCCACAGTTTTCATTTGCTTGAGAGAGTCTTATTTGTCCTGACTTTTTGAAAGAAAATCCTAGCCTTGTAGTTTCTTTTCTTTTAAACTTTAAATATTTCACTCAACTTTCTTCTTACTTATGTGGTTTTTTATCTTTGTTCTAGCATGGATAAGATGTTTTCCCACCCTCTGGCTTCCTTCAAGATTTTCTCTTTGTCTGATTTTTTTGAAGTTTGGCTATGATATACCTAGGTGTGTTTGTTTGGTTTTTCTCATGACGTGTTCTCTAAACGTCCTCATTCTGTGGTTTTAGCCTGTCATTAGTTTTGGAAAGCTTTCAGTCATTTTTATTTCAACTATTTCTGTCCCTTTTGCTTTAGGTTCCTCTGCCATTCCAAATTCACTTTTTTTTATACGTTTTGATATTACCTCACAGTTCTTTTGGTTGTTCTGTTTTGGTTGTTTCACCCGCCCCCCACCCCCCTGCCCCATCCCGCCCCGTCGTTTTTGGAATAAAAGATTGAGAATTACGTACACTCCACCTATGTTTTTGGCCCTAGACATTCCAAACTCTTACACTAATCTAGTCTACACTCAGCCTCTGAGAATTCATTAAATTTACTAGTGAGGTATGCTGTCTTACAACGTATGGTGTCTAGCAGTTTCTGCTCCAGGTAAGCGGATCTACCCAGTGGTAGATCAGTCTGTCTATCTGGATTTGGAGGTCTCTATTTGCCCTGCAACCTCAATTCTCTGATGGATCCAAGAAGCTCACTGATTTTCAACTTATCCAACTTTTTTTTTTTTTTTTTTTAAGGACAACTACAGTGTCCAAGCTCTCTACATATCAGAGCTAAATGTGGATTATCTATTTTCTATTCTAATCTTTGTGGGGTTTTTTTTTTTTTGGCAATACAGTTTGTTTTTCACTCTTTCTAAGGTCCCTCTTTGGGTATGTAAATGTTTATAATATTTGTTTGTTTGGTATAATGGAGGGAGGGTTGGAGGGAGGGTTGGAGGGAGGGAAAGGGGATGTACAGGCATGAATATTTTTATGACTTAAAGGTTATTTTTTTTTTTGTAGAAAGCCAGAGACATATAGTTAAATATTTTTGAGCACTCATGTGTTAGTCATTCTGCTCAGTCATTCATATGCTATCTCATTTAATTCTTATACTCACTCAAGTAGTTAGCAGTATTAGAGTCCTATATTGCATATAAGGAAATGAAGCTCTGAAAATGCCAGTGTGTTTTTCAATGACACAAATTAGTTCAAATCCAGAATTACCAAATTTTGTCATAGCTGTGCCTTTAAACCACTTCACTCTACCAACTACTGACATAGATCTCTGAGAATTCCTCCTTTTAGAGGAGTAACAAAAGAAATGTATCCTTAATTTGTACTTTTCAGTTACTTTGTACATCGCACTGATCTTAGATCCTTCTTCTCTTTCTGACTCAGGGTAGGCATTTGGCAACAATCTGTGTAATAGGAGCTTACCCATAGTTGTAACGCATAAAATGAAAGGGAAAATTTAATATCATGTCCTGAATATGTGCCAAACAATAAGGATGGAAGATATTAGAGTCCAAGTGTGTTATATTGAGTAAATGCAAATATATCAAGTGACATAAGTGTTGACAATAGGGGAGACAAGAATTCTTTAAAAATCTGTATACTTAATACAAAGAACAGCAGAGTAAGCAAAAAAAAAATCATGTGGAACAAATTTCATATTTTCATAGATTATTAAAGTCATTAAAAAATACCCATAGGTAAATACACTTCAGAAAAATTTTCTGTCTCTCTTGACAGTCACACTTGGCATTTCAGTTAACATTACAATGATCTAGTAACTACAAAATAAAAAGCTCATATCAGAAAAGATGAAGTATTAAACAAGGCAGGTGAAATTTCAAAGATAAATGTGATACTTATTTCTGGTATTCTTACTGGTTAGTTTAATCCATTTCTAAGATAAGGAACAGTAAAAGTAATAGAAACATTTTAGTAGATTTAATTTTCTTGGTTTGTTAGTTTTCTCCCTAATAGATAATATGGTATATAGTGAGCCACTGTAACTTCAGTTTTGCAAGGATAACTGCAGATTTTATTAGATGGTAACATTTATGAATAATACTGAAAATTTTATGAAACTGTTCACAATGTTTTATTAACTCAGATTGGTAGGTATTTATATTGGAGTTTGGACAATAGCCATTGCCAAACAATTGTGGAAAACGACCTATGCCTAATAAAAAATAGTGGTGTAATTTTTTTCAGGTTTCAAATATTTGACGTCTTTTAAACTGTATTGTGAATGAATAATCTTTAATGCATAAGCCATTTTTGATTGAAACAGTTGAATGGTTTTCCTAAGTGATGAGATCTGCACTATGTGTATAAAGTAAAAATAGTGTAGACATAAGTAACTAATATAACCATCCCTTACAGTTAGGGATTTTAACATTAAGGTGGCAGCCAAATTAAGAATAAAACAATTAATAATGATCTTTTATTAAGTTCATTTTTAGTTACTGCATTTAACATTTCATTTAGCTACTGTGTAATTATCTTTTCATTCTGGGATGCTGTTCTATGCTTGCTTTTGTCTAAAAATTATGTGAATTTCTGACATATATTACATTTAGAAATATAGTTTCAACTTTTCTAAGGTTAACAATGGGGGAAGTCTTCATGAGATCAAAACTCAAGTCTGTTCTCATTAAAAAAAAAATACAGTATTGTATTTATGATACATCTGTTGACCCTTAACAGCAGGAAGACAGGATTGATAATAATATTATCTTTGTTTTATATTATTAGAAACTGAGATATAGAGATAGCCAACTGTTTAAGGATTACATAGGTAACCTGTGCACATAAAATATTGTCTTTGAGCTCCATCCTTTATAGAACAATAACTCAATTTAGTACCTCTTCCTGTGGCTAATTATATTATTTCTAAAACAGAATCAAAGGATGTATCTTAGAATTTTGTGAGTTCACCATAAAAAATATTTTTTTCTTTTCAATTATAACCTAACAAAAATTCTTATTATTATATCTTCCAATATCTGAATGGCTATCTTACAGCTGAGAACTGTTAACAAGCTCTTGAGGCCCATCTTATTTGTGTTTACTTGCATTGGTTTAAACTCTATTATTGTTTGGTTACTGTAAGCTAATGAGAAAAGAACACAGGTTGATTTTATGTGTAAATGAGCACTGTACAAAGGTTTTTGCAGTGGTCCTAGTAGTTAGATTTGGTGGTAGAAATGAAGCTTACCGGGCACGTGGGTGGCTCAGTTGGTTAAGCGACTGCCTTCGGCTCAGGTCATGATCCTGGAGTCCCGGGATCGAGTCCCGCATTGGGCTCCCTGCTCGGCAGGGAGTCTGCTTCTCCCTCTGACCCTCCTCCCTCTCATTCTCTCTCTCTCAAATAAATAAATAAAAAATCTTAAAAAAAAAAAAAAAGAAATGAAGCTTACCAAGGTAATAAGAATTGCCAGGGGTTGGGAGGTGCTTCTCCTAAAGGCATTAATATTTTTGTTGAAAAAGACATTTACTATCAGTAAAATATCATCTGCAATGTTATTTATTATTTAATATTATTAATTTGAGATTTTATTATCTGGCATGATTGTATTTAATTTGTCCAAATATTTTGGTTTTAAAATTATAAAAGAACTATTATCAAAAGGAAATTATATCCAGATTTACATATTTTTTAAAAAATTATAATAAAATAATTTAAGTCACCAAAGGATTAATGACTTCTTTTCTTTGATAAAGATTTAAATTTGAGAAACACTGCTAGTCAGGAAACATGTGGGATTCAATTGTGTGATGCAGCCCATAACCACGCAATTACAGTTCTATGAGAGTAGTGATTAAAGACACAGCAGTTTCTAGCACAAATATTTTCTAGCACATCAAAGAATTTCCTTTTGTTTTTGTAGAAAAAAAACAAAAATGCCATCAGGTCAATAACATAGTAATTAAAATCTTATTTTTTATTTTTGCCTTCAAACTAGAAGGAAATTAGGAAATCAAAGCTGTCAAATGCAAGATAAATCATTTCTCAGATCTAGAGTGTTAGCATTAAGTTCAATTTGGCCACATACATTAATTTTACTTTGAAGTGTTCAGTGTATGGATAAAAATTTTGGTTTACATGAAGACTTTGTTGTGAAATAGACATAGGTTAGGTAAAATAGCTAGATCTATATTACCAAAGAGAAATTTTTGAACAATTCATGTAGCCACTTTTACTAGGCATAGAGATATTTGGAGTAATAGATTGTAATTTATTTCCTGGTTCTAAGAGATATGTTAACCTCCCAGTTTTCTTTCTTTAGTTGTATGACTATGTGTCAACATTGTTTAAAATGTTGAACCATTATGCTGGTTAGGAATGCTACAAAGTGACATATATCCAATCTTAATTAGGCCTTCACTGTGTCCAGGAATCCTGTATTTACCACAAGTGGCCTCTTATCTCTGTATGCATAAACTGATTTTCAAACTTATTTTCAGCCTCCTATGCCAATGTCTCTCAGCCTTGGCTCCATCTTACACTCAGCTGGGAAGGAAACTTTTATAAATGCCAATGTTTAGGATACAACACAGATCAATAAAATTTGTAACTCTGAGAATGAGAACCGATTATCAGTAGTTTTTAAAACTCTAGAGGTGATTCCAATGTATAGTCAAGGTAAAGAACTACTTGTCCAAAGCCACAATGTTCCCCTCCAGTGAAAGATCATTTTGCTTCTTTTAAGAGTGAGAAACAGCCAAACCCTAGAAACTTTCACAATCCTTTGTCAATCCCGAGAAATTGTTTTATCTTCATTATTCCCCTTTCTTTGCCTCATTCAGAGTGAGGTCTGTTTACCCTCAGAAGAGCAAAACTTAACTTCTGCATCCTAGATCTTGATTCCAGTACTTTATGCCTCTTTGGAGTCCTTAGTACAATTAACTCCTCACTCATTTGTGATTTTCATTAGTCATTTACCCATTATCTATTTCTGTCAAATTCTTTCCTATCTAAAATGTAAATAATAATTTTTAAAAAGTCAGTGAAGGGATGGATTGGAGATTAATTAGCCCAACAGCAAAAAAGTATATTGATAAGAACACTTGTTTTGGGGCTCCTGGGTGGCTGAATAGGTTAGCATCTGCCTTTTTAAAAAATATTTTCAGGGGCGCCTGGGTGGCTGAGTCATTATGCGTCTGCCTTCGGCTCAGGTCATGATTCCAGGGTCCTGGGATTGAGCCCCAGGTCAGGCTCCCTGCTTCGTGGGGAGTCTGCTTCTCCCTCTGCCGCCACCCCCCCACCCAGCTTGTGCGCATTCTCTCTCTCACTCTTTCTCAAATAAACAAACAAAATCTTAAAAAAAAAAAAAAAAAAACAACCTTGTTTATCTTAGTGCTGGTATAGGACTTCGCATAAAATATTTCCCTTAAACAATTTGATGCTCTCCTGTTCTCACGTATTAAATTTACATTACCTAATTGTACAGAAAAGCACAAGATAAGCAACTATAATAAACAAACACACAAATAAATAAATAATGAATAATAGGGTCCTAGGTTTAGATTACTGAAGCATTCACATATATATATGTATATATATACACACACACACATACAAATATACATAGGCACATATGTAATACTTATGGTAACAGTAATAGTGACTTTAAAGGTGAGTGAGCTCAGAATCAAAATATTGGCAAAGAAAAATTCCAAGACTCCACAAGAGTCAGTGGTTCTCTCAAATTACTTTTAAGAAAGAATGTGCTATTTTATATTTCAGCAGTAGAAACTACATACCTACATCGTATGGCTGTATCAATTAAGTTATACCAGTTGAATAGGTATAGAGTGGGCTTTCTCCACTGTTTCATTTGCTTTTCTGTTTACCCTTGAGTGTGACCATCTCTACTAAATGTCTTAGCCTTCAGCTTTCCTCTTCTGAATCCCATCTGTTCATATTTCTTCCACTGGATTCCTGACTTCTCCCTGTTGTCCTATAAAAGTACTTTATCAGTCCTCTTCATCCAGATCAGTCATCTTCAAAATTTTTGCTCGATTCCCACAAATATTGTTGGATATAAATGTATGCTGTTGCAAGATATTAACTTAACTTCTATATTTTATTATATTTGTAGATGATCTAATTTCTAACATTATAAATATTGACTTATTAATGTTATATAAGCAAAAAGCAGTATATATGCACTGTAAAATGATAGAAAATGATGAAAAGCAAAAAATGAGAATTGAAACATATTCTTACCTTCTTGATCATAGCAATGTTAAGAAATAACATATTTTTATGTATCACATAGAGATATGCATTTTTTAACCAAAACATTATCACATAATATATGCCAATTTATAAACTGCTCTTCTCAGTTAAAAAACTTTATCTTTCCTAGTAAATAGATTTTTATCTCATTTAAGGCCCAAGTTCATAAGTAAATTTCCCTCCAAATTTCCTTTATAAGGTTTGTTAGATTTGCCTACAAAAAACACAGTTTATGTGGGTATAGTGTCCTTCTAAAGTTATTTTGTTTTTAACATCGGATTCATTTTATTTTTCATGTCCTTGGCTTATTGAACAGACCCACGACAGTTGTCCTCCAAAATGTCTCATCTTCTGGATTTATGTGGTTGCTTTTTCTTTGGTATCATTTAAATTATCTGTCACTTGTATTTAGATTTAAAGGTGTGATAGATTCAAGTTAAATGTACTTGGGTAGAATACAATCTTAAATGCTATTATTATACATCATTTCAGGAGACTCAGAACATCTAGATGACTCTCCATTAATAATGCTAATATTGACCACTGTCTTAAGGTGATAATGGGTGATCCCTTCATTGTGATTTGTTTTTCCTCCCTTAAGACTAGAGGATAATCTTTATGGTTCACTTTGTATTTACTTTACAAAATATATACAATAATATGTATACTATATATAACATTACAGTGTATACATTGACAAGATACATAGAATTGTTTTCACTCCAACTGATTATCCTGGCATGTCAATGATTTCATTAAGGGCTATAAAAACAATGATTTTCTAATTTTGGCATTAACTCCACAATATTCCCTTGAAGTATTTCGTAAAGTAGAGCTTTTCCCCATCAAGAGCTTTCCCAGTCCTTATCCAGTTACTCTGAAAAAAGTGCCTAAAGGAAAGGGGGGAAAAAAGCCTCACATACTTATTTTCTTTTTAGTTATAATATTTGAAAGAAAAGAGATGGTTTATGAATGGCAATGAATGGTGAACATTTTTTTTCTAAATTTCTCTTTTTTTAGTTTCTTTCTGTACTCATGGATTTTCTTGATTCATTGTAACTGAAATGACTAACATCATTATTTTAGATGCACATTTTGGCATCATTTTCACCAGTGCAGGCTTCTGCAGGCCGGCTCCTAATTCAGCTGATGTGATCCTAACAATTGTTTGGAAACTTCTTTGCTTTCTGGTACAAAAAAGATATCTGGGGTTTACTCTGTACCTTTTCTGACTCAGACCTACAATCAGTCATTTCCCCAAAGAGTCTTGGTTCTTTTACGAAGAAATGATATTTAAGATCAAAATCTAGGTTCTAGGGGAACTTACTGCTCCTGGATTGGTATCGATTTTAGGTCATGTCAGTGGACAGGGCTAGAGGATGTGTTTGAAAAAATATATATTTTTAAAGATTTTATTTATTTATTTGACAGAGAGAGACGCAGCGAGAGCAGGAATACAAGAAGGGGAATGGGAGAGGGAGAAGCAGGCCTCCCGCTGAGCAAGGAGCCCGATGCGGGGCTCGATCCCAAGACCCTGGGATCATGACCCGAGCCCAAGGCAGCTGCTTAACTGACTGAGCCACCCAGGCGCCCCTAATTTCCTTCATTTATTATAAAAAAAAAGGATGCTATTTACATCCTTTGCACCTTACTTTTTTTTTTATTTTTTATTTTTTTTTTTAAAGATTTTATTTATTTATTTGAGAGAGAGAGAGAGCACATGGGGGGGGAGGGTCAGAGGGAGAAGCAGACTCCCTGCTGAGCAGGGAGCCCGATGTGGGACTCGATCCCGGGACTCCAGGATCATGACCTGAGCCGAAGGCAGTCGCTTAAGCAACTGAGCCACCCAGGCGCCCCTGCACCTTACTTTTAAAAATTGACTGTGTACCTCAAAGATAGCAATTCATTGAGTTTATTCTTATTTCTTTTTATGGCTGCATAGCATATGCTTCTATAGTTATATGCTTGTATAGTTATAGCACTTAACTAACCGTTTCCTTTTGGACACTTAAATTTTTTCCAATATTTTTTTAGAAAAAATATCATAATTAATAACTCTGTACATATATCCATGAATTGTTACTGAAATGAAAACGTCAGAGCTGTGCAAATTTACTTCCTTATACTACATATATATTTTACATTAAGCAATTATATCACTTTTTATCCTTTCCATCCTACCTTTATAAAGTGTTGTTGGTTTAAAAACAATTTAGTTGTTAGATTATAGGTTTTTTCAGTTGAGTGTCTTTGAACTGGAGGAGGTATTAAAATCACCTAGTAAGGGATACGGTAAAAAATGGGATATATGAGTTGGGAGGGAGAGGGTGAGAGTATGGGGTTAGTCCTTACAAGGTATGATTGCATCATATTAGGCAGAATTTTGTTATCGTTATTACTGTTCTATATATTGTAAATTGCATTGTTGACAACAATTGCAATTGTTGACAAATCCTCACTGAGAGCTTATTACCTAGAGAGGTGATCCCTTATTTGCTCTACATTCTATTTCATCCACCAACGATCTCCTCTCTATACCGGGGATCTGGAAACGTGCAAACTACATTTATCAAACACTCTTATTAACAAGATTCCCATTAAGTTCTGCCAATGGGAGGCACAGGAAAGACAACTGAAAGCAGAGGAAAGAAAACATTATTTTCCCTATTTTGGATTTTTCCTAGAATTGCTTTTGTCATTATCAAGTGGCAGGCAAATGCTGACTTCTGAGTCTCCTCTCAAGAAGCAAGTTTCTAGCAGTGTTGAGGGCAATCAGACCTTCAGCAGTCTCAGGCGGAGAGCCACTGTGGGCTTCATCTCCAGCAGCGACCCCCCAACCCCCACCCCCTGCCCCGCAGGTACTGCGGCTATGGTGGTGGGCAAATGCACGCTGCCTGCTTCCTGCATGGAAAGCAGAGGTGCAGGCTCTTGGTGTGGGGGCTGGTTGTGTTTCAAACATCAACAGCAGAAGGGGGTTTTCACTGTATGTCCCTTGAGTCTAAGTACTGTTACCACCTTCCAGAAGTTACTTATTTGGAAGTACCTCACCTTTTCCCTTTTTCTTCTCTAACATTTCCAACATTTAAAAAATAATTCCCTGCAACATTTTATTCTTTTGAAAAGCCTGGAGAGGCTTCTATTTTCCTATCTGGACACAAAATGACATATATTAAAATTTATACTCAAGTCTTCTTTTTATTCATATTTACCTAGTGCCTATTTGCCCATGTTTAAATTTTCAGTCTCTGTGTCTCCATTGTGGACCACATATTTCTAGAGTTTTAGTTTATTTTTTGGCCCCATCAGAGAGTCTCTCTATTTATGTTTAAATTTAGCCTACTTAAATACATTTAAAAAGTTTCTGGTTATGTTAGGAATAACTTTCTGCCATCTTGTTTCTATCTTACATTTAAGGTATTTTATTTTTTCCTTCTTTGGTTTTCCTTTCCTGTTGCCCACTGGTTTGGATTACTTCTGCGGCTTTACACATTGTACCTTCTGCTCTAAATTTTCTTCTTAGCTTTGTCCTCTTCTCTTCCATTTCTACTGTTGCTTTTACATCACAAATTTTTTGTTTTTATTAACATTATGATTGATGAAGTACAAGGCAAACTTAATATCCAAAACCAGGTTTTGAACTCAAAGATTTATTGTAGGGATTTTGATATAGCTGAATTTTAGCAACTCTATGCTCTACGCCTGGTGTAGAAGTTAGGGACCCCTGCACAGCAATACATATAATAAATAAAATATATATTTAATTTAATGGAGTTTTATTAAGCATGTCACTCACTTAGTCACCCAGGTCCTGTTTCCTAAACTGTCAGTGTGGAATAAAACCAGCTACCTGGTACAGATATTTGGAAATTAGTGATATTGTACTATTGTACATGCCTGGCAAATGGCAGACTTCAGAGAAATGATAGCAACAATAATTTGTACTAATAATATATCACAGGTTATAGTTTTGTTTGGTTTTGGTTTTGGTAGCTACTGACTTTTTCTACACAATTTAGGTGTTTTCAGCATCACAGAATAAATCCTCACTGAAGGGCTAGTGTTTTTGATTCACTTGAACTGGAAGATTAAAAATGCAATGGGCAAATTATATGCTCCAATGTAAATCTGGAAAATAAAGTTAGCAGGCACATATAATCCTGTAGATGTCTTTTTTTTTTTTCTTCCAGCCAATGATAGTTGGTTGTGAATGGATATTCTGTTTTCATAAATTTTTAAAGAGATCTGTTTATTTAATAGTAATTTGTTCTTGAAACAGGCTTGCATTTATCACACTGTGGGCCTCCTTCTCTTATAATGTCTTTCATAGCATGTATATTTTTGGAATCCCTGTTCTGAAGTACAAGATAAACAAACTATCATCCAAGACATATAGTGCTTTACATAAACAGCATAAATCTCTTGTGTTCTCCCATAAATATCCCTTTGTGACTGGACCTTGGGATTTCCTAGGGCAAAGTGTGGTTTTGTAATTGATGTTCCTCAGCTAACATCATTAATCAAATGAGTTTACGAGCAAAAAATCTAAAATGCCCGTTGATATTTTTCTCTGACTTGGTAGATGGGAAGCAGGCTTTAACACAAAGAACTGCTCGATTGTTTCAAGATTTCCAAGGGAATCTTGCTCCCTTCCCTTCCTGTTCCACTCACCCACCCACACCAAACCTTAATCTCCCTCCTCAAATAGTTCTTCTTCTCAAGATGGGAAAAAATGTCCATTTCAAAAATATATTCTTTAAATTTATAGGGTATTTCCAACTGTGACAGTGAAGCAGAGAACACAAAGTCCTTACTGGAGACAGCCAAACAGCATAGTGGTTTTTGTGCAGGAGCACTGAAATTAGACTCCTTGCCTATAAATATACTTTCACACCTCACTAACTGTATATTCTTGGACAAATTCAGTAAACTGTTTTTTGGCATTTCACATCTATAAAAAATGGGAATAATATTTACTCATTTAACAGGATTATTTTAAAGCTCAAATAATTCACTTACATAGTGTTCTTAGTTTTGTACTAACATGTGAACTCAATTCAGCTCCCGTATTTTTGACTGACAGTATTTCAATGTGATTAGGAGACCCAGAAATGTGTTCTGAAAACAAGAAGAAAATAAAAATTGAGAAGGGGAAGAAAACAAACAGTCATGCATATGGACAATGCTGAATAATGACTGGTAATTCATTGAATTAATATCAATCACCTAAATTTTTTCTGTTTCATATGTACTTCTAGATGCACAAATAAAATGTAATCATTATATAAAAGTAGAAAATCAAAATAACCAAATAGAAATTAAAACACCTCTAGGAATGACAATGACAGAAATTTTGATGAAAATCTTTTAGTCCTATTCATAGAGAAACATATTTCATGTAAATGAATTATTAAAACGGATCACACTATTCTCTGTTCTGGATGGGATCTATCATTTGTAATCCATAAAATATTTCCACATCACTAAGGCTTAATAAGTATATATCATAATATTTAATGACTTCAGATGATATCAGTATTGACAATTTTATATAAATTATTGACCGTGACCCTGTTTTTTGGATGTTTAAGTTATTTCCAATTTTGTGTTACATATCATACAGAGCTCACTGCCAGGCTACATTGCAGGCTTCATGTCAGACATGGTACCAACAAGAAGGAAACACGGTGAGGCAACATGGATTATGGGAATTTGGTTTATTTACATAGTAGAGATGATGCCAGTGGGAGAAATGACAAGCATGCAGGCTCTCTGTGTTCCATAGGTAGTTGATCCTCATTATTCATAGCTTCCACATCTGCAAATCTGACTACTCCCCCGAACCTTTTTCGTAACCCCCAAACCTATAATCATGGTGCTTTCACAGGCATTTCTACACATGCAGAAAGGCAAAAAATTTGAGCCATGCGACTTTCACATTCTCAGCTGAGGTCAAACAAGGCAACCCTCTGCCTTCTGTCTCAGCTCTTTTACTATAAACAAGAGTCCTTTTCAGTCTTTTTAGTGCCACGATTTTCACATTTCTGTGCTTTTTGTTGGTGCTTTTTCTATTTAAAATGGCCCCAAAGTAAAATGCTGAAGGACTGCCTTGTGCTCCTAAGTGCAAGGCTGTCATGTGCCTTGTGCAAGTAAGTGTTAGACTAGCTTCTTTCAGATATGAGTTATAGTTCTGTTGGCCATGAATTCAATGTTAGCAAACCAACAATATATATTAAATAAGGTATCTTCAAAAAGAAACACACATAAAAAGTTTGTTTTAATCAGTTGATAAAAATGTGATCAGAGGCTTTCAGGAATCAAACCTTGTATTTCCCTGTTGTATACGAGCAATCACTTAGTGTATGTGACCACCTTTGAGAACTAATGATAGTGAATAATTAGAATTGACTGTATTTCCATCCAAGCTAACCCCTATATGATTTCTCTTTTTATCCTCTATTGAAACACTTCTGACACGCTTCTCAGTGTCTGCTTCAAAATAAAGTTTGTAAGATTTTGCTTTGAAGGGCTCATGATCACTATTTAATTAATTTGCTTCTATTATAATGTCAGTAGGAGGATAGAGTTCTATAACCAAAGCAACGGGGATCATGGTCTACCCAGACTAATCTTGGCTCCCATCCTATTGTGTCCTGTTATATAAACTCACCTGTTCTTTTATCTGTGTATTTGCATATCTCATTTGTATTTTGACATATCTTTCTGTCCCAGATAACTTATCCTAAATCCACAAGTTTAGTACACTATCCTTCTACCAACATTACATACATGGGTAGGAAAATTCAATATTGTCAAAATGTCAGTTCTTCCCAACTTGAATCTAGAAATGCAGCAATCCCAATTAAATTCTCAGGAAGTTATTTTGAAGATATTGAAAAACTCATTCTAAAGTTTATTTATGAAGCAAAAGACCCAGAATAACCAACACGATACTGAAGTCAGAGGACTGATATTAACCAACTTCAAGATTACCATTAAGCTACAGTAATCAAAACAGTGTGCTATTGGCAAAAGAACAGACAAATAGATCAGTGGAACAGAATAGAGAGCACAGAAAGAGACCTACCCACAAATACAGCCAACTGATCATTGATAATGGAGCAAAATCTATTCCACAGAGAAGGGACAGTCTTTTCAACAAACGGTGCTGGAACAACTGAACATCCACATGCATCATCATCATCATCATCATCTAGACACAGACCTTACACCTTTAAAAAAAAAAAAAAAACAACTCAAAATGGATCAGAGAACTCAATGTAAAATTCAGAACAATAAAACTCCTAGAAAATAACTTAAAGAAAATACAGGTGACCATGAGTGATGACTTTGACACAACACCAAAAGCATGATCCATGCAAGAAAAAACATCATGAAGTTTGACTTCATTAAAATTTTTAAAAATTATCTGCAAAAGACACTGTTAAGAGAGTGAAAAGACAAGCCACAGACTGGGAGAAAGTCTTCACAAAACACATATCTGATAAAGGACTATTATCCAAAACATAAGAAGAACTCTTAAAACTCTATGATAGAAAACAAACAATCCAAGTGAAACATGGGCCAGAGCTCTTAAGACCTCACCACAGAAGATACATAGATGGCAAATAAACATATGAGAAGATGCTCATCTTCATATGTCACCAGGGAAATGAAAATTAAAAAAAAAAAGAAGATACCAATATACACCTATTTAAATGGCTAAAATGCAAAACACTGAAAACACCAATCACTAGAAAGTATGAAGCAACAGAAACTCTCATTCATTGCTGGTGGGAAGGGTACAGTCACTTCAGAAGACAATTAGCAGTTTCCTATAAAACTAAAAATAAACATTTTCCCTGTATAATCCAGCAGTTGTGCTCCTTGGTATTTGCCCAAATGAGTGGAAAATTGATGCCTACACAAAAACCTGCATACAGATATAAATAGGCGTTTTAGTCATGATTTCCAAAACTTGAAAGCAGCCAAGAAATCCTTCAAAAGATGAATGAATGAATAAATAAACTGTGGGGCATCCATACAAAGGAATATTACTCACTGATAAAAAGAATTGAGCTACCATGCCATGAAAAGACATGGAAGAAAAATGCATATTACTAGGTGAAAGAAGCCAATCTGAAAAGGCTGCATACTGTATGGTTCCTACTACATGTCATTCTGTAAAAAGCAAAGCTATGGAGAAAATAAAAAGATCAGGGGTTGCCAGAGGGTAAAGAAGAGTGGATGAATAGGCAGAGCCTAGAGGAGTTTTAGAGAAATGAAAATATTTTGTATGATATTATAATGAAGGATACATGTCATCACATATTTCTTATACCTATGGAATGTACATCAAAAGTACATGAGCCTTAATGTCAACTACAGACTTTCGTTAACTGAAAAAACTAAGGTCAGTTATATAAATACTAAAGTTTAGATTTGAACAAAAATGAAACTCTATAAACTTCAGGACAGAATTCATTCGAGGACAGACGCTGTGATTTTGAAATACTATAAATTCAAAGAACCAAAAGCAAATAGCAAGGAGCAGACCTGGAGGGTGGATCTGAAGCTCAATCACATGTCTTAGACGAAGTTCCAACAGAAGACAGTCAAAAGGGAGAAAAACAATATTGAAGACGGTTGCTGAGATTCTAAATTATTGTATCTTTAGATCACAATTGCGCTCACATAGAAAAAAGATGAAATTACACTGAAACTGCAAAACAGCAAGAATAAAGAAAAAATATGAAAAGCTGTCAGCAAGAAAATGGATTATCTATAAATAAATCATTCTTTGGCAAGAAAAGAAAATCTCTTCAGTAACAAATACATGATAATAGAACAATAAATTAAAATCTTAATCGCTCTAAGAGAAATAAATCTCAACTTCGATTGTTATAGCAAACAAATTTAATATATTTTCATTCATATAAAGATTAAAGGAGCTTATCATTTTTCTTCAGCAAAGCAAATACTAAAGGTTATATTTTGACAATAACAAAAAATAAAAAGGACTTGCAAGAAACTTTAGGTATTTTTATGTCAGAGATTCGGTCTAAAAGCTCAAGGAAAAATTGGGATTGGTGGGACCTAAGGTTCATGAAAAATTATTGTAAGGTATGTGGAAACGGAGTGGGGGAGATGGGGCAATAAATTATACACCAGTACACAGAAATCAGTGATTTTGCATATCAATGACATTGTTCTATAGGCTTTTTTACCTTCAGCATTTTTTCCAAAACTTTTTGTTTGTGTTCTTAATTTTGCCAGTTGCAAATGACCACCTCTTTACTTAGGGGTAAAATAAAAACCATCACGTATTTTCCAAACTTACTCCATTAAAATTCTATTTGTTAAGGTTTAGTAACAAAACCATTAATAGCCAGCAATTCCGGAAGCACTTTCTCATCCCAGAAATCATTTACATACGGGGTCATACCATTGTCCACTAGCATCTTTCTATGTAGTATCATTTAAATTGAAGTTCCTTTTCAAAGTGTGGGAGTACCTTACTTAAACTGCTATTTTCAAAAATATATGTGTAAATAAAGTACTCCCTCTTACTTCCTTGCAAACTAATTCATAGCAACATTTTCTTCTAGTTAGATTATGCTGATTTTTTTTTTCTAGCTCTTTTTCCCCATATACTTACTTCAACCTGGCTAAAATTACACTCTGCCCCTGGGCTGTTCAGCCTTTAAATATTAGTGGATAGCTATCATTTACAGCTCTCATTTAGCTAAGCCACACCCATTGTGGGTTTTCAGTCTTTGTCCATAAGTCAATCCCTCTGGCCTTCGTCAGAAAACTGAATAAAACGGTGTATCACCTGCTTTCTAGTCTGATGATTTTTCTTACTGAGTTCAGAAGAGCAACTCTCAGTACAAAATTGCAGGTCTTACTTCAAAAACTTACCACTGGCTGCAAAGGACAAGATAGTGTAACAGCATTGCAGAAAGACCCATAGTAAGTGACATTTCTGCAAATCACTGGCTGACCTAATAAGCAAATCAGTTCTTGGTGGGTAAAGGGGACTCAGAGAGAAGGAATGCAGTGAACAATTGTTATAGTTTTGTACTAGCTGGTAAAATAATCCATTCTAACACTAATGAATGGCTTATCTTTTTGTTAAAGTTTATTTAACTTCTTTAAAGGAAATACTCTATTTTATTACAGTGAAATTGAAGGCTAAAAAAAAAAGAAATTGAAGGCTTTAGGCAACCAGTATATTCAAAATTTTATTAATAATCATATCATGTAGAATTTCTTCTTTCAAAATCAGAGGGCTTCCATACCTTCAATGAACATACCTCACAAAAAATATTCATATAAATTTTCAGGAATTCAGGACTTTGTTGTTGGATTTAGAATAAAATATTTCTCAGGGCGCCTGGGTGGCTCAGTTGATTAAGAGTCTGGCTTTGGCTCAGGTCAGCCTCCATGTTGGCTCCCTGCTCAGCAGGGAGCCTGCTTCTCCCTCTCCTCCACGTTCATGCTCTCTCTCGCTATCTCTGTTGCTATCTCTGTTTCTCTAAATAAATAAATAAATAAAATCCTAAAAAAAACTAGAATAAAATATTTCTCCCTTAGGCAGACAAGAATGTGGGGACATAGTTATGTTCTAACAGTTAACCTGTGCTCCATCTCTTCTTGACTCCAGTGAACCTCTTAATATACCCCAAAAAACTACTTTCCCAAGACAACAGCCTCCCATAAAAGAAGGGGTTTTCCATCTCACTTCTCCATCTCACTTTTTTCCTTCTCACTTATTTATTTAGTCTACTATTTACAGGTAGAGTCCATATTTTCTTTCCGGTTGATTTATGACGTTTTATTTTAATATTTCCTCCCCCATACTTATTTCAACCTGGCTACACTTACACTCTGCCCCTGGGCTGCTCAGCCTTTAAATATTAGTGGATAACTATCATTTATAGTTCTCTAAGCCACCACCTATTATAGTTGGTTATAATCTTTGTCCCTCAATCCCTCTGTACTTAGAAAACTGAATAAAGTATTTTATCACCTGCTTTTTTTCTTACTGAGATTGGAATAGCAACTCTCAGTACAAAACTGCAGACCTCACTACACAAACTTACCAATGGCTGCAATGACATGATAGTTTAACAGTACCGCAGAAAGACCTTAAGAAGAAGACCCTCTTCTTGGGAGCTACTGTTCTCGGGGACCAGTAGTGAGTGGAATAAGCCAGAGCAGATAAGATAAACAAAGGATAATTGACAGTAGGGACCAGAGGTATTTTTCTCTCCTCTTCCCCTCCTCTTTGTGTACCCATTTCTTCCCATTCTGGGAAGGTCCTCATTATCTGGACCACAGACTGAAAGGTCAGATTGAGGTGACTCTGATTTTATTTATTTATTTATTTGAAGGAGAGATTGAGAGAACAAGCGGGAGGAGGGACAGAGGGAGAAGCAGACTCCCCGCTGAGCAGGGAGCCCGACGTGGGACTCTATCCCAGGACCCCAGGATCACGACCCGAGCCGGAAGTAGCTACCCAACAGACTGAGCCACCCAGGTGCCCACACCCTGATTTTAGTAATAGCATTTTCCTTGTTTTGAAATGCCAGTCAGATTAAGGTTTATTCATGCCTTTCTGGCTCTACAACAATGATCTTTAACAGGAGACAAAGGATTAGGCTGCAGGAAGTGTAGTCTTAAAAATCAGGAGACCTGATGTTGAGTCCTGGCTTTGCCTTTTGCTTATGAGAACATCTGTGTTTCTATATAAATCACTTATTGTCTGGATTTCAGATCTTTCTTGTTCTACATCATAGGGCCTAATTTATTGATAAGGTCCTAATTTACTGGAATGAGGAAGAGTGTAATGGTGTAATTTCAAGTGGTTGGTGAATCCATATGGCCCCAAGTGTTTAGTGTATACTAATAGAGAACATATCTTGAAAAGGTATGTATAAATTTAGTAACACTATTGAAATTATACTAGTTTAAAAAAAATCTTTAAGTGTTTTTTAAGTTATTAGAAATTGAAAATACAACCTTTTTGTTTGATGTTTTAAAATAAAAGATTTTCATGTTCAAAAATTTTGAAATCCCCACACTAGATATTCAATTTAGCTCTTTCCTGTATAAAATTACCTGTTTTATTGACACTCAGTAATTTGATTGTTTTAGCCAAATTCATGAGTTGAATTCACCCATGACACCACTAAAACAAATCTATTTTTTATTCTAGATCTCATTATATTTTCAAAAAAACCCCACATCATTGTTTTCATTTCTTTTTCACCTTTATCCAGTGAAGTATACAATAAAAAGTCCTACTTACTGATCTTTAATACATAATGTTTTCTTTTATGAGACCATCTAGAATTCTCTTTGCCTCTGCTTGAAGCATTTTTTTTTTTTTTTATAATGGCAATGAGTTGGCCTCTAAGTGTCAGGTCCCTAAGGTTCGTACTGGTTTTGACATCCAAACAGTTGATTTTTAAGTAAGTTCTAATGCAGGCAACATGTACTCTCTCCCTGGGTAACACTATTCTTTCAATAGCAGTTACATTAACAATTACCACAGGATATCTAAGTGGATGCTGTGCAGTAAATAGAAGAGGGATGGACCACAGCAAGCAAGGCTTGAAAGTGAAATTGGATTAGAACTCTGTGAAAAATCACTTTTAAGAGTGAGGCCTCATGTTCATGATACCAGCGTAGCATACTGACTTTTCAAGGCTCTAGTGATTCCAGATGAGGGGTTTGGGAGGAATTTTGTTCGAAACTCCAGAAAAAAAGTCATTATAAGATGTCTTTCCCTTAGTGACTCATTGGTGAACTTTAAAAAAATAATCATATACTTTCTACTCTTTTGTCAATAGTAATCCCCCTATTTATATATTTAGCAAAGATGTGTGTGTGTGTGTGTGTGTGTGTGTACAGCTTCCGTGCACCCATCACTATGCCAGGCATCATTATGACACCTTACCTGAGGTCTTTATATCATGACTCCTTATCTGCCAGGAATTTACAACCTACCTAGGAAAATAAGGCTTATTATGGATTGTTGCTTGCTAAATGCATTCATGTACTGTGAAACAACTAAAGAAGCTACCAAAGGTCCCAAATTTACTCTCAAAAATGACAGTACATTACCTTCAATTATGTGGCTCAGAGTGTTCTATAGAGAGCAAAACTTTTAGTCTGGCTAAATTTTATAATCCAGAAAAATAATGAATAACTTCAAAAATTAATCTTCTATTTACCATATTTCTAAGAAAAAAAATTAATTGAGAAACTTCTTTGATTAGAAATTATTTTTCATTTCAAAATGTTGGCAAAACATGATTTCTTGGAGAGAGAAACAATAGTGAAATCCAAAGTGGATTTATTAATATAGCTAATCAAAGTAAAGCCTCTTAGATAAATAAAGTACTTAATTAAATAATCAGCAATTAATCCCTTAAGAGGTGAGGATATTTTAACTCATCGTGATTTACTTAAGTGCTCTTCTGAAATATGAGTATTTGCTTGAGATATTCTGTAGCATGGTATGTACGTATATAGGTGTATATGCATCTATCATCTATCTTCAGCTCAATAAGTATTATGAATAGAAAAATGAATGCAATGAGAAAAGAATCAGTTACATTTTTGATATTCTCAGACTAATGGGATAAAAATATTCTTTTTATTAAAAGACACATTTAAAGATAGTTCATCTTTGAGGTGCTTGTTGAGAAGTATAGAGGTCATTCTAAGCAAATGATTAAATAATAATTAATATAGCAGAGAGGAAGGGTGTTATAGAAATGGACCATAGTTTGAAATCCAGCTACAAGGAAGCTCTTGAAGTAGAAAAAATATTATGATCTGAAATGAAACAAGTGAACAGCCAAGTGAGTTATAAGGGATGCACAGAGAAACAAAGGATGTCAGAAATGATGGCCCGTGAACTCGGAGCTTCCCCACTCTAGCCTGGCTGCTTGCTCAGTAACAATGGCACCCACCAGGAAGAAGCTTCCTCTTTTCAGATGACCTGCACTGAAAGCTCTGGGGTCCAGATAGAGAATGAGAATCTTCTGAGTTGCAAGGCAGAAAACACACCACACCTGGTTTACAAGTCAAAAACCAGAAATGCCTCTGCTGAAGCTTGCACAGTAAGAATAATGCAGCAATACTCCATGTGTTGGGAGATCTCCGGGACCACCTCCAGATCTGATGATTCTCTATGGGGAGGACTCTCAGGACACAGCATGGAGTCATACTGCTCACTGTGGTTATTACAGCAAAAAGAAGACAGAGAAAAACCAGCAAAGTGAAAAGCCACATGAACGAAGTCTAGGGGAAACCAGTCATAAGCTTTCAGAGTCCTCTCCCAGCGGTATTCCAGAAGATGCACTTAGTTCTCAAAGCAACGACTTATGACAACACATAGGGAAGGTTATCTCTCAGGAAAGCTTGCTGGAGACTTAGTGCTCAGGGTTTTTACTGGAGGCTAGTCACATACTATCCTCTGCCTAGCATGTACCAAAATTCTAGAGCTCCAGAAGGAAAGCAGGTATTCAGTGTAAATCATATTGTTTGTACAAACATTTTAGGCACAGTGAGCCACTTTTGCTAGTTCTGAGAATACTGAAAACTTCCTGAAATCTAAGTCCCCAGTTGTGAGGTAAGGGCCAACCTTGTAAGCAGGCCTTTGAAAAGAAAACATTTAGTCTTGCCAGGTTAACTCTTTTTTGTATACCTGATTATTAGAAATTCTATTTTTAGCAACACAAGCTGAATGTGTGTTTCCCAAATATCTCCTTGCCATAAAATATGTAAGAATGATAACATTTGGAGACCTATTAAATTTGACCCCTGAACAACATAAGTTTGAACTGCATAGGTCCACTTATACATGGATGCTTTATGATACAGTACAGTACTGCAAATGTATTTTCTCTTTTGATTTTAACATTTTTGTTTCTCTCTTTTATTGTAATAATATGGCATATAATACATACAACATATAAAATATCTGCTAACTGCTGTTTATGTTATCGCTAAGGCTTCTGGTCAATAGTAGGCTATTAGTAGTTAAGTTCGGGAGAGTCAAAAGTAATACCTGGATTTTCTACTATCTGGGAGGCCAGTGTCCCTAGCCCCACATTGTGTCCCTAACCTACCCATTGTTCAAGGAGCACCTATAAATAAATCGGGCTGTTCTAGGAGGCAACAGGTCTAGGCTCTTTCCCCTTTACCACCAGCCGCTCAGAGCCCTGAGGGTACAATTATGTTGGTATACCCAAAATCCATCTGTGTCACACTGGGAACAGTCTCTGCCTGAGAGGAAATATTGAATTTGTGCACAAGGAGACAATGTAGAAAAAAGTTCTTTGCAACTTCACTTTAATATTGAAAAATTGGATCAACTTAAAAGTCTATAAGCTGGAGAATGAATTAATAAACTATATTAATACATTATAGCATATTTCCAAAAATGAAAATAAATGGCCAAAAGGTGCATGTATCAAAATGGATAACTTTTACAAGTATAAGGTCAAGTGAAAATGCAGACTGCATTAAGGTAAGGTGCAGACAGTCACTGTTCAGATAAAGCTATATACTTGCAAAAATACTAAAGAATGTATTTGAGTACATAGCTATATAACGCAAGTTAGAAGGATGTATAAGAAAAAATACATTTTGAATCAAAGGAATTCTTCTCTTTGGGATAGTAAAGAATGAGACCTGGGAGAAAAACATAAGGGATTTCAAAAAATTCTGAAGTGATTATGGAAAAATGTTAATATTTGGTAAAGTTCAGTGGTAGGGACATAACTACCTATGATTTGGTTCCCTAGGTCTTTCTCTGTGTTAAAAATGTCTCCTAATATAAATTCAAAACAATTTTAGTACCCATATCTCCATTTATATTGAAAGTACATTACCCTCTCTATTTAAATCATTTAAAGATAACTTAAAAGGCTAGTTGAAATTCTGTGCAATAGTCTTTGACACAAAGTTATTCATGTTCAAAAGCACCATAGACAATATTAGAAGGATCCTAGGTGAGTTAGAAGAATATGTTCTATGAGGCCTAAAGATAGAAATAGTTTCAATGATACAGGAAGAAAAAGCAGTTGGTGGTCTATAAAGTAAAATATTTTATCCAGGTGTGTGTTTTTTTTTTTTCTCTGAACAATTACTTAAAAATAAAGATAGCTTTTATCAGTCTAATTTTATCTCCAGTGAGGCCTATAAAGAATTGACCAGGGAATGTCTGAATCCCTAAATTCCATACATCCAGCCTGCTTAATGCTAATCCTGCAAATGCCAGATGCTATTACTTCGACAAGGGATTTCATCTAGAATAATTTCAGTTCTTAGTACTGTAGCCCTCTTGTCCCCAAGCAGCACTTTATCCTTGGTCTTCTGTGCACATATTCACCTTCTCTGTCAATATTATGTCAGATGATAAAGCAGAAATAGAAATAGAAATAATAGCTATGGTTCTTTGAGTTCTGATAATGTGTAAAACATAGTTTCAAGACTTTAATAATTATCAGAATATTCTTAAAATTTCCACTTTGATGTTAAGCAAACACCTTGAAGGAACTCTTACCTATGTATTATTCTTCATCTCTACCAGCACTGCCATTCATTCTTAGGCAAAAACTTCCCATTTCCTTCATACCCTACATGTAATCTATCCATGAGAAAATTCTGAAAATTCTGTTAGCTCTACCATTCAAATATATCTCTAATCTCTTTCTTCCCCATTACTTTTATACTTCTGTTCAGCCATAATCATTGGCTGGACCACTTTTATAACTTCCAATATTTCTCTGCATCCACTTTGGACTTCCCTATGTTCCATTGTCCACATGTAGTCAAAATGGAAGTCCTGTTGGGTCACTTTGTGCTCAAGGGAACATGCCTTCTCCCCATACCTAGAATAAAAACTGAAATTCTTTCAATGGCCCAAAAGGACACTATATTATCTGTCTCCTGATGCTTTCTGACCATATCTCTTACACTCTCCTCCTTGTTCAAGTAATTTCAACAACACTTATTTCTGCAGATCCTTACACATGTCGAACACATACCATCTTAAGGTCTTTGCACTTTATTTTTTTCTTAGCATGAAATGAATTTTCCCCTAACATCTGCATGGCTTGCTACTTCAGAGATGACTTTCTTTCTTTTTTTTTTAGATTTTATTTATTTATTTGAAAGAGAGAGAGAGAGAGAGCACAAGTCAGGGGTGGAGGCAGAAGCAGAGGGAGAAGCAGGCTTCCCGCTGAGCAGGGAGCCTGACGCGGGGCTCCATCCCAGGACCTTGGGATCATGACCTGAGCTGAAGGTAAATGCTTAACCGACTGAGCCACCCAGGAGCCCCAAGATGACTCTCTTGACAAACACTTTACCTTATATTCTTTTTCTTAATAGTACTTTAACTGATACATATATTTATTTTTTGAATATATATATATTCATTTATTGTTAGTATTGTTCATTAGAATATAGTTTTTGGAGACTGTTTGTTTTTAAGCATTATATTTTTAAACCCTAGAACTGTGTCTGTCAGGTATCAGGAGCTCATGTAAGTGAATTAACAACTGTATGGGAAATGCATTTTTGTAATCTTAATTTTGCAGATCAGGAAACAGGCACAGAAAGATTAAATAATTTACCCAAGTTCATACAACCAATAAGTGGAAGATCCACAAGTTCAACCCAAGTTCTGAGTACACCCTATAGCTGCCTATAGGAAGAATGATATTTTGCCTGTCATCTAGGATCCTGAAACCTCAGATAGGCAACAATCAATCTCTTGTAGTACCAAGCTGCTAGTTAACTTATACTAACAGAACTCTTATAATGAAATCTCCATGTGTGTCATCAGCTTGATCTCTGTGGCATAGCAAAGATTCCTGGCATTGAAACAAAGCAGACAAGTTCCGGCACCTAAGTAGGCCAAGAAACCTACTTGACCTCTTTCTCCCTAAACCTATTTCTGGATCACAGCTCTTGAAAAATTACCACTCTGGTGAGAAGAAAAGACCAGATCAAAGAAGAGTAAAGGAAAAAAAAAAAAAGTGTTTTCTCTCCTCAATGTTTAGAGCACAACTAGATGAATTCACCTATCTGAGGTCTTCTCGGAGATGTACGCCTTCACATTTCAATAGGCCTTCACTTAACCCAATTGCCTCTTAATTACCTCAGAGATTACAGCCCCAGTGTGAAGAATCTCAAGAGGAGATGCAATGGGATAGCTTGAGAGTCCTAAGATAGAGACAAAGAAAACTCACCCATGTCTCCTGGGCCTCCGATGCCCTTCGGTTTATCCCATTCTAAGGCAAAGAGGATAAAGGAATCTTGAGCTCCTCCTTGTGGTCAACATGTGCCATTAACTAGTTATCCTCAATTTTATGAGAAAAATAAAATTGAGTCAATAAAGGGTTTGAATTATTTTTGACACAGATAACTGTGCTTTGGGGGAAACCCAAATATTCATACTATAAAATTAAAGTCAAGAGAGTCTTGACCTGTTAGCAGTTATCTAAATTTTAGTTCAAGCATCGAGCAGAAAATAATACTCTAAGGAAATCTAGGCTTACCAAGCAAAATCTATAATTAGCACTTGATATGTCAGTGATACTCTCTCTCTAGTCATATATATCATTTCTAATCCATACCTTAGTAAGTAATTTAGAGGTTATTATCACCATCTTAGAGAGGAAGAACTGAGAATAAAAGAGTTTAAGTAACCATTTCAAGGTCACAAAACCAGTAAGGATCAAAACCAGGATTTAAACCATAGTCTATATGATTCCAAAGCCCTGTGCTCTTTCTACTATGCCATGTGGCCTCCATTAAGTTATGACAAATGTCCCAATGTTGAGCAAATTTAAAATATATCATTGATGTTTCATATCTCAGCTTAGTTATTGTTGCTGATGCTGTTGCTATTTATGTGAGGATGGCTGAAAGTGGAAAAAAAAAAAATGAGTCACTGTATATACATCACTGTTGCTAATGTAGTCACTGTCTCCAGAGCCTGTCACTGTTTGTCGCTCTGCCACTTTCCCTCACCAGCTGTCCAGGGCTTTGCACAAAATGAACTATTCCATATCTGATTGCTAAATTCCCAAGTTAGTTGACTGATCTTGCCCTTCAGTATCCCACAGCTGAAGTCTCAGTTCCTGAGGTTGTTTTCCAGTAAGTATTGTAGATTTTCTGTTTTTGCATACCCAGAGCTACTAAAGAGGCCACCATGTGATGCACAGAAGCGGTCATTTGAGCAACAGGACCAGGGCTACCTCCAAGATTTAATGCTCTTCCAAAGGTGCCCAATATACCTTTCTGGGAAAATTTGGCTTGTTCTGTAAGAAATCAATTTCTGTATTAAGATACAGAAATAGGCAGTTTAAATATTTAAAATGAATCCTTTAATCCTTAAAATGTATTCTCCCCCAGATTGAGTTGAACAAATATTCGGGGAATCACATATGCTGTATGTATGACTTGACAATCTGACGCTGGGTGTGTTGATGGCTTTAGTAAACAGACTTTGTCAGGACCAAAGTTCATTCCTTTGAATCTCACAGGGTGAGAGGATGGGTAATGTGTGATCTTTACAGTCCTGGGGCTAGGAGGCAGATTGCTTCCCCCAGATGACCTAGCTCTGTGACTTCTTGAAATCTGAAGAGCAAACGCCAGAAAATTGGTGCATTTGCATCATTGCACAGTGTTTCAATATGACACTTGCTGGTCCTGTTTGCTCTCTCGCTCTCTCACACTGTAGGTCACGTGTGGTGCATTTCCCCATGCACTTCATGCTCAAGTAAGGCCAGGGAGCAGCTGGGCAAAGAAACATCAGAGGGCTTGGCAAGTTACTACGCCATACCTGCGTGCCTCTTGCGGCAGTTGGTCTCCCTCCCAAGCATCATCTGAGCTAAGAAGGGAATTAAGGCAGCAGCGCTGCTGAGATTGGGCAATTTGTAATACTTGCTGTGAGTTACCACACACTAATTTAATTCCACTCTTGGTTGCAAAGGCTGCATTTTGCCTGACTTATGAAAATAATCATACTGAGCAGTTTAGAATGCAGACTTGTATGTGGATTCCTCCGCATTAAGATTTTGTCAGTCTATCACACAGTTCATCAAATGCCTTCTTTCTGGGACTTGCTTTCGCACAGTCCTGGATGGAAAGATTTGGAGATTAATTTGAACTCTAATGAAAATTAGCTGTGCTGTTTGGTTTCATGTTGTGACTGTCATTGCGGAGGTCAGTACTAATGATATGTCAGGCTCTTTTTGACATTTTGCATACAGGCGCCGTTTACTCAGAGCTCAGTGATGCTGTTCTCAGAAGATGAGGAGGTATTGAACTGTCAAACAGGGACAGCACAGATGACAGCTGATGCATTTTAGATAAGCTCCTTAAAGTGAATAGGTTTTTTCCTCCTCTCCTACCCCCAACAGTGAAATAATTTATTTCATCAAAGTTACTAGTGTGTTTATGGTAAACATGTTCCCACCAGATTTTCTAAAATCCTTATGAAAAGAAAACAAATGCAAACCCTTGAGATCATTTTAGAAACTTTTCTCATAAAAGATAAAATATTTGTGCTACATTGCAATTTAATTATCTTAATGCTGTTTGTAATTACAACTAACTTGTGTGGATCCTGAATTTTTTCAGGCAAGAAAAAATAGGTAAAATGCTCACAAAAGTGTTTGGATGTGACAGAATTTCACATTAATGGGTTTTTGTTATTTCAGAAGTCTTAAATAAATTTCTATCATTCTTTGAATATTATAGTACTTTGGAAACATAAATACTATTAATAAAAGTAGAAATAAATTTTAGCTCAATGCTTATTTCACATTACCAAAAAAAAAAAATTATATGAAACAATTCAGAAAAAATATGCAGCTATTCCTAACTGATTCATTTTCTCATCTATAAGCATAAATTTCTAGGTAATCCATGTATGGGGCTACAAACCTTTCATATATTAATCTCAAATCTTTGTTAGCATTTGAAAGGTTCTTTTGTGTCACTAGGGAAAGAGTCTGCTTTAGAGCTTGTTAAAAATAAAAAGAAACACTGGGCCTAAATGGAGTCACTTGTGCTAAGCCCCACATCAGTAAACCAATGCTTAATACCTAACCTAACTGCAATTTCAGCCTCCCCCAGGAAGGGAATCTTTAACTGGTCCAATCTGGAATTACCTGGTGAGCACTAGTGAGGTCATCTGTCCTACAGACCCCTGTCTTACCCCCAGAAGAAGAAGACCTTGCCTGAAACAATCTACTCTTTGCTAGCAACTTCCTTTTTCCTCCCCCTTCTGCCTAAAGAAGTCTTCTGTTTTGAACAGTTCCTTGAAGGTCCTTTCTATCTAAGATGGGATGCTGCCCAGTTCATGAATCATTGAAAAAAGCCAATTAGATCTTCAAATTTAATCAGCTGAATTTTGTTTTTTAGTAAGTTTTAGTGATTTACCTTCCCTTATAGAAGATACAAAGTCTTAATCCTAAAGTAAACCATTATCTTTTATAATAGTTTAATAAAAGTACTTATGCACATATGTAAAAATACGTTAGGAACTCTGTGTGATTAGTTTCTAAAGGATTATTTCATCATCACATATGTATTTATTTACATTAATCTCCTTATTTAATATATATTTTGAAATAGACCTGTGATTCCACAGATTATATTAATTCGACTAGGCCGGACAAGATGATACAATTAGACATAAAAGAACATAATAGTATTTATGCTGAAGTCACTTAAAAGATATTCTCTTTATGTCCAGGGCAGTGGGGAGTGCAATAGAACTAGAGATGATTGACATTTCTTCCTAACCTCTCTGTCCTTTCCTCATGAAAATGCTCAGCAACTCCTGAGAAGCACAGCTGTTGGACAAAGCACAGGGTCCAAGGTTGTGCCTTTGGGAGGGCTAACAGAGAAATTCAGCCAATCGAAAGGCAGGCTGGAAAATGTCAGATCAGATATGCCAATCACCATAAAAAAGGTGATGACCTGAAGAGGTGATAGTGCCAACCTGATGCAGAACTCAATCTATAAAGAACAATTCTCTTGCTGCTGATTTCACTTATTTATTTATGGTATGGGTAGGAACAGCTGCAGAACATAGAAGCTGATATATAGAGATAATGCTTCAAAAATAGTGCAAAAATTCCTTTGTTAAAGAGAGGGTCAACTCCTTTTACCAAAAGAAAAACCTCATATTATCATATAAATGAAAAAGAAAAGAAAAAACAAAAAACCTCCATACGCTAATATTTCTATGCAAGAAAAATGGCACAAATATCTTACCCTACCTTTAATGCAGCAGAATTATATTATATTGCCAAGATATAAAAAGGTCTTTAACATAAGAAGTATAAGATCTTAAAAAATGTTGGAAGCCTTTCTGCCTGACAATGTTACCGGTTAATTCAAAATAGACATTATTGTATGATGAAAATGAAATAAAAAAGCAAAACATCTTAATTATTGGATTAATGCAATAGCTAAGCAATGTCCAGTGAGAAGAGATACGGTTTTACCTTAGATTATGAATTAAAATGGCTTTAACTTGCCCTTCCAATTTGATTTCCTTTTTCAATAGAAAAATATTAGAACTCATTACTACCGGCAACACTTGCTACTATATTCACATTTCAATCACATTTTAACATTAGCTGCAAAACATCCTGAGCTGTGTAATGTTACCAATTACATTGTTAGTAGGTTATATAATCTGCCAATTACAACTAAAAATAAATGCCAGGTGTTTCCATCTCAAGTCATTAAAATGCGTATGATGGGCTGGGACTGACCCTGGGGCTGTCTTACTAGCATTCAACAGAAAAATCACAAGAGGAAGGAACAAAACAAACAAAAAAACAAGTATATGGATATAAACAAATGGATAAATAAATAAATAAATAATAAATAAATAAATTTTTGTTTTGTAGTTGCACTCTGACCAATAGTATAACACATTTTGCACACCTATATGATAATACAAGTGTTGGAATGTGTATCTTCTATCCAAAAGGGACAGTTTGAATTATCTGTAGGGGAGAAAAAATAATTTTCCCTCTATTCCTTCTAGATTCTTGGCTAAGATCTCAACACCATATAATAAGAGGACAGATGAACAGGAGAAGAACAAACAAATTTAATAACATGTGTAACTCCAGTATATATGGGAGATCCCCAAGAATACTTACTAACTCCCCCAGTGGCCCAAACTATCATCTTCAATACCATCTCCTGCTAAAGACAAAAGATGCTGGGGAGAGCAGTGCCAGTTGTGAGTGGTTTTCAGGGAAAGCACAGTAAAAGAGGGTATTTTTGTTATGCAAAATTAAGTCTCCGCCTTTTCCACTGATAAGATTTCCTAGAGATTTAGTCATCACTCTCTTCCTGGTACAGCTAGGGAGACACCCTTACAAATGGAGATTTCCTTTGTAAATGTAAATGTCTCCTACAAAAGGATAACTCCTACTCCATTTTCAGAGCTTCTCCTGTGTCTGCCATTTCTTAAAAAATAATCAGCCTAAAATCAATCCTTATGCCAAAAAGGCATATTTGGTGCGGACAAATTCTGCTTCTCCTTCACATTAGATATTAGGATGTTTTCTCATGAACATGAGAAGGAAAAAGAAGAGTAGAAAATCCAGATGTTTCTTAAGACCAATTTGTCAATTCAGAATGTGAGAACACTAAAGTAATTCAAGTTTACAGATGAGTTTTAGGTACTTTTATATTAACAACAGATTTTTTATTCTTAATTACTTTCTAGGAAATTTACACTCTGCAGTCAATTTTTTAATTCACCTCAATTTTTGTTTGATGGTGTCTTCTTCCTTGGCCTACATGAGGATGCCAAATTTAAAAAGGCTCAGCAAATAGTTGCCAAGTACAATGGATGAATATGTGAATTAGCACAGTAATGCCAGGTATGTGGTATGTAGTTTAAATCCATACCTAGGCCTACATAAATTGCGTTCCATGAACTACCCAGGATTCCAGCAAAAATCAGTCCTTTTTGTGCATTCCCTACCTATTCAAGGACAGCACTCCTGTAGGGGATGCTTTTAGGCAAACAGGCTCTTGAGGGATGGAATGTAGAAAGAGCTCACAGAATGCAGAAAGAGCCCACCAGGCTGAATACAGACAGGCCCCTCAGGAGACCCACCCCGAAATCTCCATAGGCCCTAACTGACCAATGGGCTACTTAAAACTAGGCACAGTTACCAAAAAAAGGGAATATTCGGTAGGTCGCCATACCTCATCTTCCCCTTTTAAAAAAATGGCCCCCACCCACTGCCTCCTGGCAGACAGCCCCTCTGATGTCCTGCCCAAAGCTCCCTCACAGTGTATTCAATCAACTTCTATCTCCTTTGTTCTGCCTCAGGTGAATTCTTTCACCTCCAGTGCCACCTGCTTCCATCCAATCATCACCCCACATTTGGAGGCCCCATCCAATTGGGAAACACCTCATTGGGGCACCACAACTCCTACAATTGCATCTTCCGGTCTGGCCTCACCAATTATTCCCTCTTTACTGTATCATCCCAGATTATCCAAACGTGCTATATATTTCTTACTATAAAACAAAAATGGACCCCATACCTCTTTGTAACTACTGTGCCACTTCTCTGCTCCCAATTGCAGTGAAACTCCTCAGTGAACGTGCTTGATCTCGATTCATTATCTCTTGAACTCACGCCAGTCAGGTTTCTTCCTAACCACTCCATCAAAACCAGTTATTGTTAAGTTCACAAATGACCTCCAGGGAGTAAATAGAATTTTCACTTCTCAAGTAATATCTTACTAAAGCAAATAAAACAATTGATAGAGTTGACCATGACTTCCTCTTGAAAGACACTTTTTTCCACTTATTTTTGAGTCAACACTCTTATTTCTTCTCCATCCACCTAATTGGATGCTTCTTCTCACATGTCATTGCTGGTCATCTCTTCCTCCTGACTTCTCAATTTGGAGAGCCTTGGCCCCAGTCCACTGAACTCTTCTTTCTTTTATATACATTTATACCTTAGGTAACATCATAATCTATGACTTTCAGTAACATTTATTCTGATGAAAACCAAATGTATATCTTCAACTAAAAAACTCTCCTGAATTCTAAATTTGAAAGTTGAATTCCCTACTCAGCATCTCTATTTCAATGTCCAATAGACATCTCTGATGTAATATGTTCCAAACTAAACACTTGATTTCCCTCACCAAAAGTCTTTCCCATTCCAAAAAGAAGACTGTTCTTTTTTTTTTTTAAGAAGACTGTTCTTTCAATTACTCAAGTGAACAATCATGGCATCCTCTGACATTTATCTTTCTCTTATACTCCACATTTCTTTCTGTCTTCATCTTCTGTCAAATCTTTCCATTGCCCCTGCTATGGACCTGATGGAAACATTCAGAGCCTCATCTAAACATTCTTACTTGGGCATTTGCAATAGTTCTCTAACGGCTCTCCCTGTTTCCACTCTTGCCTCATCCTCTCCACTGTTTATTTTCCTCAATGCAGCCATAGTTAAAATTTTAAAACAAGAGCCAGATCACATAACTATCCTGCTCAGAACTCTCCACTGAGAGTTATATATGATTTAGTTCCTTGACAGCACTCAGATACTTTCTCTTACTACTCTCCCCTTTGCTTGCTCTGCTCCACCAAAAAGCTGAACTTGTTTCTGCTCTAGGTTCCTTGCACCTGCTGTTTCCTCTTTTCAAAGTGCTTAGCTTTCTTGGTCACTTTTGTCTGTCTCTGAACAAATGTTATTTTATCAGAGAAGTCTCATCATAACATCTTACATAAAACATCTTGTAATTCTCTGTTCTCTCTTACTATGCCTTACTTTTCATCAAAACACTAGTGCATCTCATATATTATACATTCAATTGTTTAACCTTTGTGTCCATCTCCCCTGCACACAAATATAACAGGCTACTGATTTTGTTTGCACTTTGTTTCATTGTCACAGTTCCTAGGATACTGAATTCCTAGGACAGTGAGTAGTACATGGTAAATGCTAAATAAAGAAGTTCGAATAATGAATGGATAAGTAAAATGAAGAGAGAATTCTTTTGCACACTGCAAGAGATTTCAGTCCCTATTGAACAGTTGTATAATAAACTTTCTTTGGGTACAATATATCATTAGCAATATAGCAATATAACAGCATATCTATCAAAATTTATACAACTAACATCTCTACTATGTCTACAAAGACATTAAACTTGAAAAAACTAATATATATATAAAATATGTTAATGATATATCAAACAATATATTCCTAATTCCATTTGAGATGTTTATTTGAAATTCCATGAGTGCTTTTGGAAAGCACAAATTGGAATGATCTTTTTTCTTTTTTTCTTTTCTTTTCTTTCTTTTTATTTTTTTTTTGGTACAGAGTTTTCTATTTAGGGTATCTACTGATGATTCCTTTCTCTTTTAGTCTTTTCAAATCTGTATGACAATTCAGGCTAGATTTTATTATAGGATTTTATTATGGTGTTTTCATTACCATCTTTTAATTTCAAAAATGAATTATTCTAATTTAAAATTGCTGCATTATCTACCACCTCACTGTAAGCTACTCTCTGATTCTTCACAATTGTAAAACCAATGTTAATTACAGTGGACCTGCCATAAAATCAACACTGTTCATCAGTACCTTAAGATGTAATTTATACAAGAGATGAAAAATAAGTTCACTGAAATTTGCTAAGGATTTAGTTACTAAGTAGATATTAGTTTTGAGTTCCTGCTCATTTTTTGTGTGTTCATGATTTTACTATTATAGGCTTACTTCTATCAGAACTGTTGGAAGAAAAGTTCAGACATGGTATTGGATTGGAAATCCCCATACCCTCTGCCCAGGTAATACCATTCACACTCTACATGTGTATTCGTGTGTGTTTACCCAAGAAGACTTGTGTTTGGTTTTTCCTGGTACTCCCAGAAGTACCTACCATCTTAAGTGGATGATTTCAGGATGTAAATGGCCCTAAACACATGAGGATGGCTAATGCATTTGAAATTCCAGAGAGAAATAGGGAGCTAGTTTTATTGTTGCTGTTTATTTACTTATTTTGTTATTATTATTTTTTAAAGATTTTATTTATTTATTTGACAGAGAGAAAGACAGCGAGAGAGGGAACACAAGCAGGGGGAGTAGGAGAGGGTGAAGCAGGCTTCCTGCGGAGCAGGGGGCCTGATGCGGGGCTCAATCCCAGGCCCGTGGGATCATGACCTGAGCTGAAGGCAGCCGCTTAACAACTGAGCCACCCAGGAACCCCTGTTGTTGTTTATTTAATCTACTATCTAGAGCACACAATAGAAGTTATTTCTCCTAGTTCATAATTTTCCTCAAACTATAGCTTGTCCTGATTCCAGATTTGTTAGTAGCTGTTTCTCTTCCGGCTCACCACCTAGTGCAAACCCCAGGTTCACCCCCTAGCACCTCTCTTCCCCTCTGTGCAGTTTCTATACATGGAAGCTCTAAGCACCAAGACTTAATGCCATTAGGGTAGTTTGATAATTCTCCCATATACTTAGTTTCCTGGATGGGTGTCTTTGCTTCATTGTTAGTTTCAAATCATTCTTCTACTCTCTGGCAGTCTCTTTCATTACTTAAAAATATTTTTAATCTTTGGTATTTCTTATAGGCAGTGGGTTTAGGGATCTTCAATATATTACTCTAAACAGAAATCCACCCTTTAAATTTCCCTTCTAAAATATTTTGTTTACTTTTGCATTTGCATGTGGTTCTCATTAATGAAGTAAGTTGAAGCAAAAGAAAAACTAGGATAGTTCTGTCCTGAGTTCATTTTTTGATAAAATGATTTTTTTCTTATACAGGAAGAATGATTTTGAACAGCATGTTATATTCTATGGCTGCTAATTGCAGGGAACATTGAGAAAAATTCTAATTGTTGCAATGATATTGATGGTCATTCGATTGGAAAAATTCTTGTGACTAAAGATAAACTGGGACTCCAGAATAAACTGAGGAGAAATTCATAGTGACTCTCAGGTAAATTGTTCATTATAACCACAGTTTTCTGAAATCTCTCGTTTACATAATAATAATATACTCTGATACCCTAGGCATCAATATATGGATAGGATAATTATATCCACTTTTCTTACTATAGATGTACCACAGATCATATGAAATAATTACAAATGTTCTAATTCACAGAGTAGAACCAATAGTATCTTTTTAATTCCAAAAATTACGTGAAATTAGCTTTCCTGAGATCCTTTCTCAACCTTTGAAATATACTAATTTTTATTCCAGAAGTGAGGCAAGAATTTCAGATATTGACTTCTTGTAGTTCTGATTTTAAATTTCTGCACTACACAAAGATATTAAATTACAGGGATAAGTTATAACTACAATTAAAGTATTTTGTTACCTTCAAAGCAGGGTTGATGCCAGGATGGCATTAACCTATGAACTTTAAAAGAACTGACAAGATAATGAAACTATAAATTTCTGAGAAAATACCAAAAGGGTAGAGTACCTCTTTAGAATTTTTAACTATTCTATATACTCTAAAATATTAGTAAATTACTAAACATACCCAGACACACATATTATTTAAAATTTTAAAAATCTTTTAATATATTTCTTACAACAGAAAAACACTTTGCTTTGTCATAAGATTATTTCTCTCCTTCAAAGATGATTCATAATGATTGTCAATCATCTATAAATATAAATCATATATCATATATACCTCATATCCTCCCTCTTGCTATTTCTATTTTTCTGTATATACTATTATGTATATTTAATTTAGGAAATAAACAGATATTTTATGCTATTTATTCATTCATACCATTTCATTCAATTCACATATTAATGCTTCTACATTCATATATAAAAATCTCATTGGATTTGCAGGCCTAATCCTTTTGGGGAAATGTGATTGTGAATAGTCCTATATCAGCGTCTTAACAAATTTCACTGGTTAAACATTACTATTTCAATTTGGATTTTAAAAATTCATTGCAAAATCATGAGCAAATTATTTAGGGTTAAATATTTTTATAAAATCTTTAAATTCATATTAGTTATTACTTCACATGCATTTTTATAAGCTACTATATAAGGCATTTCTCCAATACACCGTAGGAGAGGTTCATTGAAATGGCTCATTTTGCTTTCCTATGGAAGGAAAATTTATCAATTTTGTTCTTTTACATATTATGATTTTGGTGTCATATTTAAGAATATTGGCATAACTCCAGGTCATAAAGGGTTTCTCCTATATTATATGTTGGACTACTCGGATTGATTTTCAAATATTGAGCTAGCTTTTCATTCCTGGAAGAAAGTGCACTACTCTACTCAATTTACTAATAACTTTGCTGAGAGTTTTCGTGCCTGTGTTCACAAGGAATATTTGTCCGGTATTTCTCTGTCTCTATCTCTTTCTCTTTCTCTGAAGTGATGTAATACTGACCTAAACAAATGGATTAGGAAGTATTAGTTTCTCCTTTTCTGTTTTCTAGAAGACATTATGTATGTATGTGTGACAGGGTTTTCCAGTAAAACCATCAGAGCCCGGAGAATTTTTTTCCAGGTTTTAAAATATGAGTGTAATTTCTCTAATACTTACATTAGTCCATTTCACCTAAGTTGTCACATTTATGTACATCAAAGTTTTGTACTATTCCTTATGATCTTTTTAAAGTTCCAATGTCTTTAGCAATTCCTGTCTCTCTTCTCCTTCTTCTTTTTGGTGAGAACATTTAAGTCCTACTCTCAGCAAATTTCAACCGTACCATACAATGTTAAAAACTATAGTCACCGTGTTTTACATTAGATCCTCAGACCTCTTTTACCGCTTTCCTTTCTGATATTAGTAATTTGTGTCTTTACTAATTTTTTGTCAATCTTGCTAGAGGTTTAATGTTTCTTTTTCACTCCTCTGATTCTCCTGTCTTTTTTGGTATTATTATTATTTCATTTAGTTTATCTGTTCTATTTTTTACTCTATTTGTATATTTGTATCGGGTTTTTTCCTCCCCCAGTGGTTGTTTTGGTGATTATAAACTATATAATTAGTTTTCACAGCCTACTAAAATCAATCACTTACCAAAAGAATAAAGAAATCTTATCACTATATAAGCCCTTTACCCTTCCCCCTTTTATAATTTTCTTCTATATCACCTCTACATACATTCAGAACCTATCAGATAATGTTACTAGTTTTGCATTTAACACTCAAACTTATTTTAAACACATTTAAATACTGAGTTTAAATTATTCAGACATAAATAGATTCAGGTGCTTCTGAGCCTATATGCTTTGCCTTTCTCCCATGGCTTCCTATAGTAGTTCTTTCACTTTGAATGCAAAGTCAGATATTTTCTCTTCTGGGTGACACATTACATATTTGAATTCTGGATCTCAATCACACTGATTTTCTGTCATATGATTGTTTGAAAGAAGAGAGGCTTTCAAACAAATGAGATGGTTAATGGTCTGAGGCCTGAAATTATCCTGATTTCTGGACCTTGGACACTCCTATTTAGGCCCTGGCAGGCCTTCACCTCCGAAGATAGTCATCACGAAGTCTTGGTGGCTGGTGGCTTGTTCTCAAATACAGCTAAGTACTCTTTTTTTTTCCCTAGTCCCTGGTACAATACCTTCAAAGTAGGAATACATTATCTTCTATTTTGGTTCCAAAGGATGATTGATTGAAAGTAACACATCAACCCCCATTTCTCCAGGATATTTTACTATTTGTGGCCAGGCTAAAAAAAAAAAAAAAAAAGCTCAATAGCATATGAAACTCAAAGTTCCTCAAAAGTTGGGGTAAAATCTAATTTCTAACTGATAGCTTCAGAAGGTGTTTAGATACCTCCAATTTAATGAACTCACAGTATGCCATATATTTGTGTCTGAGTCACAGAGTCTTGAAGAAAGCATTCTCTTCCAAAATTATCATTACTATCACAATGATATTCCCATAGTATTGTTGACTCTTTCATGGATGTTTAGACCTGTAAACACATTACATCATAAGGATAAAGTTTGAGTAGTTAAAATGAAACTAAAATTTTGGATGAGAATTATACTTTTAATAGCAGGTCCAGCTGGGTACGGCACCACTGGCCCACATCTGTTAAAATGACTTTCAAATATAATCAGAATATAAGCCTAATCCAGGCATAATGTTATAGTTAAAGAAATGCACTCACAAAGCAAAGAGTACATTAAAAGAAATTCTAAATTTTCTTGCATCTCTTGAAGAACATGAAATGAATCAAGTTAATTAACTAGAGCAATTGTTTATTTATTTATTTATTTATTTATTTATTTATTTATTTATTTATTTATTTATTTTTTAAAGATTTTATTCATTTGATAGAGAGAGACACAGTGAGAGAGGGAACACAAGCAGGGGAGTGGGAGAGGGAGAAGCAGCTTCCCACTGAGCAGGGAGCCCGATGCGGGGCTCGATCCCAGGACCCTGGGACCATGACCTGAGCCGAAGGCAGACGCTTAACCGACTGAGCCACCCAGGCGCCCCTAGAGCAATTGTTTAAAATTTTTTTTTTCCATTCTCACCATTTTCTCGTGTATATTAATAACCACACCATGCAGCAGGTACTGAATGAAAGTTAGTTCCTTCTACTCCTTTCTTGTGACCTTGATATTTAATAATCTGATCTTTAGCTTCTCTCAGAAATCTCTTAGCTCAGATTGAGTTAATTGAAATATTTAAGACTAATCAAAAAGGGGTATTTGTTCCTTTGGATACTGTTTCTTTTAGTGTGTGAAATTACAACACCAGAAATTTATATAACTGAAAAGCATTTCTTTAGCTCTTTTGAGAACTGATTTTATAAAGGGTCAATATGACTATATGCATGTCTTCTCTGCCTATTGGTAAAAATTACATTTGTAAACAATGTTCCTTCCTCATTGGATGGCAACAAAGGAAAACATGTATGTAATTAGTCCTTTTGAGATTTTATAAGGAATGGACAATTTCTCCTTTCCAGCTAGCAGCATACCCTTACTAATAAATAATAAAAATTTTGTAACTAATTATGCTTTCATTTATGCTTGCAACTCCAGGACATACAGAGTTAACTTTTGTGCTTAATAGCAGCAGTTATGCTTAACCTACTTTTCTCTTATAATACTACTGTGTGCCCTCATTTTAAAACATGTGACACTTTTTACAGGATAATTTAATTAATGGGTTATTATGGGATTATCAGTGTGTATGCATGTCCTGGAGATGGGTGGAAAGAATTAATTAATTAAATTGTTATATAAAGTTAGGTATAGAAAATTTTATTCAAGTTTTTTGACTATGCTTCACTTAGTGATGTTCTTTCTATTCACATATTTGTTTTTGGCACCTTTCTCCCAACTCTTTCATTCCAAAACAGAATGAAAATGAGATAATGTTATTTTCATGTTAAATTATATCATCTTTCAGGAAATTTTTCATACATTTCAATTTAAACTAAATCTAACTACATCACTTATTTGCGGCCATAGTATTGTAGCATGTCAGGAAAACATTTATTGGGAAGGGCAATTGTTTAAAATATTAAAGAGGAGAAGGAAGCATAAGAAAAAATAGTCTTTGGGACTAGGGCTAGGTTAAGAGTTCTGAGATGTGACACCAAAATTGATTTGTTAAGAAAAAAGAAAAGGATAAATTGAGCTTCATCAAAATTATAAACTTTTATGCTGTAAAAGACCCTATGAAGGGGGATGAAAAACAAAATATATACTGGATAAAATATTTGCAAAACACATCTAACTAAAGTCTCACATACAAACTATAAAAAGAACTCTAAAAATTCAACAGCAAAAAAATAAATCTAATTATATAATGGGCAAAAGACATTAACAGATATTTTACCATAGAAGTGATATGGATGGCAAGTACATGAAGACATGTTCAACATCATTAGCTATTAGGAAGTGGAAATTAAAACCACAATGGTTTACCATTAAACATCTATTAGGAGGGTGAAAAAAAAAAAACAGTGATAATACTGAATGCTGGTAAGCATGTGGAGAAATTAGATCTTGCATACATTGCGTATAGGAATGTAAAATAGAACAGCCACTCTGGGCAATAGTTTTGCAGTTTCTTTTAAAACTAAATATGCACTTTCTATATGATTCAACAATCATACTCTATGACATTTATTCCAGAGAAATACTTATGTTCACACTAAAACCTATACACAATTGTTCATAGCAGCTTTATTTTACAATAACCTAAAACTTGAAACAACCCAAATGTCCTTCAATAGGTGAACTGTTAAGCCAACTCTGGTATAATGGAATACCATACAATGAAATACTACTCAGCAATAAAAGGTACTGAACTACTGATGCACATAAAGACCTGGACTGATCTCAAATGCATTATGCATAATGAAAAAAATTCTCAAAAAGTTATATACTGTATGTTTCATTTCTTTAAATATTCTTGCAAGGAGAAAAATATTGCTGAGATGATCTTGATGGAGAGGAGATTCCTAACTCCATTTCTTCTTCATTAATTCTCACTATCCTACTTTGCTTGATTTCATGAAGCTTCATGATGTTCTAGACTTTCACCTTAAGGTTTCTTATATTTGTGACACTTTGAGGGCCATCAACTGTGCATGAAACAACTTGTAGACTTATTTGGATTCCCACGATGGGAAATCTTGTTCTAGGTCTGGGAGAAATTGGAAAATGTCTCTCATTATTTCCCAAAATTTGGATCATGTGTATACATTTAACATCAACCTAAGAAATGTATAATTCAGACACTGTGTTATAAATTATTGATACCAACATTATTAGGGCAGAAAGCTTCCTATCAGAGAGTTCAACGCCTAAAGGTAGACTCAGAGAAATAAATTATTACTTATTGTACTCTTTAATAAGTATTACCATGTTCAGTGAAGGTATGCTGTGATAATGGGCACAGCAGCGGCAGGAAGACAAGTAAATTATAGACAAAACCAAAGGAAAACTTTGCCTTTCGCACAATTTTCATATGCCATCCCTGACACCTTGAACAACAAAGTAGGGATATTTCTTAAATGCCTTTAGAGTATCATCAAGCATACCTTGTATTTTCAGCAGCCTTACATGATCTTGTTCACACTGAAGTACTATTTCCAAAAACAGTTTCCCCAATGGTGTATGTGGAAGAATACAACCTATCTGTCCCAGTCAGAATTAGGGTATGCATATATTTTATAAACCTGAAGAAATGCACAGGATAATTCTGTCTTCTTGTCTGTACTAGTATGAATACAGAGTAAATTCTGAACTTGATTTTTTATAATGCAAATATAACAGTCAAAAGGTAGAGATTTGTTTTAGTTCTTGTACCTTTCTGGTAACCCAAGGCTTCCTGTTTTTCATGGGATTGAAATTTAAATGAGAGCAGAAGTAAAGGGCTGCATCATTAGCTCTTAGATTGCAGAAAATACTTGCTAAATATAATTCATATAAATAGCTTTGGAGCAAAAAAGTCATAGTACAACTCTTGTACATAGAACTTAAAATAATAAACCAGAAAGCTGAAGTTTTAGGAGCTGAACTAAAAAAAATAAGTTCTATAAAAATAATAATATAAAAATATATCAATCATGTTTTAACCCTAACTTGCATTTTCAAAGAATAAGAAGAAATGAAACGTATTACAAGAAGTTATTTTTGTAAAATAAATTTTTTTTATTTATTTTTTTTATTTATTTATTTTAAATTTTATTTTTTTATTTTAAATAAATTTTATTTATTTTAAATTATAAGTATTTTATTTATTTATTTTAAAATTACAGAGTATCAAAAACTTTTAACCCTGTCTGTCTCTACAGTCATAAAATTGGGAAATTCTCATTTTTATCACAGTATATCCAATTCTCTCTCTTTCCACTCTCTCTTCCTTTTATCCCTCTCACAACAACTGGTCCTTGGTCAATATCTTTAAAACCTTTGATTATTTAACTCATCTATTTTCTCCCATTTTACCCCAGTCTACCTTTCCTTGTTTCCCCTTTAAAGCTGAACTATATTTTTAATGTTGTTCATAGAATCTCTCACTTTCTTATGGTTCCCTGTTGCCCATTTTGCTGAATCCCGCAGTAGGAGACACCTCCACACTGCACAATACAGGTTGAACTTCCTGTGACGTCACACATTTCCGTGATTATCCTTCTTAGTAGGTCTGCTATTTGCATACTGTCCCTGGAACTGCTGGTTCACGCATCAGAAACATCACCAAATCCAAATTCATGGGCTATTAACAAGGCTAGGCTTTCTTGACCTCTCTAGGGCATTCCACATGCTTTGTCTCCATATATGTCTCCATCTTGAAAGTTTTTCCACTGACAGCTTCAGTCTCTTTATAGTTTTGTTTGTTCTTTTATAATACTCTTCACTGTGTTCTCTTTCTCTCCCTGACTCTTAAGTACCTTCAAAATTAGAGTCTAAATTGTTTTCTTACTCAATATCTCTTCATTAGTTATCCCATTCATCTTTACACCTTTAATTCTGACTTTCATGTAGAGGACAACCTAAGTAAATCTAGGATGAGAAAGTCAGTTTGTTATCTGAGAATAATGCGTTCTCTTGATTATAAGGATTAATTGTTCAAATAATTCATTCTAAAAGAGAACAACCATTCTCTTCTTTGGGTTATATAGCTTTCCAAATCTTTAATTTTTTCCCTAATGATGTTTTATTTTGATATTTGATCCCATACACTAGCTACCTCATTTGTTTTTCTATTCAGTTATATTTGGCCACCCACAGTTAAGGTCAGCATTATCCTAATGTTTCCCTAAAATCAGCCCCTCTTTCTGATTTTTCTCTTTGTTATTTTTGCTTTCTCTCCTAATCATCCAACACAAAAATATGGACTCATCTTCAATTCTCTTCATCTTTTTAGTTAGTTGCCATTTGTCAACTACTATGGATGATTTTCCATTTCATAACATTTTTATTTTTATTCTCAACAATTAGGCTACTATAAACTCTTCTCAAAATTCTAGTGGTTTTCAATTATTTTCCCTTCCCTATTTTCTTACCCTCCAGTTTATCTTGGATATAGGTTTCCCCCACTATCCAAAGGTAGAATGTACTTATGAAACCTTTTGTAAACTAAATTTGAGTAAAATGAAGAAGCAATAACCATTAATTTATATGGAAATAATTTTTTTTAAGATTTTGTTTTTTTATTTGACAGAGAGAAAGAGCAAGATAGAGAACACCAGTGAGGGAGAGGGACAGAAGGAAAGGGAAAAGCGGACTCCTTGCTGAGCAGGGAGCCTGATGCAGGGCTTGATCCCAGGACCCTGAGATCATGACCTGAGCCGAAGGCATACACTTAACCGACTGAGCCACCCAGGTACCCCTGGAAAAATTTTTTTAGTGTTCTAAGAACCCAAAAATAACTTCTTAGGCTTTCCTAATACCTGAGGACACATGTTGCTAAAAGATGCACAAATTAAATCAAGATAAAGCTCAGCCACTCACAGAGTTCAAAGCTATGGCGGCTGGGTGCTGAGATGCTGAATATAGTTCCTGGGGAAGGAGTCTGGTGGGGCCTCTCTCATGGCTGGGGATACCCTCTGCCTCTATAAGGGCTCTCTACAAAACAAATGCTGAGTGCTATTTTCATTTTCTGCCTGTTCTCATAAAAGTAAAAATGTTCTACACATTTCTTTTGATTAGCAAAAACAGGTACTAATGTAGTCGTTTGTGGTTTTTTGTTTTTTTTTTTTAATTTATTTATTTGACAGAGAGATAGCACAAGTAGGCAGAGCGGCAGGCAGAGGGAGAGGGAGAAGCAGGCTCTCTGGTGAGCAGGGAGCCCGATGCAGCACTCGATCCCAGGAGCCTGGGATCATGACCTGAGCCGAAGGCAGACGCTTAACCGACTGAGCCACCCAGGCGCCCCTTATGTAGTCTTTTGTAAAAGTGAAGTGGTGTACATGAACTTTTGAAAAGCAGAGGATATCTGTATTCATGCTCAATTTATTTTCCTTAGTAAAACCTCCTGTCATTTCTTCAACACTCAAAAACAGTGACTAACCAATAGAACCAACTCATGGCCATGTACAGTCCCACAGGGCCCCATGCTTAGAAGGGCCCCACACCCAGTTTAATGCTTTGCTATAGCCGTCTTGAAATACTTAATCACATTTTAACAAGGGGCTGTGCGTTTTTATTTTGCCCTGGGCTCTGCAAATCATGTAGCCCATCTGGCTCCCAATGATAGTGAATAAATTTGATACCAGCCTCCCATCTAAAAGTATAGGCGTTTCACATCCAGTACCTTCTCAGACCTAATGACCACTCTTCCTATATTCTTCAGTGGAATTGGGTTGCTGGTTACAGTCCAGCTGTATTTATTTATTTCCTACACTTGTAGGTTATTACTACTTGATTTACTCTCAGTTCAGCACCTCACAATTTTACTCAAATTCTCTTTTCCACTTCTTTTCCCCCCTTATTTTTATTCTTTGAGTCCTAACAGTTGACTCTATCTCCCCTCTAAAATCTATAGTACTGTGTTTCTATCCTCTTAGAGAAAATATGTATCATGTTTCCTTTAATTTTTCTTTCAGTAAAGGTCTTGTTATCTTCACAAAGATAAGGATAAAGTCTCTTATTAATGTATCACATACAGTGCTTAACATATATAATATATGCAATATTATAACAAAATTTACTAATATAGCCTAATTAACTGTTTTATGACAAAAATAAAAATATCTTTCAGTTTGGTACTCCTCATATTATAAATTTAAAAAAATATATGTGTTTGGCTTTCCTGATTCCCTAGCTATGTAGTTTTTGCTTCTGAGTGGAATGGGGGAAAGGCAGAAATCCAGGCCACAATAAATTCAGCAATAGGGACCTGAAATATAAAGGGAAAAGGGAGGGAAAAGAAAAGCAGAGAGGGGGAAAAAATGGGAATAGAGACACAAACATATCCATTCTGCTGATTAACATGTTCCCTGGTTATAATCGCTACCCCCTCTGACATTCCAGAAAGGTGACAGATCATTTGAGTGTTGGTCTAGAACAGTAAAAGGAGAATTTAGGAAATAAAGCTGGAGATTATGTAGCTAGCCTCCAGCATTTTGTTTATGAGAGTATCTATTCATGTCTACTTGGGCTTGTTGAATAATATCCATTCTGTCCTTGAGGCATAGATCAAGCAATGAAATTTTGTTATATTAGTCCTTCCAGGTTTTTCACAGATTCCAGAATATCTGGAAACTTAATAGTGTTAGGTGGTTATATTTATCAAAATTTTGTTAGGTATGTCAGTGATTCTATTACTTTGATTTAATTTTTTTTTCAATGTCAGATAAAGATTAGATAATGGAGGAAAAGAGAGAGAGTGAAGAATTAGGACAGGAAAAAGAACAAAAAAAAAGTAAGAAAATACATTTTATAGCTGTAGCGAAACTCAAATATTTTCCAAACTAGCTCCATCATTTAATGTCCCAGTTACCCTCATTCTTCATCCACTACTCTTTCATACCAGGATTGCTTATGTAAGTGCCTATATAACTGTTAGAGGAAAACAAAAACAAAAAACTGAAAGCCAAGCTTAAGCTTTTATTATAATTTTGTTTAAACTATTCCTATCAAACGAGTGTCCTCCTTCTACCAGTTAGAAAACAGTATTGCTGTATGTAGGGAAAATAGTATCAAATGTAAAAAAGCAACAAGGAAGGTTATTAAAGGTACATATGAAGATGCCATAGAATCATCAGTGTTTTTATTTGATTTGTCCAGTCAGTAGATATTACCTTGGTGATGCAAAAAGGATGAAGCGAAAAGTATGCGGGGCTTTCAGGAGCAATTAAACTATGATCCTGGGGAAGAAATATTGAGGAATCGGAGAATGCTAACCCTGGGAGAGACTATGGAAATCACCTAATTTTTCCACCAAATTTACTAATAAGTGATAAAATATGAATGCACACAGTTTTGTCTCCTACTTCCCATTACTTATACCTCATTTCTGTTCCTTTTTTCTTTTTTTTTTTTTTTAAGATTTTATTTATTTATTTGACAGAGAGAGACACAGCGAGAGAGGGAACACAAGCAGGGGGAGTGGGAGAGGGAGAAGCAGGCTCCCCGCAGAGCAGGGAGCCCGATGCGGGACTCGATCCCAGGACCCTGGGATCATGACCTGAGCCGAAGGCAGTCGCCCAACCAACTGAGCCACCCAGGAGCCCCTGTTCCTTTTTTCTAATTGTTTCATTTAGTGTGTTCAAGACAAAGTTAAATAATAATAGTGACTATATATATATATATATATATATATATATATGCACACACATATATATAAATGAACATATACACATGTATTTTTATAGAATTATTAATTCTATAAAATACTATTTCAACATCTATTGAGATTTTTTTCCTTTTGTCTATTAACATTACACTAATTGTATAACATTGATTTAGTAGAGTTTCAATATTTTCTAAATCTATTGTGTCCTTATTCCCCTTTTTCCTATGTGACTATTGGAAGCCAACAGCTTAAGTAATCTGTCAGGCATATTTTCATTTCTGCACTGTTGTGAATATTGCCTAATGTCAAAACCCATAATGATGAGCCAAGCAACTACTGAGGATCTTGGATCTTTGATCTTCTTGGTTTCAGTTACATTTTCATCCATCACTCTTCAGCCAAAAGCCCTGATTTTGTTATCACCAACAACATTACCTCATTCAAAATCTTGACTTATACCCTCTGATTGTCTTATTTTCTATTATTTTTTCAACTCAGTATTCCAATCCAGCATTTCTTCAACCTCAGTGAGAATCCCTGTTCTCTAACCTACTGGCTTTAACCATTCATCCTTTCCTCAGTCCATAACACCTATGTTTTCCTGACTAGTCTTTGATTCCATGATCCATCATTATAACAAGTATCTTATAAGTGCCACTAAATCCTGTATCCCTTTATAATATTTGCCTGGGGAAACAATAGCTCTAATAAATCCCAAGTACTCAATTATTATACATATACATATACATATAAATACGTCTTTTTAAGAGCATTTGCACATGTTGAGTGGACTTTAAATTTAGGAACACACATTTCAAATGGGTAGCCATACTATCCAATAATTCTACTGTATATCCAAAGAAATTCACCATCCTAAATAGTAATTCAATATCTCTTTTCTGTACAACTTTACCACTTACCTTCTCCTCAATCTCAGCTGATGATCTAACTTTTTACTTCATTTTAAAGTAGAGTAAAAAAAAATGGTCTCATCTTAGAAGCCTGCCTGCATAGGAATATTCCCCTCCTTCCTTCAATGAATATTTCTGTCCCTATCTCAACTCACACTCTCAAATTTGCACAGGATCCATAAACCCATGCCACTAAAGGAATTTGTACTGAAAAGTTCCATTTCCCTGCATCATTAATATTCTCTCTCTCCTGGATTATTCTCATCAACTGCTGTGACAGTTCCTGTTTTAAAACAAACTAATCAGAACTCAAAATAACAACAACATATTACCTCCATATTCCTCTATGGTTTTCCCTTCCTGATTTCCTTTTTTCTATTCATTTATTACAAAAGTTTTTGAAAGTTTGAACTAATTGAGCTTGTTTCCTCATATCTCATTTTCACTTTAACCCACTTCTAATTCCAACAGTTACTTGTAACTACTCAGGTTAAGGTCATCAACATCTTCCATCTTCTGAAATCCACAGTTCTTCATGTGACAATATCTCTATAAAGCATGTGACATTTTTGGTCAATCCCTCCTTCTTGATACATTTCCTTCACTTGGATTCTATGATGACACTGTCTCCTAATTATCTTTTCCTTTTCATTATTTTTTTGTTATTGTTGTCATTATCATCCATACATCCTTTCCCTAATCTCTAAAAGGAACATCCCCCAGATCTTATCCTCAGTCCTTTTCTCCTATTTGTAATTTCTTCCTAGATAATATACTTTAGTCTTCTGGGCGCTATATTCCAATTATTTGTAATGACATCAAAATATAAATGCTTAGATTTCCTCTTCCCTGAGCTCCAACTTCACATATTCAGTTGCCAATTTGATAGCTCAAGATTAAAAAACTTAACATGGAACATGATTTCCCAATCTTAAAGATCTAATCCTACAGTTTTCCCAAACTCAGTGAATTTGTCTGTCCATTGAAGTTCACTTAAATTCACTCCTTTGTAATCAGTAAGAGAGGCACACATACCAAAAATTTGTACAATTTTGTTGACCTTGAATATTTGTCCCCTTACAATGTTTTGTCATTTATCTTAGATATACTCGAGATGAATTGCTAAATAGTGGGTAAGTCATATTATAGTCACATAACCAACAAAGGTCCCTTAATTTAATTTTTACTAAGTCCTTTTTATATCTAGTCTATAAAAACTCTGATGACGGGCGCCTGGGTGGCTCGGTTGGTTGAGCGACTGCCTTCGGCTCAGGTCATGATCCTGGAGTCCCGGGATCGAGTCCCGCATCGGGCTCCCTGCTTGGCGGGGAGTCTGCTTCTCCCTCTGACCTTCCTCCTTCTCATGCTCTCTGTCTCTCATTCTCTCTCTCTCAAATAAATAAATAAAATCTTTAAAAAAAAAAAAAACTCTGATGACATTTTCTGAACATTAACAAATATAAAGTTTAATAAACATTAACACATTTTTTCCCTCAAAAGTCATCAAGGTTGTAAACAAGATGATGTCATACTAAATGTCTCATTTAAGAAAGAATAACTTGCAAATAGTGTGCTGAATAACTTGTGATAGGAAATACTGGAGAGAGGAACAGATGGTTATAAAGCTATTGAATCCAGGAGTGAGATCACAAAGATTTTTTCAAAGATTTGGTAATTACTTATACCTTTGCTTGGCTGATAATCTTTCACTGAGTTTCTACTATCTGTATCATTATGTGCTACTCAAATTGTGCTACCAGGAATAGGGTTTCATGTTAGGCAAAAATGGGATAAAAATTTCAGAGAAATCAGTTAAATAAAATATGTTAAACAGATCCTTTTCTACTTAGTAGAGGGCATCAAGCAGGGGGATAGAGGGGAGCTCAGTGTGTAGGCAGTCTTATGTTTCCCATTTCCTAAATGGAGGTAGTATTAAAATTCTGCCTTCCAGAGTAAGACCTCACCAGGCAGAGATTGGGGGCATAGCAAACACCCTCATATACACCCCAAATATGTCATCCTGAAACCCCAACAAAATTACATTACTTGTTTGCAGGACTTGACTTTTTTCAAGCCAGAATACTGGATCTAATGTCTGTATCTGAAAAACAACTTATTATGCCATCAGCATTATCTAGCTACATTGCTCAACAGTTACATAATAATGACTAAGCATCCGATATACACAGTTGCATCAGGACTATATAAAGATGGTCTGTTGGTAGGCTTGCATAAGCAGTTATTTACAAGTTCTAGAAGCAACTGATCATGGCATTCCTTGGCAGGGCTCCCCTTAGGTAAGCATTTTAGAAATACACAAATAAACAATTAGAACACAGGTACTAAATTAATGCTCACCAAAGAAAATTTGTAAAGCAGATATATTCAAAGCATGTTTACTCTCTTAATGTGGTGTTATGAGGATTAGAAACATAGGCTATGCTGCATAGTAGAAGGGAAAATTTTATCTCTTGAAAGATAGGAAGTAGCAATGCAAGTTTTGAGACTAGTGCTGCTTGTTTAGATTTAAACATATTTCATGTCCAACGTATCTGCAAATTTGAATTAGAAACACTTACTGAACCTTGATTGCATGACTATAAAACTGATTTGTTAATAGATATAAGAATCAATAACTCCTTTTCACATAAGAGCAAATAATATGTGTGAATATCTGAGTGCTATACTTTATGTTTGGAGATCTATCTCACTGCAAACAGTCATACATCTAGAAAGTATTTCTAACTGCTGGAATTTGCCATTCAATTATGGAATTAGTTGATATTGTGAAAGACCAAGAAAGGAAGAGAATTCTCAGTTGAGAATAATCTAAATTGTTTCTTCCGTATTTTTTATTCAGTGAAATATTTGAAGTACCCAAAACTGTGCAAAATATTTGACTTTTCTTATTTTTATTTTTTAATGGTAAAAACAAAAACAAAAACAACTAGTAATAGCACTGGTACCATCAATGTCAAAGATACTTAGTACCTAATAAATAAGTAATAAGAAAAAGATTATTTCCATTTTTCTTGTTAAATAAAATTCTAGAAAATTCTCCAGGTACACACACAAAAGTCTCCTCTATCTCCTTTCCCTCTCTCTTTCTCCATCTCTCTCTCTCTCTCTCTCTCTCTCACACACACACACACACGCAATAGGAGGAAGCCAGAAATTCTGGCATTCACGTCAGACTGAATAAAGGACTTGATTCAGGCATACTGAATCAAGGACTGTGATCCCACAGCCAACTCATACATCAAGCCAGGTTAGCATTCTAAGGGTTTTCTGAATTAGGAAAAAAAAACATACATTCTATCACCAGATCTAATTAAAGACTGAAAAGTTTTGAGATACGGTATCTTTTTAATGGTAAATCTGTTTTTAGTACTATGTTTTTAAATAGAAAAAATGTATGTTGAATCAATTCAAATGCCTTTTCATTAACAAAATATACTAACAATAGTTTCTCTACCTTGACATATTGATAGGAAAAGTTATATTTAAAAAGTTGTTCTATAAAATACCTTCAAGTTTAAAAAGTCAGCTGTACTTGAACATGGTGTTTACTGCTGAGGTATCTTCAAAATTCAGTTTGGTAGTATTTTAGATAACAATATTTTCATTCACCAAATTTGTTTGGTCAGTAGTTTTCTGTTTTTGAGTGTATTCCCTTGTTTTGATGTAGGCATTATGTCAGCAATATAATTAGCTTCACAAAATTAACATTCTATTACATAGGTAGTAAACAACCTCTTTCCATTGAACCACTCTCTGACTTTAGATATGGATATCAACAGCCATATTTGTTTTAGATCACTTATCTCTGTCCATAACTTTTTGGATTAAGAGTGTCCCATTCAGATTCTCTCTACTAAAAACTTAGAAATGGGATTAAAGACATTGGTTTTCCTGGTTTCTTAAAATTAAGAAAAATACATTCAGGAACTGAGACTTCAGTATTGAGGTAGAAAATACTGGTCTTCACATGGCTGCCTCAGTAAAGATAATATTTTCCAACCTCCACTGCACTAGATGTGACCTTACACTAAAGTTTCATCATTGAAATGTTTGTCTTGGTCTTAAGACATTATGTGACCTTGTGCTTCCACGCATCTCAAACTGTTGGAACATAAAAATACCTACAATCCAGCCTGAACTGTCAAAGACAAAATCAGAGGGTATATAAAAATTGGAATTTAGAAAGGATCTGGGTCTTTGAATGATTGCCGACTTGTGCTGCTCACTTTGGGACTTTTATATCTGAGAGAAAAAAATCTTTTTTCTAAGCTTCTTTACTTTAGGCCTCTTTTTTTAAAATAGCAGCTTAGCCTTTATCCTAAGTAGGCCAAACATATGAAGTAGTAAATATTATTAGGTAGAAAGAGAGTAAGAAATGAAGTGAACTGAGAAAGACACAGAAGGTGGACTGAGAGAGACATACTATCCAAAGGGATAGTCTAAGGTATAAGTACTAACTGCCATTTTTCCTGTTTCTTATGTAATTTTTGATTCTGGAACCAAGTATATTCTAATAGACTGGTTTCCCACAGTTAGGCTCTGTAGGTTATTGAAGTTCCTCTTTTTCATTTAAGCTAGATTGAGTTCTCCTTCCAAAAATATCATTAGTAACTCAATATTTGCTCCAAAGTCTGAGATTGCAAGTAACACACCCAGAACCATACATGGATGGGGAGTAGAGAGAATGGAGTTCCCTTTACCCTGGCATGTGAAACTACCTCCATTCATACATTAACCAAGTGGTTTTCTACTACCTTTGGCATCCAGATGATATGCTCTCATAAAATAATGTTTTAGGAGACTTGGAAGCCAAATATAACCAAATGGTTTTGATTAGATTTCTACATAATGGAAAAGAATACAATTAAAGTCCAAAGCTCCTTTGGCTGGAAATAGAAAGAAAAGTAGATTGGGGCGCCTGGGTGGCTCAGTTGGTTAAGTGACTGCCTTCGGCTCAGGTCATGATCCTGGAGTCCCAGGATCGAGTCCCGCATCAGGCTCCCTGCTCAGCGGGGAGTCTGCTTCTCCCTCTGACCCTCCTCGCTCTCATGCTCTCTGTCTTTCATTCTCTCTCTCTCAAATAAATAAATAAAATCTTTAAAAAAAAAAAAAAGAAAGAAAAGTAGATCGATGCTCTGAAATTACTGAGATCCAAGTTAATTAGATTGATAATTAAAATAATAATAAATTATATAATTTATTAAATTATTATAATTTATAAATTATAATAAGATAATATAAAATATAATAATAATAAATAACAAACAATAAACTTTGTGCAAATTCAAAAAGGTAGATTATTTTATCATTCTTCTTACTCCTCTGAGCAAACTGAGGTCTAGAGCGTTAAGAAATTTGTCCAAAGAAATGGATTTGAGTCCAGTTCCGCTTTGTGTAACAACCACATTTTTAACCACTATACTATATTGGACATTATCAAGAAATTAACAATGTGCTTTGCTGAATTGAAGTGTCTCAATTCTTTCCTTCTATTTGTGCCTATGGTACAGAGTGATTCATGGCTGAAAATGAGTGAAATCCTAAAAATATGAAATAATAGGACCCAAAACACTTTCTGTAACTATGTTGAACTCCCCATAGAAAATGTGGAGATTAACCCACTTTCTATTATTAAAGCACATTCTACCACTTTGCTTTGTACAAGGCTATTTTGAAATGTCAACTCTGGTCCAGCTAATTGTTTTCCATATAGATCTCTAGACTAAAGTTATTATGGATCACTAAAAGATGTTTTCAAGTACTATGTGGTTTTTATCCAATTAAAAACAGATGCAAATTTTGAAAGCTGCTAATATATGAGATGTTATTTTTTAAGTTTTTTTTTTTTTTAGATTTTATTTATTTATTTGAGAGAGAGAGAGCACATGAGAGGGGGGTAGGGTCAGAAGGAGAAGCAGACCCCCCGCTGAGCAGGGAGCCTGATGCGGGACTCGATCCTGGGACTCCAGGATCATGACCTGAGCCGAAGGCAGTCGCTTAACCAACTGAGCCACCCAGGCGCCCTATTTTTTAAGTTTTTATTTGAAGTCCAATAAGTTAATATATAGTGTAATATTAATTTCAGGTGTACAATATAATGAATCAACACTTCCATAAACACCCGGTGCTCATCACAACAAGTGTACTCCTTAATCCCCATTGTCTTTTTCACCCTTCTCCCCACAGTCCTCCACTCCAGGAACCATTAGTTTGTTCTCTATATAGTTAAGAGTCTGTTTTCTTGGTTTGCCTCTTTCTCTTTTTTTTCCCTTTGCTCATTTCTTTTGTTTCTTAAATTCCACATATGGGTAAAATCATATGGTATTTGTTTTTCTCTGATTGACTGATTTCGCTTAGCATAATACCTTCTAGTTCCATCTACATGGTTGTAAATGCAAGAAACTAGATCTTAACACAAGTAGGTATTTACCCAAAGCATACAAAAATACTGATTTGAAGAGGCACACGCACCCTGATGTTTGTAGCAGAATTATCAACCATAACCAAATTATGGAAAGAGCCCAAATGTCCATCAACCCTTGGGAAAAATATATATATTATATACATATTTTTTGCTTGACTTTCAGGTCAGCACAGTTCCTTGATTTTCTTTTTTTCCCACTGATCATTCTTTCCCAATCTCTCTATTATTTGATAATGTGTATTGTCCATCCCCTCCATTTTGAAGACTCTGACAACCAGGCCTATGGTAAATTACTTAATCCCACAAGCCACAGATGAATAGGCAGGAGTCCTTGCCAAACCCCAAATCAGTCATTCAGTCTTACTTCTAGAAATTTAAAATTAGTTTTGAAATGGTCACTCCCTGCTAGCTGTTTACTGAAAATAAGCTTGACATTTGGGGCCACATTTGCCAGTATGTCTAGTGATAGGCAGAATTCTGAGATAGTTCCAAGATTCCCATTCCCTGATGTGCATGCCTTGTATAATCCCCTCCTTTGTAAGTGTGGAATGTGCATAGGGCTGAGAATATGATGGATTTCTTCTGATAATCAGATAAAGTTATATTGACAAAGGAGGAAGGATTTTGCAGGTATAACTGAAGTTCCTGATCAGTTGACTATAAGGAATCAAGACAAAGCTAATTCTGTGTAGATCTGGCCTAAGTGGTCAAGCTTAAGTTAGGTGTAGCTACTAGGTGAAGCTACAAGGGAGTTGGCTGTTCCTGAAAGATGAAATTTGAAGGATGAGAGATTTTCCTGCTGGCATTGAAAAATCCAGCTGCCTTGAAGACATGAACAGACATTTCTCTAAAGAAGACAGAAAGATGGCCAACAGACACATGAAAAGATGATCATCATCAATTATCATTAGGGAAATACAAATCAAAGCTACAATGAGATACCACCTCATACCTGTCAGAATGGTTAAAATCACCAAAACAAGGAAACAAAAGGTGTTAGCAAGGATGTGAAGAAAGGGGAACCCTCTTTCTCTTTTGGTGGGAATGCAAACTGGTGCAGCCACTCTGGAGAACAGTACAGAGGTTTCTCAAAAAGTTAAACAATAGAACTACCTAAAGAAGAAGATAGCAGGAGGGGAAGAATGAAGGGGGGAAATCAGAGGAGGAGACGAACCATGAGAGACTGTGGACTCTGAAAAACAAACTGAGGGTTCTAGAGGGGAGGGGGGTGGGAGGATGGGTTAGCCTGGTGATGGGTATTAAAGAGGGCATGTTCTGCATGGAGCACTGGGTGTTATACACAAACAATGAATCATGGAACACTACATCAAAAACTAATGATGTAATGTATGGTGATTAACATAACAGTAAAAAATTAAAAAAAAAGAATTTTGAGCAAAATAATTCAAGCATAAATTTCTGGTATTTCACAAATATTTTATTCTGATTTCATTTTTAAAATCCAGTATCAAATTACAAATATAAAGTGTAATTTAATTATTTTTAAAACTTATGAAATAAAATGTGCATATGTTAAATACCAGAGTTTCATAAATTTACATTAAACTCTGCTGTTACAGTAAAAAAAAAAAAAAAAAAAAAAAGAACTACCCTACAATCCAGCAATCACACTACTAGGTATTTACCCAAAGAGTACAAAAATACCAATTCAAAGGGATACATGCACGCCAATGTTCATAGCAGTATTATCTACAATAGCCAAATTATAGAAACAGCCCTAGTGTCCACTGACTGATGAATGGATAAAGAAATGGAATATTACTCAGCCATAAAAAAAAAATACAATCTTGTCATTTGCAATGACATGGATGGAGCTAGAGAGTATTATGTTAAGTGAAGTAAGTCAGTCAGAGGAAGACAAATACCATATAATTTCACCCATACGTGGAATTTAAGAAACAAAACAAATGAGCAAAGGGGGAAAAAAAGAGAGAGAGGCAAACCAAGAAACAGATTCCTAACTATAGAGAACAAACTGATGGTTCCTGGAGTAGAGGGGATAGGGGATGGGTGAAACAGGTGATAGGGATTAAGGGGTGCACTTGTGATGAGCACCGGGTGATGTACGGAACTGTTGAATCACTATATTGTATACCTGACAGTAATATTACACTGTATGTTAACTAACTGGAAGTTAAATAAAAACTTAAAAAAAGAGAAAAAAATCTAGCTGCCTTTATTCTTATAGACACAAGAAACTGAATTCTACAAACAACCAGTGAGTGTTGAAGAGCACCCTGAGTCGCAGCTGACACTCTGGTTTCAGGCTGGCGAGACCCTGACAGAGAACCCAGATAACCTAGTACGTCCAGACTCCTGACCTCTGGAAACAGTGAAATAATGAATTAATGTTATTTCAAACCATTAAGTTTCTGGTAATCTGTTATATAGCAATGGAAAATGAATACATTTTTGCAGAAGCACAGACAACCAAATAGGAGAGGTGGAAAGAATTGAGGGAGAGAGAGGAAAGGAGGGAGGGAGAGGGTGAGGCTGGAAAGGAGGGAGAGGAAGGTAAGGAGGGAGACAGAGAATGTGATCTAAGCTAAGAAAAAAAAAAATCAGCTAAACTCAACTCATAGAAAAACAAAGGGAATATATGCTTCTATTTCAGATGGCTTTTCAGTTCCCGATTCTAGAATCTCAAGAGACCTGTCTGCACTTTTTTTTTTTTTTTTTGCCATACAGTAATTCTGACTAGCTCAAGCACAAACTCCTAAATTAAGCTAGCTCATATGGGTTTTTATTACTTGGAATTGAAAGGCCTTAACGAAGACCTCATAATATTTTTTTTTCATAAAAAAAATAAAAGGGAAATAGTCTCTTGCCGAGCATGGTGAATTGATAACATTGCTTCATAAATTCCGTGTGTGGAACTGGTATATGTAAATATTAATTCCTTGAGTGACTCCATTTATTACATAAATTCTCTCACATGAAGAAGCTGGTTTGGTGCTCTCAAAGGTATTTTTTTGGAAGGGTACCCACTAGATCCCACCCCATCCCATTCTATTACATTCCTCACATACGACGCTACTACCATTCTAGCAAATGAAAAAGCTAACAAAAACTTTTTCTTTCCCATTTGTCTGATTAAAGTATTCAAACACAGCGTTTGGTAAATTCATATTTTGTCCCCAAAGAGGCATTAAGTATAGCAGATGATGCTTGGGCCAAGCACACATCCCCTCAGCCTCTACCTTGATAATTACAGAAGTGCTCTGCCAGAGAAATTTATTACCCTCCCCCTCCAGCTGTGGATGAGTGTGTGTTTAGCTCATGCCCACAGGGAAACCTGGAAGTCCTTGAGTTTGATATTTCAGTGACAAATGAGTAATGGCCAATAATATATTTCAGAGTTCTTTCTTAGGATAATGCTAAAACACACTCCACAATGTCTCCCAAATTTGCCAGCAGGGTTGAGCCCTTATTGCCCACCATGGAAATCGGCTTGATGATGTGTCTTTTGCTTTCCTTCCCTCTACTTCTCTGTTTCCATGCTCTCTTCTATTCCCCCAAACCTCCTCACAACAGGCATTTGTCTCTAGCATTTGACCAAAATTACACTTCCAAGTTTAATAATATCTCTATTCCTAGATCAATGGAAACTGGGACTAAGGAGGAAGAAATCTTTCTGCAAAAGTTGGAGCTCTGGAGGAGGAGCAACCAGTTCTAGAGACACCCTCCAAAAGCAGAGGAAAAGAGTGAGAAATCCTATGGCCTTTCTCCTCTTCCCATTTTCCAGTCTTCTGTGAGAAGCCGCCTTTGGCAGAAACTGCCAAAATGTAGTTTGCAGGGGAGTCTGGGAAATGAACTTTTCTGCATTAGTGAACAGAGCAGGGGAAGCACCAGGAATGTATCTTAGAGCAAACAGGCTGGAGCAGCCATGAAAGTTCTGAATTACCTCTCAGATCACTGACTGCATGGAGCATAAATGATCAAAATCTTCAGCTTCTGTGCTCTAAAGAACATCACACAGAGACCACACCTCACATGAAATGACAAATGCTCCCAACAAATGACAGCCGGTAGCAGGGATGCTATGGGAGGCCCCTTCTGGGGGGGATGGGCAACTCTTCTGATAGTGACTTTGGCTCATGAGGATTTTGACAAAACTTTCTTAGAACTGCACCAGAGTCTAAGACTTTTAATATTTGTTGTTTCCTTCTTGTTCCTTTCTTCCTCAGGGGGTAGACCTACACCATGGTCCTCCTGGCTTTTCCTACGTCCTCAGGCTCACTCCCCATTTTTTCTCATGGTGTTTCCAATAAATATCTTGCATGTCTAATTCCACTTTATTCTGTCTGCTTCTTAGAAGACTCACACTAACACTCAGGCTTAGATACAAATAAGTAGAAGATACACAGCAAACCAGAAGAATGTACTTGTAACATAAAATCAAACCGAGGATGTGAAATTAAAAATAACCCTATAAAAATGAAGAAAGGATATAAACAACAAATTCATAGAGAATGAAATACAAAGTGACCAAAAATGATACAAAATATTTCATTTTTCTAATCCTTTGTGAAATAACTACATTTAAAATGAGATACCATTTTGGCTAGTCAAAAATGGAAAACACTAACAATCAATAATGAAAACAGGTTAGTCATGTTTTTACTCCTACATGGCTGGTAGGAGTGTTAAATGTTATAATCTTTCTCTGTAAATTTGTCAAAAACTAAGCTTGCCAGGGCTCCCATAACAAAGTTCCATAGACAGGATGGATAAACAACAGAAATTTTTTTTCTCATGATTCTGGGGGCTAGAATTCTATGACCAAGATGTAGAAGATTTGATTTCTTCTGAGGCTTCTCTCCTTGGGTTGTAGATGCCTATCTTCTCACTGTGTGCTCCCATGATTGTCCCCAAGTCTGTGTGTTGCCTGTGTTCTATTCTCTTCTCATAAAGACACCAGTCATGTTGGATTACATCCTCCCTGACATGACCTCATTTTACTTTAATTACCTGTTCAAAGGTTTAAAGGCCCTATCTCCAAACACAATACATTCTAAGATATCGGCTGTTAGGACATACAAATTTGGGGGGGCAGAATTCAGCCCATAACAACTATGAAGTTTATAAACAGACATACCTTTTAACTCAGAAACTCCACAGAAAACCATACTTTGTTGTTCCCTTCGTTTGGGAACTTACACCTAATCTAAATCACAGCAATCTTTTCTATCCCACTGTTTCAGTAGGGATCCCCATGCTCTCTTTCACGATTCTGTGACTCAAGTCAGAATATTCCTCTTTCTTACCCACAGTTGATTGCTTCCACCACTATATAGGACTCAGACTAGACTGATTTGTGTTGTTACTGGATCTTTCCAAACATTCCTGAAAATTACTCTCTTGTTTGGATGTTGACTTGAACAGCTGGATATAATCTTCCTACCATATTGAAAGAAACTGTCTCAGAATGACACTAAACAGAGAAAAATGGAGATATGGATAGACAGGTGCCTGATGACATTGTTTAATCCATAAGTCTAATATTTCTTGAATTACATGCATCTTTTGGTTTCCCAATTACGTTAACCAGTAGGTTCTTTTTGTTGTTGAGCTATTTGAATTGCATTTTTGTCATGTAACCAAGGAGTCCTAACTAAAACACACATGTGCTCAAAGTTTTAATTCCAAAAATATTCAGCGAAATATTTTTTTTATTTTTAAAGATTTTTATTTATTTATTTGTCAGAGAGAGAGAGAGAGAGCACAAGCAGGGGAAGCAGCAGAGGGAGAGGGAGAAGCAGGCTCCTCACTGAGCAAGGAGCCCGATGTGGGACTCGATCCCAGGACCCTGGGATCATGACCTGAGCTGAAGGCAGACGCTTAACGACTGAGCCACCCAGGTGTCCCTCAGCGAAATATTTTTTAAGTTAAAAAACAGAAATGTTTTGAATTCCTTTAATGTTGCAAATATTTAATAAATTGTGTCATAGCTAGACTGTGGAATGAGACAAATCTATATGCAGTGATATGTATAAATGATAATATATTTGTTAAATGAAGAAAGCAATTGCCAAATAAAAGTATGATCTTATTTATATGTGTATGAACATATATGTAAATATATAAAGTATGAATATAGTGCTTATTATGGCAGAAGGAATGGGATTGGAGTTGGCTTTGAGATAAAATAGGATTTTCATCACTTCTTAGTTACACTTACATTATTTCTTTATATTTAATATATATTCTCATAATACTTTTTAAATGATACTTTGCACTTCTGAGTTACTCCGGGTCACATTGCCAGATTATCCAGGTGGTCCTAATCTAATCACATGGGTTCTTAAAAGCAGAGAACCTTTCCTAGCTGCAGAGAACCAGAGACATGGCAGCATGATTAGGATTCCACCTACTGTTGCTGGATTTGAAGAAAAAAGAAGGGGGCATGAGCCAAGGAATGTGCGTGTTCTCTAGAAGCTAAAAAAGCCACAAGAAGACTGATTATTCCCTAAAGTCTCCAGAAAGGAATGCAGCCCTGCAGCCAGGAGACACTTTAATTTTTGCCAAGTCAGACCAGTGTTGGACTTCTCACCTACAGAACTATAAGATACAATATGGTAAGATATGGTAGTGCCCCCTTATCCATGGGTTATACATTCCAAGACCCACAGTGGATGCCTGAAACTGTGGATCACACCGAACCCTATACTATGTTTTTTCCTACATACATATCTATGATAAAGCTTAATTTATAAATTAGACATGGTAAGAGATTAATAAAAACAATATAACAATTATCACAATATACTATAATAAAAGTTATGTGAATGTGGTCTCTCTCTCTCAGAATATCTTATTGTACTGTACTCACCCTTCTTGTGATGATGTCAGATGATAAAATGCCTACATGATGATATTAAGAGAGGTGAATGATGTAGGCATTGTGACACAGAGTTAGGCTACTATTGACCTGCTTCCTACTGTGGTTGACTTTGGATAACTGAAACTGTGGAAAGAAAAACCACAGATAAGAGGGGACTATCGTAATAAGGTTGTATTATTAAGCCTCCAAGTTGGTGGGTTTTACTGTAGAAATAAAAATTCAATAAAAGAGTTCAAAAAATTACTATAAATTATATTAAAACAGTGGAAGCTATCTTGGTACAAGCATCATTTCATTCATTTTGTATTTGTGTGCCTTTTGTATGCCCAGATATTTCCTATGTCTCATTATTATAGAAAATCAGGGATGCCTGGGTGGCTCAGTTGGTTAAGTGTCTGCCTTTGGCTCAGGTCATGACCCCAGGATCCTGGGACTGAGTCCAGAATTGGGCTCCCTGTTCAGCGAGGAGCCTGCATCTCCCTCTGTGTGCTTTGTCTGCCACTCCCCTGCTGTGCTCTCTCTGTTTCTCCCTCTCTAACAAATAAATAAAATCAATGCCTATAGAAAAAGCAAAATGCACTCTGTTTAGTGTACAGATGAACATAAACACACAATATATGGTAGAAAATATGTGCTTTAGTTTGAATCTTAAGAGTAATTAAATAACTCACATGCTTGAACATCAAGAGGGAGTCAAATAGGAAAATGCCCTAGATTTCAAAATGGAACAAGGCCCAGATGGATTCACAGAAAGGTTGCACTTCTCTGAAAAGTGCAGATGCAGACTGTTAACTAGATATAAGGGAGTCATTCAATGGAAACTAAAAAATGCAAAAAAATAACAGTTTCAGCCCAAATCTCTTGTGAGCAGGAAATTGTTCTTTAACTAACTAAAGTAACATGAGCTTAGGGAAGAGAAAATTAATTTTGCAGTTGCATTTATTATGACATTGGAAAGAACAGAAACAAACCAATGGTAAATGACTTTATAACAATTTGAGGTCATACAGTTGAAGGATACCTACATGTGCCATATCTGTAACAGATATATTAATGAGATGAAGCAGGTGAGAAAAAGTAGCAGAAGGTGAGAGATAAGGCTTCACTTTCATGGTGACAGTGTTTGAGTAAAAGAATATTAAATGAGATTATAATAATGATAATAATGAAAATTGCTGTCTACATTCTCAGATGTGGCATGATCAGTGTACCAAATATTAAGAAATCACACATCTTAATTATTGCTGGAATAAGAAGCATAATTAATTAGCAAATTAAATATTTTAAATATATTCATGTATAAGCTGTTGATTCCTGCTATTTTGCTTTAAACTCTACTATATAATTGGAATGTATAAAAGAATCTGCCTGTCATTAGTTACCGCTATGTTACTGTGTATGTTAATAGTTCCTAATTATTATTTATTTACTATTTCATTATATATCACAGAGTTTCAGAAATACATATTCTATAACTTGTCAGCCTTTTGAAATTCCAAAAATCAGGGGTGCTTGGGTGGTACAGTTGGTTAAGTGTCCGACTCTTGGTTTTGGCTCAGGTTATGATCTCAATGTCATGATATCTAGCCCTGAGTCAAGCTCCACAAATATTTAAAAAAAAAAAAAAAAGAAATTCTAGAAATCAAACTCCTTGTCTTCACTGAACCCAGTTAAGTTTTAGCTCTTCTTTCTGTTCCACATATTTTTCTTTCTTACTCTTTTTATGCACATAATCTCAACTACTCCCTGTAAATTTGTACTTTTTATTTTCAGAATGTGGTTACCTGGTCTCTTCCCATTCTCCTCCCTCCCTTTGTCTCTTCTCTTCTTCTGCATTTGAGCATCTACTATGTGCTAGAGACTACACTAAACCTCAAGGATGCACAGATGAATAATAACGTCAGTGAGCTAGCATTCTTTGTAAGCAGGCAAGTAAAACCAAAAATTAAAATGGAGGGTTGAAAGTATTATAAGAGAAAATACTATGGGAACACAAAGGAGAGACAATACCTATGGGGGTCAGGTAAAGCCTGTGAATGGGGCTGATGCTTGAATTGGGTTTTAATCCACATGAAAGTTTATCAGGTGAGAAAAGAAACATGGCTCTGCTTCTTTGTGTACTTTGGCATCTAGGTTGTGTGTGGGGTGTGTGTGTGTGTGTGTGTGTGTGTGTGTGTGTGTGTGTGTGGTTATCCCAGAACCTTGAATGAATTAAATACACACATTTTTTTTTTTTTTTGCTTTTGATAGCTATAGAACTCACAATTTTGGTATTTATTCTGAAGGTAGTGGGGTAGATAAAGGATTCTAAGAAAATATTCTGAAAATTCTTTCCTTTATTTGCTGTTTTTCTGTTCTGCTTATTGCAGCAGAAGGTGAACTTTGGATGCTGAATTCATAGCTGGCAACTTGTGTTGCCTCTAGTTTTGTCTTAAAGTTTGGATTCTGATCTAATACAGTGTAATATTTCCAAATAATTATGATAACATGAAATTAGTTAATACATATAAAACACTCAGCACAGCACTTCACACATGTTAGCTCTTAATCAACAAATAATCTATCTTAGATGAAGAAAGTCTACAGCAGAGAGTAAGGAAGAGATGATAGTTTGAACTTTTAGTTTCGAATATAAAACTTCACCGTTTAACTGGTTCTTAGACCAACAAAATCTATGTATAATTTCAACTTTAACAGTTTAAAAATGGGTGCTTTCAGAGTAGAATAAAATGAAAAAATATATATGATCTTTCTCCGTTATGGTATAAAAACATGAAATCCTCTTTATAGAAGTTTGGTTTTAAAGAAAAGATGGAAGTTGAGGGTGAAAAGTTGGGGTGAAATAACATGTTGATTTAAAATTTTTTAAAAGATTAAATAAAGAATATTTGTGGATTGAAATGGGAAAAAGTCAAGGCTATGAGTCAATAATTAGTAAACAGATAATTGTTTCAGGAAGACCCAGAGGGAACAATAGGGTATGGGATCCAGGAAAAACCTCTTATTAGAAAAGGGGCAACACTTGTTCTCAGATGGAAAAGACTTAACTTGCTTCTTTTTTCTTTTTTTAAACTTGCCTCTTAACTTTGGAATTTTTCCCTGAAAGATTTATTGAACTCTTACTAGAGGCAAGATACCTAACCTATCTCGGACTTGATTCTGTATTCAAAAGCTCATTATTGACACAGCCTAATTCTGAAGAGGTACAAAGCTCCAAATACAACTTTTGGCTGCTCCCACAATCATTTTTGTGAGTGATTATGTATCTATGTCACATTTTTAGTTGGGGATATTTCTACTTTATAGGAAGCTGTATTTTATCACACTCCCTTTGAGATTAAGAATAGAGATATCATTCACTTATTTTTTATAATTACTGATTTCTTTATTCTTGCACATTTTAGTGCTGTTTTTTAAATTCTTTCCAAAATATGTTCAGTTGCCATGAAGAATTACATAGAACTTAAGTGAGAATTTAATCAAATTTGTACAGATGAGAGTACCTGCCCTTGCTTTATTCTGCATTATTCCCTCTGAGCTATTACTCACATGCTAATAATGTGCATCTAATTTGGGGAAGCTTTTAGGCAAAGTTAATTTTATCATTATTGCATTCCAGGTTTTCTACCTCCCATTTAGGGTCTATGTTGCATTTTATTCTCCTCTGAAAGCACCCGTTTTTAAACTGTTGAAGTTGAAACTGTACATAAATTATTTCATTTATCCACCATCTGTGTCTTCTTATCTGTGCATTAATTCTTAATTTTTGATTATCTGTTAACTTAATCGTGATGGAAATTACTGAAGGATAAAAATAGAACATCAAGTTAATAAATACTCTCAACATGACATATTCATAATCACACATGTACAAACCTAAGAAATCTGGAGACTTGAAAATGCTTAAGTAAATGTAACAACAAATACGTTCTAATGGAACCAGCCTCTGCAAGACAGAGATTGCCATCTCATGGCCCATAGCTCAAATCCTGCTACAGATGCCATCTGTTTATTTTTAAAACAATTGAGTTATGTGCCAACAACTTGAAATCTGAAGTTTACATGTAATTTTTAAAACTCTACCTCTTCTTATATTTGCAAATAATATATCTGATAAGGGGTTAATACCCAAAATACATGAAGAACTTATATAACTCAACACTAAAAAAACAACCAACCAACCAATGAATCCAATTAAAAAACGGGCAGACTGGGGCATCTGGGTGGCTCAGTCATTACGCGTCTGCCTTTGGCTCAGGTCATGATCCCAGGGTCCTGGGATTGAGCCCCGCATCGGGCTCCCTGCTCCGCAGGAAGCCTGCTTCTCCCTCTCCCACTCCCCCTGCTTGTGTTCCCTCTCTCGCTGTCTCTGTCCCTGTCAAATAAATAAATAAAATCTTTAAAAAAAAAAAAAATGGGCAGAGGGCCTGAAGAGCTCTCTCCCTCTCTCTCTCTCTCAAAAAAAAAAAAAGCTACTGAAGTGTTCCAGGCATGATATGATTGTGAGTGACAGTGGAGATGGAAAAAATGTATGAATTTGAAAAACAAAACAAAACAAAACTCATGATATGAATCATCAGTGCTCAGTGGACTGGATAAGTGGGATTCATGAGAAAGAGGTGAAGAAGAAAACTTTTAGATGATAGGACTGCTTAATGAGATAGAGAACACTGGAGGAGAACTGGGTTTATCAAAGCAAAGATCTTATGTTAAGATTTGGAAATGATGTGTTTAAAGTCTGTTGAAATCCTATTCTACATGGAGAGGTTTTGACTGGAGACTCCAAAGATAAATACTATGGGGTGAAAGGAAAATGAAAATGCCTGGAAGAGAAGGGTAGTCCAAGAAAAGGGAATAAGAAGGAACAATTAGCGGGCGCCTGGGTGGCTCAGTTGGTTAAGCGACTGCCTTCAGCTCAGGTCATGATCCTGGAGTCCCTGGATCGAGTCCCGCATCGGGCTCCCTGCTCGGCAGGGAGTCTGCTTCTCCCTCTGACCCTCCCCCCTCTCATGTACTCGCTCTCTCTCATTCTCTCTCTCTCAAATAAATAAATAAAATCTTAAAAAAAAAAAGAAGGAACAATTAGGGAAGTAATAAGAAAATCAGAATAATGAGCACACATAGAAAGAAACTAAGAAAATATATCACTAAGACTGGAATTTTCAGAGTGGTAAATACTTGTAAGATGCCATGTAGAATACAGAATGAAAATTACAGACTTGGAAGTCACTGGTCAAAGTGCATTTTATAATTAAACTATAACATAAAACAAACTCCATAATTTATACTATAAGGTCCTAATATTAATTCTGAATTTATTCTTCAATAAAAAAATTTTTAAAAGTTGAATTTACTTTAATATTTTCAACTTCGGTCTGACTTTATTTTATTCATCTTTTGATTTTACATGTGGACTTCAGGTTGACAAAATTAAATGGATCATAAACTTCAAAATTAGACTATTACTTTTTTTCTCCAAAGAGAATCCCTATATATTTAATTTATTGTTCATCTATCATTCTTTATCTCATTTTCCCTACCACCATACTACCTATAATTTACTGGTATCTAATGTAGGTCTTAAAACCATTTATATATCTCCTTAATAAAAAGTCATTATCATGATCTCATATCTACAAAATTACATTAATGTAACTATATTGTGGGGTTTTTTCCTCTTAATATTGGCCTTTGATCCATCTGATTGAGGTCTATGTTGATGTATGTAAATGTAATTTATTTTTACTGCTGTAAGATGTCCTATTGTTTCTTTTTTTTTTTTTTAAGATTTTATTTATTTGACAGAGAGAAAAAGCACAGGCAGAGGGAGTGGCAGGCAGAAGCAGAGGGAAAAGCAGACTCCCCACTGAGCAGGGAGCCCAATGTGGGACTTGATCCCAGGACCCTGAGATCATGACCTGAGCCCAAGGCAGACGCTTAACGAACTGAGCCACCCAGGCGCCTCTCTTAATTGTTTCTATATAACACATTTTATTTACCTATTCATTTATTGCTGAACACTTAGATTGTTTTCCTCTCTTTGCTATTACAAAGTAAACACACTTGCTATTTGTGCACACATACACACAGAGTCATGAATATCTTCATATGTGTCTCTTTATTTACTTGGCTTACATTTTGCTAGGATGTTTAAATACTAGGGCATATGGAGTTCCTGGCTGGTAAAATATGTATAATTTAAGGTTCATTAAATTCTCACAAAATTATTTCCAGAATGCCTGCATCCATTTTTATAAGTTTTCCTGTGCTAGAGCCTGAGGACCTTTATTATAATTTAGAGAATATTTGTAGGTTTTACATTCAGAATTTCTCATGGTGTTCAAGTTTCAAGTCTTTCTTAAAAGATTTCTCAATAGATGTGTTCCTACTGATATGCTCTGAAAAGAAGTATCAGATTTCATACACACAATTCTTATAAGAATTCTTCCAGTTATCTCTTTTATTTTATTTATGTATTCATTAACATACGTGCTTATCAACTTACAGTATTTTAAGCTTTCCTATCTCTTTTATTGAAACATTTTGTGCTCTGGTCAGCACCTCTGAATACCATGTGGTGAGAGAACTGTTTATGACGATGTTGCTCTCCGGAAATAGATTGGAGAAAAGAAGAGCATGTGTGTTTCTTAAAGTGGTGTGGGGAGGGTGAAGATTGGTGGATGTTTTAATTGAACTATTTCATTACTTCTTAATTTTTTTTTTTTGTCTTGAGATCTCACTTAGAAGGAGACAAGTTACAAAACATCCTATAAAGCTCTTTATTCTAGAATGCACTTTATAAATTGCTGAGAAATTCCTTATACTAAGGAATATTCTGAGATTGATTTACCTTCACAAAAATTTTACATATTTATAATTGAACAACAATAACAACAACATACCCACAGGTGGAAAATGAAAACTGAGTTGATTTCCATTGGTTCCAGTCACTTCAGAGAAATATTTTTTTGCATGAAATATCTTTTTTTTATCTCAGGGGTGAAAATGTTTCTCCAATTGTTTCCCTCACAATTTTAGCAGTATAAAGTAATGCATAAAGGACAGCAAGTTAAGATGCAGAAAGGCACAGTTTTGTCCAATTTTCCTTCCCAACTCTTATTGAAATGATGAATAGAATATTCAAATTTGAAAAAAAAATTTGAAGCTCTGCTTATAATTAGAGAAGGGTGCTACCCACATATAGGGAACAATAAAGAATTAGTATTAGATCTAGTGCATATAGAATTAGACTCGAGGAGGTAATGAAGAAATGCTTTATACTTGCTTCTTTTCCTGAGAAACAGTACCATCCCTGGGAAGTTACTAGAGAACACCTAAGCAGAAGCCCATTGAAAGTTACTGATTTGTAGTGAGATATGGAAGTGAGGGAAGCTTTGCAATGTATAGAAAGTTTAGGACCTGAGCTTCATTCCTCCCCAGTACAATGCAGTATTTGAAACCAGTGATGATGATTATATATCACAATTTTGTTGGTGGCTAAAATAAACAGAAAGTCAGCCAGGAGTAGAGCTGGTAACAGGCGTGACTGGAGACAGAAAGGGGTGCAGCAAAATCATAAAGTTGCCTAGTATCAGGGTCTGCCCAAACACAAGATGGACATAATAAACTGAACACCTTTGCTGCAGGCTCATCTAAGGAAGGAAAGACACAGATATGAAGTTCCTCTGTTAGATTACTCTAGATTTTCTCCCCACTAACCTCAGGTAGCTTGATCTTTGAACTGATAATGCAATTTTATAGCAACTATTTCTCCAGCTTAACATTTTTTATTTTGGATGGACCTATGTGAGGTTTATCTAATAAGATGAGGAAAAGCAGTCTTTGGCTCTGACACATGACTTAATGACATAAACAAGAAGTAGAAATACTGTTTAGTAGAGCAACAACAAAGTCACATGAAATTAAAATAATTTTGCTTTTTCCTTGTTCTAGGTTTTGTATCAGTCTGGACATAAAGACATGTTTTTAAAACCCTAGACAATAAAATTTTAGGGGGTGGGTTCAGGATTCCTTGACACTTTTGGATATGTTAATTTAAATAATGTTCAAAACATGGTTCAAAGATAACAGATTAGCCTATTTGCCACACCAGTAGGAAAAACCTACATGCCAGTCCTCTAAAATCTTTGGAATCAATTGGTTCTAAGCATCCTTTTTGTTTGGGAATTAAAAAAAAAAAAAGACTATTGGCTTTATTGGTGATAGTCCTAGAGGTTCAGAGCAAGATGGTACATTTGAATAGTTCTCAATCCCACAAAAAGATATATTCCTCTCTGGTTCTCCATGACATAAGTCCATGAACCGATGTGTGCCATTCTTCCTTGCTAGTAGAGGCTGGCTTTCATTTCAGAGGTTAAAAATGCTGTATATGTACTTTCTTTGTCTTTCTTTTTTTGTTAATGAATGCAATAGGACGAATTTCTGACCAATGGAATCTTGCTGGGCAACTTCTGGGAAATGTTTTCCTATACAATAAAAAGATAGTCACCAGAGTGCCCATTTCCTCATGGTAAACCATAGTTGTTCCTAAATATGATGCTGAGAAAGGTTGCATCCATTTTATGTTCAAGAGGGAGACATCACTAGCACACTGAAGATTCCAAAGCAACTATACACTTGATGTATGACTGAGTGTCTGCATATCTTTATAACTTCTCGCCCTCATCTTTTTGTGACATGAGAAAATACATAACTCTTCCTGAGCCAGGTTTCTGGCCTCTGCTGATTCCCTGGCTGAAGTTGATGCTGAAGATAAAGAATGTTCTAGTTTTCAATGTTTTCTGAATACATCTTTGCTGTAATCCCAAATGCCCTGTTACTCAGCTACAGATTTTATTGTTTTGATTCCTTGATTCCTTTTTTTTATTATATTAATGTTAATCACCATACATTACACCATTAGTTTTTGATGTAGTGTTCCATGATTCATTGTTTGCATATAACACCCAGTGCTCCCTGCAGAACGTGCCCTCTTTAATACCCATCACCAGGCTAACCCATCCCCCCACCCCCCTCCCCTCTAGAACCCTCAGTTTGTTTCTGAGTCCATAGTCTCTCATGGTTCGTCTCCCCCTCCGATTTCCCCCTCTTCATTTTTCACTTCCTGCTATCTTTTTTTTTTTTTTAACATATAATGTATTATTTGTTTCAGAGGTACAGGTCTGTGATTCAACAGTCTTACACAGTTCACAGCGCTCACCATAGCACATACCCTCCCCAATGTCTATCACCCAGCCACCCCATCCCTCCCACCTCCCACCACTCCAGTAACCCTCAGTTTGTTTCCTGAGATTAAGAATTCCTCATATCAGTGAGGTCATATGATACATGTCCTTCTCTGATTGACTTATTTCGTTCAGCATAATACCCCCCAGTTCCATCCACATCATTACAAATGTCAAGATTTCATTCCTTTTGATGGCTGCATAATATTCCATTGTATATATATACCACTTCTTCTTTATCCATTCATCTGTCGATGGACATCTTGGCTCTTTTCATAGTTTGGCTATCGTGGACATTGCTGCTATAAACATCAGGGTGCACGTACCCCTTCAGATCCCTACATTTGTATCTTTGGGGTAAATACCCAGTAGTGCAATTGCTGGATCATATGGTAGCTCTATTTTCAACTTTTTGAGGAACCTCCATACTGTTTTCCAGAGTGGCTGCACCAGCTTGCATTCCCACCAACAGTGGAGGAGGGTTCCCCTTTCTCTGCATCCCCGCCAACATCTGTCGTTTCCTGACTTGTTAATTTTAGCCATTCTGACTGGTGTGAGGTGGTATCTCATTGAGGTTTTGATTTGGATTTCTCTTATGCCGAGTGATGTTGAGCACTTTTTCATGTGTCTGTTGGCCATTTGGATGTCTTCTTTGGAAAAATGCCTGTTCATGTCTTCTGCCCATTTCTTGATTGGATCATTTGTTCTTTGGGTGTTGAGTTTAAGAAGTTCTTTATAGATTTTGGATACTAGCCCTTTATCTGATATGTCATTTGCAAATATCTTCTCCTATTCTGTTGGTTGTCTTTTGGTTTTGTTGACTGTTTCTTTTGCTGTGCAAAAGCTTTTTATCTTGATGAAATCCCAATAGTTCATTTTTGCCCTTGCTTCCCTTGCCTTTGGCGATGTTTCTAGGAAGAAGTTGCTGCGGCTGAAGTCGAAGAGGTTGCTGCCTGTGTTCTCCTTTAGGATTCTGATGGACTCCTGTCTCACATTGAGGTCTTTCAACCATTTGGAGTCTATTTTTGTGTGTGGTGTAAGGAAGTGGTCCAGTTTCACTCTTCTGCATGTGGCTGTCCAATTTCCCCAGCACCATTTGTTGAAGAGACTGTCTTTTTTCCATTGGACATTCTTTCCTGCTTTGTCAAAGATTAGTTGACCATAGAGTTGAGGGTCCATTTCTGGGCTCTCTATTCTGTTCCATTGATCGATGTGTCTATTTTTGTGCCAGTACCATACTGTCTTGATGATGACAGCTTTGTAATAGAGCTGGAAGTCTGGAATTGTGATGCCGCCAGCTTTGCTTTTCTTTTTGAACATTCTTCTGGCTATTTGGGGTCTTTTCTGGTTCCATACAAATTTTAGGATGATTTGTTCCATTTCTTTGAAAAAAGTGGATAGTATTTTGATGGGGATTGCATTGAATGTGTAGATTGCTCTAGGTAGCATTGACATCTTCACAATATTTGTTCTTCCAATCCATGAGCATGGGACATTTTTCCATTTCTTTTTGTCTTCCTCAATTTCCTTCATGAGTATTTTATAGTTTTCTGAGTATAGATCCTTTGCCTCTTTGGTTAGATTTATGCCTAGGTATCTTATGGTTTTGGGTGCAATTGTAAATGGGATCGACTCCTTAATTTCTCTTTCTTCTGTCTTGTTGTTGGTGTATAGGAATGCCACTGACTTTTGTGCATTGATTTTATATCCTGCCAATGTACTGAATTCCTGTATGAGTTCTAGCAGTTTTGGGGTGGAGTCTTTTGGGTTTTCCACATAAAGTATCATATTATCTGCAAACAGTGAGAGTTTGACTTCTTCTTTGCCAATTCGGATGCCTTTTATTTCTTTTTGTTTTCTGTTTGCTGTGGCTAGGACTTCTAATACAATGTTGAATAGCAGTGGTGGTAGTGGACATCCCTGCCGTGTTACTGACCTTAGGGCGAAAACTCTCAGTTCTTCCCCATTGAGAATGATATTCGCTGTGGGTTTTTCATAGATGGCTTTTATGATATTCAGGTACCCTCTATCCCTATACCATGAAGAGTTTTGATCAAGAAAGGATGCTGTACTTTGTCAAATGCTTTTTCTGCATCTATTGAGAGGATCATATGTTTCTTGTTCTTTCTTTTACTAATGTATTGTATCACATTGATCGATTTGTGGATGTTGAACCAACCTTGCAGCCCAGGGATAAATCCCACTTGGTCGTGGTGAATAATCCTTTTAATGTACTGTTGGATCCCACTGGCTAGTATTTTGGTGAGAATTTTTGCATCCATGTTCATCAAGGATATTGGTCTGTAATTCTCCTTTTTGAGGGGGGTCTTTGTCTGGTTTGGGGATCAAGGTAATGGTGGCCTCATAAAATGAGTTTGGAAGTTTTCCTTCCATTTCTATTTTTTGGAACAGTTTCAGAAGAATAGGTATTAATTCTTTTTTTTTTTTTTTAAAGATTTTATTTATTTATTTGACAGAGAGAGAGAGAGAGCTAGAGAGGGAACACAAGCAGGGGGAGTGGGAGAGGGAGAAGCAGGCTTCCCATGGAGCAGGGAGCCCGATGCAGGGCTCGATCCCAGGACCCTGGGACCATGACCTGAGCCGAAGGCAGATGCTTAACAACTGAGCCACCCAGGTGCCCCAGGTATTAATTCTTCTTTAAATGTGTGGTAGAATTCCCCTGGGAAGCCATCTGGCCCTGGGCTTTTGATTGTTAGGAGATTTTTGATGACTGCTTCAATTTCCTTAGTGGTTATAGGTCTGTTCAGGTTTTCTATTTCTTCCTGGTTCAGTTTTGGTAGTTTATACATCTCTAGGAATGCATCCATTTCTTTCAGATTATCTAATTTGCTGGCATAGAGTTGCTCATAATATGTTCTTATAATTCTTTGTATTGCTTTGGTATTGGTTGTGATCTCTCCTCTTTCATTCATGATTTTATTTATTTGGGTCATTTCTCTTTTCTTTTTGATAAGTCTGGCCAGGGGTTTATCACTCTTACTAATTCTTTCAAAGAACCAGCTCCTAGTTTCGTTGATCTGTTCTACTGTTCTTTTGGTTTCTATTTCATTGATTTCTGCTCTGATCTTTATTATTTTTCTTCTCCTGCTGGGTTTAGGCTCTATTTGCTGTTCTTTCTCCAGCTCCTTTAGGTGTAGGGTTAGGTTATGTATTTGAGACCTTTCTTGTTTCTTGAGAAAGGCTTGTATTGCTATATACTTTCCTCTTAGGACCACCTTTGCCACATCCGAAAGATTTTGAACAGTTGTGTTTTCATTTTCATTTGTTTCCATGATTTTTTTAAATTCTTCTTTAATTCCCTGGCTGACCCATTCATTCTTTAGTGGGATGCTCTTTAGCCTCCATGTATTTGAGTTCTTTCTGACTTTCCTCTTTTGACTGAGTTCTAAGTTCAAAGCATTGTGGTCTGAAAATAGGCAGGGAATGATACCAATCTTTTGGTACCAGTTGAGACCTGATTTGTGACCTAGGATGTGATCTATTCTGGAGAATGTTCCATGGGCACTAGAAAAGAATGTGTATTCTGTTGCTTTGGGTTGGAATGTTCTGAATACATCTGTGAAGTCCACTTGGTCCAGTGTGTCATTTAAAGTCTTTATTTTCTTGTTGATCTTTTGCTTAGATGATCTGTCCATTTCAGTGAGGGGGGTGTTAAAATCCCCCACAATTACTGATTCCTTGAGTCTGTCATCATAAACAGGGAGCTCATATAGATATGAAATACAAATGTCAGAAAAAATGATAGAGATTTTTTAAAAAGAGGAGGGGAAGAATATTAACATATAAACATATTGTAGCTCACATTTTGTTTAACTCAAATTTAGTCTTATTTTTTAGAGCAATAAGTTTGACAATTTCATCAACTATAGCCCAGTAAAAACAGGGTAAGCTATTCCACTGTAGATTTTCAGAATGGCAAATGCCAAACTTTCATGAACCTGTACATGAGAAACATTTGAAACAGGGCTTTGTATCACTCTGCCTGTGATGCATATTCTAACAGCAATATACCAGAGGAATGAGGGAACAGCAGGAGAACTTTTCAACTCGGTATAAATGATATCCCTGAACAGATCTTTCTAGTATTAATATAAAATACAGAAGAATGAAACCCCTCATGTTTAGCCTATAAAAAGATTCCACAATGACAAAAAGGAAGAAAAAAATGGTTATACCATTAGGGGTAAGAAAAAAAAAAGAAGCTTTGAAAAAAATCTTGCTGTAAGAAAAAGAAGAAATGCTAGAATGCATCTATCTGTGCTTTCAATGTAATTCAATATAATTTGGATCCTCTGTAACAGGAGATGAAATGGGGAATGATAAGACAAAAGACACATGACAAAAGTTCTGGCTGAGAGTCAGATTGAAATAAAACAGAGATGGATGAGATAGGAAAATACCGAAATTAAATTAAATGCAGCAGCAGGGAGAAAAGTCCCTTTTCCTTTGGAAAAAGAAATAACTGAGTTGATACTATAGAAAGTGATATGAGGGAAAAATATATCCCAGAATGAGGAAGATGGGGCAAAGGAATGAAAAATAACAAGCAAAGAGGATAGGTTTAGAGCCCTAAGAACCAGCATTAAACCTTGAGATAATTGGTGCTCCCTAGAGAGACCTCAGAGCACAGTGGAATTGAAGCTATAGTAAGAAATACAATAAAAAAAAGTCAAAGAATGTCACATGTCTGTAGTTTGAAAGGGTTCAGCAGGGTTTGAGGGAAGATTAATAGAACTATACCCCTGTCTACATAAATTATGGTGACTTTCTTTAAATTTCAAGAATACAGAAATAATTGTATAAAACTCTAATCAGAAAGTATAAAAATGAGAAAGGGAAAACCTGTAGGATATCTACAAAGGAATAAAATTAGGGGTCCCTTAATATTCTCATCTGTAACATTAAATGAAGGAAATGCTAAAACAATAATTCATCTACCTAGTTTTAAGGAAAATATTTGTGACCCAAGAATTTCACTCCCTGACTACTTATCATGTGAATATTAGAAATGAAAGAGTATTAAGCCCTATGACTGTATGTAACTTAAATATATATCTATATCTATCTATAAATGTAGATAGATATAGATATCTTAGCCTGAAAAAATGACTGAAGAGCTCTAAAAAGGCATGTTCTAGTATAAGACATTTGTCTTGGCATAGCTTCAAATCACCTAGAAATATAATTAAAACAAACTATTATAAATACTATTTCAAAACACAATACAAATGTCCCCTATTTTCTTTACCTCTTTACCATTTTTTCCCAATATTACGCCTTCACTGAACTCTGATCTACCTGGAAACAACACTGTCTGCTGGTGTTCATTCTAGTGAAGGTTGCTTGTTTTCCAATAGAGAGAATATCCAATTATCATTTAAAGTTTAGGTGTATCTTTCTTATTTTACAAATGTCTCATCTAGTCCAAAAATTAATATTATAACATCAGAAAGTAAATTTCAGACATTAGAACCTGCTTCTACCACTTTATTTATCTCTAGTCTTGCTATCATCTGGGTGGCTTTATAATCTATGGTGATGACTCAGAAAATATCCTAGTCTCTCAAATCTTTGGCTTCCTCATCTAGAGGGTTTTTTACCAACACTTTTCTTCTGCCATATGAGCCCTCACAGCTCTAATTTTGAAAAAAAAAATGTGTCCACTCTTAGACCACACTGAGTTATGATTTTATATCTCCAAATTTGCAAAAATTTTGGCAAGGATGTAAAGTAACAAAAACTCTTATATAATTAGAGAAACGATGAAATAGTTCAAGCATTTCACATTATTTTGTGAATTTGAAAATGTGGTAATCCTATTATAGGCATATACACTGGAGAAAACATTTCATATGTGCCAAAAACAGTCATTTTTATTTATCCCGCTTATTTTTCATTAAAATATGTTCTGAAAACAACCCAAATGTCCAACATAGAAGATTGGCTAAATATGTTGTGGTATTATGTTGGACAACTAAATATTTGCTTTTAAGATAATTGTCCACAGTCTCCCACCTTTTCTCTGTAACACATCATATGTCATATGTCTGCTGACTTCTTGGTATGTATAGCAAATCAGAAGGGCTGTTGGATGATTTGAGAGTATGAAGAAGCTTTCTCCAAGCCAAAATATTTCTTCTTCTCAATGTTCTTCCTATGGTACCTAAATAGAAGCTATCTCTATTCCATGGCTCAATCTCTCTTTGGCCTCAGCTCTACAAAGCAGTCTCAACAAAGGCTCTGGGACCTATAATAATATTACCTGTTTCCATTATCCCTCCAGCCCTGAAGGTGGTAGTGGCTTCTGATAGGCCCCCAAACATATTGTTTGGGTTGCAAAATGACTTCATGAGTTGTAAAACTTCACTACATCTCCTATATTAAGATGAGGGCATTATCTGGGATGGAATAGGATGCTGAAACCTGGAATATAGAAATTTGGGAGGAACTAGATTAGATGAAGCTGAGAACCTTGGAACTCCCAATTCCCCTTTAATGTTCCTCATCACCAGAAATAGCCTCATGTACCAATATCTTTGGAGACTAGCCTGAAAGACTCTATAATGACCTGATTAGAGGCAGTTGCCTCATAAGAAAGTTGTCTACTCTCTCTAAGACTCACCTCCACCAACTTTGTTGAAACTATCAGAATTTATCACTGTCTAAGGAGAGTATCACAACTTGTGCTTCATGGAGAGAAAGCTTACACAGCAAAATAATTGTGAGACATTACTGGTTTTTATTGTCAGGTATCCGAGAATATATGTGAAAATGAAATCTTAGGGTATTAGTTGAGAAGGATGAATTATAAAGGAATTATAACATTGGATCAGACCAAATTTATTCATATGAGACATTTATATGAGATTTTGGATTTAATATTCTAGCTTCAGGATGCTAGGAGTGATCTTGGTTGGCTGATTGATACCTGGATTCAAAAGTGGTCTATATGAAATGAAGTTGGCATGCCAGAATCTTTCTAGCATAATGTGCAGGGAAATAATTAAAATACTCAAGAAAATAGAAATGTTAGAGTAGATTATGTACCACTGCTCATCCTAATCTGAACTGTGTCTCTTAAAAGAGCTTAGAAGCCAATTTATTCACAAAGGCATTGAGAAAACATAAGACCAAGCCAACTCTCTCAAAAAAGTTATTTGGTGGCTGTGTTGATAGTAGGATATGCTGCTAATGATACGGGCTCCAATGACCTCACTAATTCTTTCATGTAAATGTTAGGGAATTAGTTTGAAAGGTCTCAAACCTGGGATGGTAACATGAGAGGACTTAAGAGATCATTTTCTTTTTAAATAACAGGTTTTTTTTTTTTTTTTATTGGACTGCCATAGAATCTGAAGATTTGGCTATTGAGTCACAGTGATTATGCGACTTAGCTGCCCATTTAAACTAAGTGCTATGTGATCTGCCGAGCCATAGGGGGGCATACAGAAGCAATCCCTTATTAAAGAGAAATAGTATATGTTAGATAGTCCTTGAGTAGATTTTGAAGACACAAAGAAATTGTACGAGTAAGTAATTCAGACTTCAGTAAAACTACTCCTACACTAATGTCTATGATTTCATGAGCAATTCTTTATTATCAGTTGATGGAGGAAGAAAAATTTCTCAAATCTGGTTTATAGATTGATATGCTAGCACTAGATTATAGTACAGCTGACCTTTGCACAACACAGGTTTGAACTGTGAGGGTCTACTTAGAGACAGAATTTTTCTTGATAAATGCAGTATAGTATTGTAAAAGTATTTTCTCTTCCCTAGGATTTTGTTAATAACATTGTCTTTTCTCTAGCCTACTCCATTGTAAGAATACAATATATATAACACATATAACATACAAAATAGTGTTATTCATTCTTCATGTTATTGGTAAGGCTTCTGGTCAACAGTAGGCTATCAGAGTTAAGTTTTGGGGGAGTCAAAAGTTACATGCAGATTTTTCAACTACATGGCCATCGGCATCCCTAACTTCTATGTTGTTCATGAGGCAACTGTAGTCCAAAATCATATTACAACTCTATTCAGGGTGGTCCTGAAAGACCGTGGCAAATAGAATTTCTTCAGGTGAGCAAAACTTCAGGCAGTATATCTAGTATATCTGATTGTCTGCTTTGCCTGGAAGAAGTGATAGCCAAAGGAATGAGTTTTCATGGATTCATGGGCAGTAGCAATTTGCTAATTGATCAGGGACTTGAGACAAACAAGATTCAGTGATAAGGAAGTATTATACAAATCATGTGAATTGACTTCTCTGAATGGGCATAATCTAGGAGTGTAATTTCCCCTGGTTAGTACTCACCAAAAAGATTTAATAAAAATGACGTTTTCCATCAGATAAAGTAACCCATGTTTTGGATGTCAATTACCTCATTCCTTATCCATCTAACAAAGTGGTCGTGGTGTAAAAATGCAAGCTATGCATAGGCCCAATAACTGAGCTCCCCAACACTAAAGATGATTTCACTACTCATATCTAAGTATCAAGGCTACTAAGCCCCTGATGTGGCCCTTTCATAGATAGATCAGTCAGTCTACTGGTGAAAGATTATGGAGGGAAGACAGGATATGAATTTGATATTCTTTCCCTTCCTGTAACAATGCTTCTGTCACTACCACTATTCACAGTTTTAGGAAGCCATTTACAATCCTAATAGCACAAACTGCATTGCTGTAACCAAATAACACATTTCTTAGAAACAAACAAAAACAAAGAAAAGAAACAAAAGCCAATGCTCATGGATCATGGATTTCACAGATTATATCAAATTGACCATCATTAGAGTCAGCTAGCCTGATATAATTATGGAAGATTCAATTACGGCACCTGACAAAAATAATATCCAGTGAAGTCGGGGTACTGTCCTATATAATGTAGTATATGCCTTAAAACAATGACAATTAGGGTGTGGTTTCTACAGCCAGAATACACATTTCTGAGACCTAAGGACAGAGTGAGTGGTCCCTCTACTATACCATGTAACTATTAGCTTGCAAAACTTTTGCTTTCTTTTCCTGCAATCTTGGGCTCTTTTTGTTTTAAATTCTTAAACCTTAATGGGAAAAATTTTTCAAAATGGTATACAACAGGGGTCTTCTTCTTTTAAGTTGAGATTGCCAGCAGGCTCCTCATGCTCTTGAGCCAATAGATAGAACAGGGTGATCGATTGCAGGTATCAAGAGGAAATAAGGCTGCCTGGTACTCACTGGAGGTGGGGAAAACTCTGAATGTAACCTAAATGTTTTACTGGCACTTCTTGGTACTTTTATGATAAATGATAGATGTCAGTGGAAAAAGATAGTAATTCAATAAATGCAAGATTATAAAGGACTTAGATACTTCAAAAATTAGTTAAATTATCCCATCAAGTAGAGGATCCTAACCAGCTGAGAGGTTAACTGAGGGTGATGGAAAATGATGTAGGTAAAAAAAAAGAGAGGAAATGATAAATATCAACTATAAGTTTTTGACTAATTACAAAATATGATCTGCATTATCAATGTGTATTTCTGTTAGGTATACCTCAAACAAATTTTTATCTATCTGTTTATGTGTATGATTATTTCAATACCCCTCTTTTCTTCCCATTTAGAAAGAGGATTTTTAGTGATACTTTACTTTCATAGATCATGAAAAAATCACTAGAAGCCACATACATGACTGGTAAAAAAGAATGCATATTGCTTGGAATCTCTGGAACTGAGATGGCTACCATGATTGTTGAGACTTCATGTCTGCCCTCTTTGCAGAGATAGAGCTCTTTCACCTGTAATGGATATTACCTTATATTAGTCAAAAACATGACTAATTGTTGTTGCATAGTTGAAGGGTTAGATTTGATGCTAAATAGAAAAATGGAAAACATGCATTAGGTATGAATATATATTTTAAAAAGCCAGATAATAATAAATGTGAAAGTCCAGAAAATACTTAACCTCTAGAGGATATGAGGATGGCATAGAAGAAGAAAACATGAATTTATTCAATGATTCTGGTGATGTTTTAATTCTTCCATTGGATTTGGGATTTTGGTTATTTTATTATCATGCTTTTTAACTTCCATATATACCACACACATTCTATAAAACGCATCAAAAATTCACTCTGGTTATAACCTGTTATCCTTCCTAGCATTTTTAAACTTTTTCTTATAAGGTTATGAAATCATAATCAATCATTTTCTAGGCCCTTTACTGTCTTTCTCATTTGGCTTCCTATTATCTTCAACTTTTTTATCCAAAATATTACATTATTCTTAATTTCAATTTTCATTCTTAATTTTTACCAATATTGTTTACTTTACTCTGATTTCCTTTTGCATCAATTGAAGTGATCACTACATGTTGACTTCCTCTAAAAACAATATAACTTCTTTTCCTGTCTCCCCAAAAACAATGAAACACCACCATCCATCTGCCCAGTTACCCACATCATTCTTTATTCCTCTTAATCTTTCAATTTCCCCCATCCTCACATTCATAACACTGGTTTATCTCTCCAACATTTCTTGTCTAGATTCCTGCCACATTTCTCTGTTACAACATGCACTCTTAAGCAAAATTCCATTCTCCAAGGTATATTCAAAGTGATCTTTTGAAAATGCACTTGTAAATTTTCTTTAATGGCACCTTATTGTTATAAGATAAAATAATTATGATGGAATATTATGAAATAATTTTAACAGTTTTATAAAACTATGAAATTATATCAGAAAATATTTAGGATATATTTGAAATTAAATGCATGTCACAAGGAGTTTATGTAATTTGATACTAGTTTTGTAAAAAATAATATTTATGCATACATGTAAATCAAACCATCTATCTATCTACCTATCTATCATCTATCTAGGTCTAGTTTTCTTTCTTTTAACATATCTATCATCTCTGTCCACACACAGAAAATACTGTGAAAAAACACAACATATTAAGAGTGCTTCTCCCTGGGCGCCTGGGTGGCTCAGTTGGTTAAGCGACTGCCTTCGGCTCAGGTCATGATCCTGGAGTCCCGGGATCGAGTCCCGCATCGGGCTCCTTGCTCAGCGGGGGGTCTGTTTCTCCCTCTGACCCTTCCCCTCTCATGCTCTCTGTCTCTCATTCTCTCTCTCGCCAAAAAAAAAAAAAAAAAAAAAGAGTGCTTCTCCCTGAATTAAGGAGTCATGAACCATTTTCCCTTTTTTTTTAAAACATGTTCCTGCATTTTCCGAATTATCTACAATTCATGTCTGTACTTTTCATTTTTTTACAATACATATCTATTGATAGACTAGGACAAGTAAGTTAAAAATATAATATATGATTTCCCCCTTTAACCTTCTAGTTGATAACGAATTTCCCTACTTTTCTTCAAAAACAACTAAAAAACTGAGAAAAAAAGACACCAATATTAGATCCTATGAGATTCTGTCTGACTTAATCCTTGTTCCTTTGTATGAAGTAAATGTCAGCTAACTTCACTTTGCCAGATGTGAGGCATTTATCCATGAATGTTTGCTCATTTGACAATATTAGCTCTGGCTTAAGTCAAATGTTACTTATAGGGGAAGGGAAAAACATTGATATTTAAAGCAACCACACCTATATATGCCATGCGCACACACACACACAAGCACACATACACAATTTTCTCTGTATCTGTTTAGATCATATTCAGCACTTTTCTCCCTGCTTTCTCTTCAAATATAATTTTGAGGTTCTTCTTAGCAAATTATTCTATATAGATCCTACCACCTAATTATTGGTGATATGTTACCACAGTATGGTAATGCCCCAGACACCAAAGTTCTAGAAGAGTTTAAAGATCTCTACTAAGAGATTACAGCCCTAGACTTGGGACTGTTTTCCCTTTTACATCTCTGTATATTCCCACTATGCCTCATCCAGCAAAGTTAGAAATTGTCCCATTGACAAATGTAGCTTCTAGAATCTTCTAATTGGTATACTTAATAAAGGATGTTTTTCCACTGTTCACATGCTTTAGCCATGACTATGCTGAGCCCTCTCTTTCAGCACATAGTGAGTCCAAGCACATGATATGTGCCAGTCACCATTATTGATCCTAAAAATATCATGTGCAATAGGAGAGAACCAAGCCCTCAAGGAGCTCTCTTTCAGCTTGCCTTAAAATAAAACCATGGGCTTATCTAAAGCAATAGCTTTATATTTATACACATATATTCATTATTTAATTAAGCCTTGCATTGTCTATGGCTCATGGTGAAAATTTCTTTCTTTCTTCTTCCTTGAAGACTTTTAAAGAAAATTTAAGATGGCCACTCCAAGTTGATTTTCATAAGAAGAAAAAAAATCTACATTCATGTTAGGCTTACTCTTTTCCAAGCTTTAACATAAATTTCTAAAATAATACTTATCAAAGATATATAGTATAAATCATATTTTCATTTGAGAAATATGTGTACCCATATAACCCAAAGATTTCTTATCACCATAAGGACAATGGGGTAGCCATCATCTTAATTTATGCTTCTTTATACAGTTTTAAGGTCCCAGAAAGACTGCATGTGAAATTAAGATTAAAACAGAGGGTTTGTACAGGCAATAGTATTCTGTTAACTGGTTGAAAAGGCAATCAAATATGTGCTTTGAGATCAGACAGACCTAGATTTGAGTATCTCCTCTATCAATTACTCATGCTATAACCTCTGATAAGTTATTTTAATTTAACTGGGACAATAATAATGACTTAATAGGATTTTGAGAAGTATTAAATAAGATAGTATATATAAAGTTGCTATCAAGTAAAAATGAAAGAACTCAATTAATGATAGTTTCTCTCTTTGCTTCTATAATAGCATAGGCAGTTAGGAGGAGCTTACTCTAATGCTTAAGAGGATAGTAACTAGAGACCTTTCTGGGCTCAAATCATACCCCTTGCCCTGTGATACTTTGTTTTTAGAGATGGTGAATGTATTGAACAAGTTATGATATGATATATATGATGTGATATCATATATATGATATGATATATAAAAAGCAGAGGCTGGAGTGTAGTTAGTAGTATTATTAGTATTATTAGTAGTTAGTATCATTATTATTGTTAGTAGTAGTAGTAGTATATTTATTAAACAAAATAGTCCTCTCTCCCCAGAGGTAATCTCTGTGTAGTTGCTATGTCTGTGAATTTGGTAAGATATATGTACAGAAACAATACTCTTTTGGATCCCTATGTTAAAGTAGATTAAGAAATCAATCAACACTTGTACACAAGCCACTCCCCCTTCATTCAATCCTAGTACTTATTCTTACTTGAAAGCTCATGAGAAAACCAAACTATCTTGTAATTACATAGAGAATTAATTTTTCTGAAACAAAAACAACAGCATAACCAAAACCAGCAAAGATCATCATTACTTCTTTGAGTCAGCAGAGTATGCCCTTCCCATTTTGTAGTTTCCATAGGTGTGCCCAAGACATTTTTATTTACTTTGTTCATTATTAACTCTATTACCTCCCACCCTCTCTTTCTCTCTTCTTTCCAACCTTCGTACTCATAAAGAGACAATTTCTCAAGAATTTCTTGAGTATTGTTTCTTCTTTAAGAGTTATATTTCAGGCTGCCTACTTCTGATAAGTTACTTTATAGCCTCTGATAATTTATAACCTCTGCTAGCCTATTTTATGAAGATTTAAGCTAAATAATTTGGCCAAATAGCTTATTTTTATTTGATGAATCCTTAAGAAATATCTTAATGTTATTATTTTAGATACCAATGGAAAATATATCTGTAAGATTATTTCTTTTTAGCCTCATTTTGAAAATAAGAATTGCAAAAACTTGTGGAAATGTAATATATCTGTGTATGGATATATAATATAATATAATTTAATATAATATAATATATAATATATATAATATTGAACCAATAATCCTTGAAAATATTTTTCTCTTTTTCTATACGCTTTAAAAGCTGCTTTAGTAGTTAAATGTATTTTCTAAGTAACAACATACATTGTCAGGAATGGATATGGATGATGGGGTTTGAATGTCTTAAACATGGAGATTAGTTGTATGCATGTATGCATGTGTGCACACCTAGTCATATACATTTTTATTGTGCATTCCTTACTAATACCCATCCATGTCAAACTCGGTTGTATATGGTGAGAGGGAGGACACAGATTGCTGGTTGAAGCTTTAGTGGTAGACAGAAGCATAGCACACTGAGGACTTCAGGAAAGCTTTTTACTCAAGCCTCCTCCCTCAGGAGTCTACATTTTCTGTTTTATCTCTGGGATTGAGTTTAGTGACAAGCACACATTGAAAGGCTGTGAGAAATGCCATGGGAACTGCTTAACAGCATTCAGATGAGGAGATGGCATTTGAGTTCCCAGCATCTAGCCTATCTCTTTTGCATTAGAAATCTTAATCAGGTGAACTTATAGGGTAGTTGGAAAAAGAGACCAGCTGCATATCTGTTTTCAACAGTAAAAGATGCATCCTATTTTTCAATCAATTCTAAAGGTTAGATACCTGAATATTTTTCATTTGATTGACATGTTTAAGGTAGTGACATGGCTGGTCTTTGAAACAATATGTAGAACTTATATTTTTCTACAATTGTTTTACTATATGGACCCATTTTATAAATTATATTTTTGCTATAGTCCTCTACTCTGTGATTCTGGTCAATTTACTCTACATTAGAGGCCAGCATGTTTCAATTTATACTATTGTAGTATTTATTTGGCATTTTATGAGAGAAAAATTAAGCAGTTGACTATGATCTGTAATAAACAACCAAGCTTTATAATTAATATTCTGTGCTTGAAATGGGTGCACATTTGATTGTAAATTATATGTAATTTAAATCAAATGCTGCCGTGATTTTTCCACCATTAAATATTTCTAGAATTCCAAGTCTACCTGAGCTGCACAGTGGTAAGAGCAATGCAGATATTGTCTCTTCATTCAGTGGTAAATACAATGTAATTCATTCAGTAGTGTGAAATTAAGAAAGGTATGAGAAATGAATATAAAAGCAAATGACTGAATTGGAAAAGTAGTCAAAATGTAATCACTGAAGCTGTGAGGTAAGTAAGGTGCTTTGTAATGTTAGCACTCTGAACTGTTAAATATAAAATAATTCCATTTTGCATAGTATTTTTAAATTCACATAAAATGACTAATATAAATTTGAACAATCTGCAGTACAAGGAATTAACCTCATCCTCCAGACAAGATGTTTAAGGTTAAGTATAATAGAAACATAAATCTTCTGTAAGTCTTATTAAAGGAGAAATATCTGCAGTATCTGAGTTAGATTTCTTTCAACCCCAAAACTCCCATTCTGAAATGCTAGCATTCTGACATGGTGACAAATTGCTGGAACGAATGCTAAATAGTTAAATGGACAGGTGATGGATGGCCTCATAAGCCTTGCAGGGCAGCCTGTGTAAGATACTAATTGGTTCTGTGGAACTGGTTTTAGTCAATAAATTCACTTGAGATTTTTTTTTTTTTTTTTTGTATTAGACATCTTTAAAGAATGCAGTGCTATATGTGACAAAACACTTGCAATATATCAGGCCACCAACAACTTTATCACACCCACTGTGCATGATATCGCTTTCCTTAGACCTAGCTCTACTCAAATGCTAAATATTCATTTTTAATGCTCAATGAGAAGATTCTTTATGCGTTCTCTATTTCATCCTTTGACTTTCGAGACTACCTATTTTTTCTCACTCCAGAAATTCCTCAATTTTTTCTTCCTGTAGGAAGTTACTCAACTTGGGCTTTTTCAACTAAAATTTAAGCTTTAAGAAATGAAGTTTTAAAAATTTTTCTATAGTATTAAAATTAAAAAAAATTACAGTATATGTGAAAAATTAGCAGATCTAATATTTTTAGGACAAATAGATTCTTTTTCTCTTCTTTTTAAAAATAATACAATCATGGGATATTATCAAATTCATTTCCAAATTTCCAGAATCTTTTCTAATGGAAGGAAAGAGGAAAGAAAGGAAAGAGGAAGAAAGGATAGAAGGAAGTAGGGAGGGGGAAAAGGATTAACTTCCAGTTGACTGGGTCCTTACGAAGTCACTGAGAAACTAAATCCATACTTTCTAAGACTGAGAGATGAATGCTAACAAATCAATCTGTTCATTCTTTACAACTGCCCCAGATGTTTTTGTACAATAATGGAGAAGGTTGGTTACGAATTCCCATAGTCTATTGGAGAAGCAAAGTTTTTGTGAATCCCAATTTGTGTTTCCATTTTTAAGGTATCTCAGACAATCCCTCTTTCAAGACTGAGCTAGGTCTATGAAGTGAAGTGATTCTTCTGTCCACAAATATCCCATCTCTATACAAAGAAAAAAATGAGACACTTTGCAGATGATAAGCAAACAGGTTCTGCTAATGGACTGCATCAGTTTAAACTCTAGAATCCACTGTGTGATATTGAGCAAGTTACTTTATCTCTTTGTGCCTGTTTCCTCATCTGTAAAGGTGGGATAATATTAGTACTGGATTCATAAGTTTGTAATTGATTTGTATGTAAATCACTTACATCAGCATCCAGAACATACTAAGCACTCAATAAGTTTCAGCTATAATTATTATTATTATTGTTATTATCATTATGTGTATTTGTTTATTCTATCTTTAATGAACTTAGCTTTACAAACCTTATGTGAAATAAAGTTTTTAATTGGAGATTTAGGCTTATTATTATAATCATTATAAAGTGAAAACAAAAGTGAATGGGGACAAGAATTTATATTAACATATACATAATGTTAATTGCATACCTATAACATACTTTCTGTTTTAAGGATACTTCTTTTTAGCACACCTATTGTCTGTATGCATGAGATACAGCGAAATCTCTGCTAGCTAAATGAAATGAAAGTTTATTGAATTAGCTTAGAAACTTCTGATAGCATGTTGAATTATCCTGGTAACACTAATTCTCCTAACTTGAATTAACCTGATTGCTGTTTTGATGTTATGAATTTTATAAGAAATCACAGCTTTTTCTGCTTTTCATGAACAGCATAATTCTAACCACAGCCCTAATACAAATAAAAGAAAATTTGCTCATTCAAATAGCCAACCTGAAACAAAACAATAGAAAGTATTGCACAAGTTAAAAATACAGTTAGCTTTCTATAATATCAGTATAAGTAAGAATCAATCCTGACTTACCATTTCTTAAATAAAAAGAAGTCAATATTTTTCATATATGAAGAAAAAAGGAAGTTGGTGACTTGTGACATGAGTCCAAGAGCTAATATTTGTAATTATGAGTGGTGATGGATGTTAACTAGATTTACTGCGATGATCACCTCACATTATATAGAAATATCGAATCAGGTACACTGGAAACTAATGTAATGTTATATGTCAATTATATCTTAAAAAATCAGAAAAAAAAAAGCTCAGTGATAATGGTCTCAGAATTTCAGGGTTTCTCTTATCCTTTCTATCATGGTGGCATGAAGGTTGTAGCAGCTCTAGGCTTCATGTGAGAGTTTAAAACAAGAGGACAGACATGAATGGCACCAGCCACAACTGTTCCTATGAATAATATTGTAATAGCATTGTATGATGACAGATGTGACTTGTGGTGAGCATTGCATAACATATAGAGAAATAGAATCTCTATGTTGTACATCTGAAACTAAGGTAACATTGTGTGTCAACTGTACTCAAATAATTAACAGGTATACTATCCCAAATAAGACTAAACTTTCAAATTAGAAACATTTCCTCAGTAAATGAAATTCAAATGGGTAGGCATGCAAAAACCAAGCCTGAATCATCCATTTCTGATACATTCAATAATAAAATAATTTAAATTTACTTATGGATAATATCAGCCATATTAATGTTAATGACAGCTCTGATCTATCCTTCCAGGAACTAGCATTGCATATTTTGAACACTCATTTCATTTTACACATTTATTTGCTAAGAAAAAGATAAAGTTGTATTTATGTCAACAAAAAAATCATTGTAACGGTAGTTGTAGTTCATTCAGTAACTAAAAAAGAAATTATAATTTAATTTTTGTGAACTGAATATATTACAATTTTCTTCTGTCACTTGGCTCTACTCCCCTCTATATAAGAATATACAATATTTGAAATAGGTGAGGGAGATTAATAGGTACAAACTTCTAGTTATAAATTAAATGAGTTATAGGGGTGAAAAGCACAGGATAGAGTATATAATAATGTAAAAATATATATAAAATCAAACATAAGCCATATAATAGCAAAACAACCTATAATAATGATAATAAAATCACATGCCAATTTCTAAATATATTCTTATTAAGTGTATGAAAATAGTTTATGTCACTGCAAACAATCTAAATTTTTTGTTGACATTGAAACATTATGTGATATTTAGCTATCTAACAACTAATACAATTTAAGAGAGATGAAATATACTAGTGGAGTAAAGTATCATCTTTGTGTTGTTTTTCAGAAAATTAAAGTCATTATGGCTCTTTATTACAATCAGAAATATAAAGAGAGAAAGCCTATATAAAGATTCTGTAAATTTTTGTCCAACAATGGAATTTTATCTCTATATGCAAATTAATAGTAGCTTAATTACAATGTTTTTCATTAAAATTAACAAATTAGTATGAACATCATAATAATTATTATTTATAAAGAAGATTATTTTAAACTTCTGAACATGCAGTACTTCACTGGGGACATCTAAGAAACAAAGAAGCCTAGATAACATGACAGAATACAAAAAAGGAGGTCAACAAAATTTAAAACTGGTAAAAATTAAGCAGTAAGGAATTTCACTCCAGTAGGAGCTGGAGATTATATTCTTAATACACTAAATTCAAATATTGTACAAACATCCCCGTCTTTGTGTCTTCATGTAACTGTGATTTAGATTCTTGTCTCCACACCACTGTCAAAAATCAGTTCTTTTTTAAACAGCTTTATTAAAGTATAATTGACATATACACGGTTTTACACATTTAAAGTGCACATTTTGAGGTTTTTTTATGTATGTATACATCCATGAAACTATCATCAAAATCAAGACGGTAACATGTTCAACACAGTCTTTATAGCTCTTCTCTCTTACCTCACCTCTCCTTCTCCCCCAAGCAACCACGTGTCTTGTCACTATAGATGAGTTTGCATTTTCTAGAGTTTTATATAAATAGAATCATAAAATATGTACTTATTTTCCCCTGACTTCTTTCTCTCAGCATAATTATTATGAGATTTATCTTGTTGCATATATCAATAGTTCATTCTGGTTTATTCCAAGTAATATTCTATTGTATGGATATACAGTGAATTCTCATTATTCATAGTAGTTATGTTCTATAAAGTCCAAGCAGACTGAATTAGCAAATACTGAGTCATTGCCCCCAGGGAAAATACAGGGTTAGGTTCCTGCCAGCCTCTGGTCACAACATTTTCATCAACGAATCAATACGTAATCCTGTTTTATGTGAGTTTCTGTTTAAGGGCACCTTATTTAATATATATTTTGATTCATTAACATTGAATTTGTGGCACTATAACTCATGGTGAAAAGTAGGTTAGTTGATATACATATTTTCTCCATGAGGCACAGCATTAGACAGCGTTTCAGTAGTGTTTGGGGCCATTTGAACAGCAAAATCATCCACAAAAAAACACAAAAAATGCAAAAGACAAGGCACTAAATAAAGAGCAGACGGCAGGGCTGCTTATATTATGGGAGCTGAAACAAGACCTTGTTCAACCTCAGCTAGAAAAATAAGCTCTTTGGGCGACTCAAATGTTTCCACTGCTCTGTGCTCTCAAATGTCCTCCAGTACCTGTGTAAATGCCAAGAGGAGTCACTTGGGGGTTACAAATAAATTTAAATTGGTTGTGGAATTTGCACATGTGGAATTCTTTGATATGTAATCCACAAATAATGAGGGTTGACTGTACCATATTTATTTATCCGTTCACCCACTGCTGGATATTTGTGTTGTTTTATGAATTTTACCAGTTACAAACAATGGTATCATGAATACTCATGTACAATTTACCTATAAGGTAAACAATGGTATCATGAATACTCATGTACATTTACCTATAAGGAAAGAAAGCATACATCCATACCAGTAAATTACTGGTATGGATGTATGCTTTCTTTCCTTATAGGTAAATGCCCAAGAGTGGAATAGCCAAAAGGTATAGCATGTGTAGGTTTAAGTTTTAAGAAACTGTCAAAATGTTTCCAAAGTGGTTGTAGGATTTTACATTCTCACCAGGAGGGTATAAAAGCTTCAGTTGCTCCAGAGCATTGCCACCATTTGGTACAATCAGTGTTTTTAATTTTATCCAACCCCATAGGCGTGAGGTTGCATCTCAAAGAGATTTAATTTGCATTTTCCTGACAACTAATGATGCTGAACATCTTTTCATTTGTGTTTTTGCTGTCCTTAATCTTTTTTGTTGAAATGTCTTTTCAAATTTTCTGCCCATTTAAAATTTTTGAAATTGTTTTCCTATGAGATTTGAGAACTTGACTATAATTTTGAACACAAGAAACATGCTTATTATTATTATGCTTATTATTCTCACAGGCTTGTCTTTTTATTTACTGTCTAAAAACATAAGTTTGTATTATTAGAAAGTCTATTTCGTCAATGTTTTTCTATAATGAATTAATCTTTTGGCGCTCTATCTAAGGAATCAGCATAAACCAAGGTAAAACAAACAAAAATGTTCTCTTACGTTTTATTTTAGGATTTTTATAGTTTTAGGCTTGACATTTACATCTAGTGATACATTCAGAGTTAATTTTTTGTAGATACTACAAGGTACAAATTGAAGGGTTTTGTTTTGTTTTTGTGCAAATTTTCAGTTGTTTCAGTATCATTTGTTGAGAACAGTTACCTTTTTCTTTCTTTTTTTTAAATAGTTACCTTTTTCATACTGAATTGCCATTACAACATTTTCAAATATAAGTTGTTCATATATAGGTGGGTCTATTTCTGAATTTCCTATTCTATTTTTTGGTCTATTTGTAATTTTAGCCCAAAAACACATCTTTTTGATTAGTGTTATTTAATTCTAGTCTTTCAATTTTATTTTATTTTATTCAAAGTTATTTCGGCTGTTCAATACCCTTAGCACTTCCATACAAATTTTAGAACAAAGTATAGATTTCTATAAAACAATCCTGCTAGGATTTTTTTATTAGGATTGTTTGAATCGATAAATTTGGGGAAAATTTATATCATAAATATTGAATGCTCTAAATCAGAAGCAGGGTAAAAATCTCACTATTTAGTTGGGTCTTTAATTATGTCAGCAATGTTTTATAGCTTTAAATGTGTGAGACACACATATTTTGTTAGATTTATCCCAAAGTAATGATATTTTTATCCCATTGAAAATACTAATTTTAAATTAAACTTCTGACTGTTCGTTGCTACAATAAAGTTGTAACAGAATCGATTTTTATATATTTGATGTTATATCCTACAACTTTGCCAAGTTCACTTATTCTAGTAGCTTTTCTTCAGCATAGATAATGATGCTTCATACAAATAAAACTTTACTATTTTTTTTTTAATTTGCATGCCACTTATTTTATTTATCCCTTATTTCACTGATTACAAACTTCAGTACAATGTTGAATAGGAGTGCTGAGAGCAGATATCCTTATCTCACTCCTAATCTTAGGGGGAAAGCATTCAGTCTTTTAACATTAAGCACTATGTTAGCTTAATGTTATTGTTAGGTGCCCATTATCAGAGAGATGAAGTTCTCTTTTATTGTTAGTTTCCAGTATTTGTTAGTTTGTTTGTCTAAAATGGGAATGGATGTTGGATAAGTCCCACCTGATCATAATGTTTTATTCTACTTACATATCGTTGGATTAAATCAGCTAGAATTTCCTCTAGAAATTTTGCACCTATGTTTACAGAAATTATTGTTTGTAGTTTTCTTACTCGTAATACTTCATGTGGTTTGCTATCAGAGTGATGATGGTCTCACAGAATGAGTTGGGAAATACTCTTGTTCTTTAATTTTCTAAAAGGATTTGTGTAGAATTAGCATTATTTCCTTTTTATTGTTTAGTAGAATTAATCAGTGAACAATATGGGCTTGGATTTTCTTTATGGCAAGATTTTCAACTTAATTATTTAATGTATATTGGGTTATTCAGTTTATTTCTTTCTGAGTTTTGGTATTTAGAATCTTTCAAGCAATTTGTCCAGTTTTTGAGTAAATGAAATATATTGATATAAAATTGTTTGTAATATTCCCTTATTATCCTTTTAATATATGTAGAACCTGTTGTGATGTCACCAGTGTTATTCCTGATATTAATAATTTTGTCTTTTTTTCTGATCAGTCTGGCTAAGTTTTTATCAATTTTATTAATGTCAGAGAAACAGCTTCTGGTTCTATTTTCACCAGTATTTTTCTATTTTCTGTTCAATTGATTTTTGTTCAGTCTGACCTTTATCATTTTCTTTGTATTGCTTTTTCTGGGATGAAGTTGCTTTTACTTTTCTATTTTTTTTTTAAGGTAGATGCTGAGACCATTAATTTGTGCCCTGCTTACTTTCTAAGACAGGCACTTAAGTGCTATAAATTTCCTTCTGAGTGATACGTTTTGTTTTCATTGTCGTTCAGTACAAAATACTTTCAAATTTCCTGTTGATTTCTTCTTTGTTCTATAGGTTATTTAGAATTGTGTTTTTTGGGTTTCCAAATATTTTGGGGAAATCTCCAGAGATCTTTTTGCCATTGATTTCAGATTCAGAGAACATATTTTGTATGGGTCGAATCTTTTTTAATTTATTGAAATTCAAATTATGGCCCAAATTTTGGTCTATACTGTAGTGTTGGTTTTGAGTTGAATGTGTTTTCTATTGTTGGGTAGAGTGTTCTGTGAATGTCAAGTAGGTCAAGTTGGTTAGTAATGTTGTTTAGGTATTCTGTATCTTTAATGACTGTGCATTATTCTATCAATTATTGAGAAAGAATTATTAGAAGCTCTAGTATATTTGAAAGTTTATTTCTTCTTTCATTTGATCATCTGGTTTTTTTCCACGTATTTTGAAGCTCTTAGATACAACACCAAAAGCAGGATCCATAAAAGGAAAAATATATATATTATAATTAACCAAATTTATGAACTTCTGGTCTTAAAAATATTCTTTACAGATAATGAAATGATAAGCCACAGACTGGAAGAAAATAATCTCAAGTCACATATCTGGTAAGGGACTTGTATCCGGATTATATGAGAAACATAAAATGCGTTAATATAAAAACCTAATAAAGAGGTGGGCAGAAATCTGAAGAGACATTTCATTTAAGAGTACACAGAGATGACAGAGAATTACATGGCAATTACATGAAGAGATTCGAGAATCTCTAATAATTATTCATTGGGAAATGCAAAATAAAACGCAGTGAGATACCATCACACAAAGGAAGTGTTGGAGCAAGTGGAGCTCTTGTACTCGGCTAGTAGGAATGTAAGCTGCAATTCTGGAACACAGCTTGCAGTCAGAGAAAGACAAACACCATATGATTCCACTCTTATGTAGAATTTAAGAAACAAAACAAATGAGCAAAGGGGAAAAAAGAGAGAGAGGTGAATGAAGAGAGAGATTCCTTTTTTTTTTTAATTTTATTTATTTATTTGACAGAGAGAAAGACAGCCACGAGAGAGGGAACACAAGCAGGGGGAGTGGGAGAAGGAGAAGCAGGCTTCCCACCGAGCAGGGAGCCTGATGCTATGTGGGGCTGGATCCCAGGACCCTGGGATCATGACCTGAGCCAAAGGCAGACGCTTAATGACTGAGCCACCCAGGCGCCAAAGAAATAGATTCTTAACTACAGAGAACAAACTGATGGTTACCAGAGGGGAGGTGGCTGGCGGGGATGGGTGAAATAAGCGATGGGGATCAGGGAGTCCACTTGTGATGAGCACAGGGTGACATATGGAAGTGCTGAATCACTATATTGTACACCTGAAATTAATATTACAGTGTAAGTTAACTAATTGGAATTTAAATAAAAACTAAAAAAAGAATTAACTATAAAATTACCAAATAATCCAGCTAATCTACTGCTTGCTACTTACACAATAGGAATGAATGCTTATGTCTACACAAACTTATATATGAGTATTCATAGCATATTTACTTAGAGTAGCCAAACATGCAAAATAATTCAAATATCCATCAACAGCAAAATAAACAAATATGACATATCCATATAATGCAATATTACCCAGCAACAAAACAATGAACTATTAAAAAACAGCATGAATAAATCTCACGATAACTATACCGAATGAAAGAAGAAATAAAAAGTACATTTTTTATGACTATATTTATTCAAATTCTAGAAAATGCAAACTAATCTATACTGACATAAGACAGGTGAGTTGTTGCCTGAGGGTAGGAAGGAGGAGTTTGGGAGAAGGGTTACCAAGGAATATGGGGAAACTTTAGGGGTAATAGATATGTTTATGACTTGGTTTCAAGGATGTCTGTGCACATTCAAACATATCACATTTTTTTACTTTAAAATTATGAGTTTATTATATGTCATTTATAACATAATAAAACTGTCAAAAGCAAAATTAAACTAACAATATAGGACTTAAATGTTTTCCTTTTCATAAATATTAGCAAGTCAAAGAATAAACTGTTAAGTTTTTAAATATATGTAAAACCGTAGTGAGACTATCATAGATGTATTATAGACATGAAGAGTCAGATGCAGTAAACTCCACCTCCAATTCAGTGAATTAATTACAAATATTATACACTTTCATTATTAGTCATTCAATTATTATTTCAATTTTATTTTGCCAAGTAGTTTAATATTAGTGATATATTTTTTCTTAATTATTTCTGCTTCTTCGTTCTATGCAGTGATAATATTTTCCCAGTCGTCTGCTATATAACTCTAAATTTTATTCACCCAGTATTTCATGTACATGGAGAATGATAGAAGCAATAATATTTTGGCTCCCTCTTTCCATGAATCTGCTCCTCAGTGTCTTGTCCCTTCTCTTCTCCCCAGCTCTTCCCATACACACACAAACAAAAATAGGGTGGAGAGATTTCTAATCAGATTTGTCACATCTGAGGATATACTTGTATTTTTTGTTATTATTATTGGGTATGGCTACTGATCCTTAATGCTCAAAACAGACTTGAAGTGCAGTTATATTCCTGGCTCTGCTAAGTAGACAGTAAACTCTACCAGTGACAAGAATATAATTACTCCTCTTTGGAACTCTTTTGCTTAGTATAGGACCTGCCACAGAGTAGGCATTTTAAAATATTTACTAAATGAGTGAAAAGAATTTTAGCATTCAGACTGGAGAGATTATGACAGAACTGATATTTCCACATTGTTATTGCCATAAAGTAGTAGGAGAGTCGTCATGGAATATACAATACACGCAGGTAAGTAAGCATGGTGAATATGTTCTAAGCACGGTAAATGTGCTCATCTTTATCTGCTTTTTAAAGATTGCTGTTTAAGGATTTTTGCAGAAGGAAACTATTTACTGGGCACCTCCACTGAGTACATCACAAGAGATTTTACACACATTGTTGCAGATCCTTGAGCTGGCTGTACAAAGTAGGTAATATTTATGTCTTATCTTCCAGGAAAATGAATCCTGGAGAGGTAGAATGAGTGGATCGAAGAGGATATTTTGAGTATGTGTTCTTTCCAATTATTTTGTATTTAAATTAAAGTAAAAAATGATAAAGGTAATATCATGTACATTTACTAAATGACCAGGTAATTTGGAGACTGAGATATTTTTCAGTGCCACATCCACTGGAAAATTTAGTGTGTGTGTGTGTGTGTTTGTGTGTGTGTTTGTATGTGTGTGTTTATATAAAATTACATCCTGGTTGCAGCTCAGCATTTATGGGACCAAAATAATTACCCTGTCTGAAATTGTCTTTCTTTAATGGTCTACTCTTTCTTATCAAGTATTTGTTCCTATTTCTTAGAACTTAAATTCCATACTTCAATGGAAAGTACTACAGGCATTGCCTTATGCTCTCTGGGAAACATCCTTATGCAAGTACAATATTTCCCAAATATTGTAAGGTGGCTTGAGCAAGCATTCCTAACTCCCTGGCTGAGGCATCTTGCTAAAACTCTATTAATCTGGGCCACTTGCCCTCTTGTAGCTCCTCAAATTTGACGTTGCAGTTCCACATCTAGAGCATTTTCTCCTGGGCATTAACTGGCATGATAATATGTTTAAATACTAAAGAAATTTAATGTATAGAATTTTTGAATCATTATATTTTACACCTGAAACTAATATGTATATTAGTATACATACATACATACATACATATAACTGTATGTTATACTTGAACAAAAAATAAAAAATTAAAAATAAACAAATAACAAAATAAAGGACTAAATAATCTTAAATGAGCATCATATTCTTCTCAAGTAACCACAATTGAATTTGAGGTAAGCACACCGTATCTTTCTTTAAATCTATGCATAGAATATATAGTTTTATAAAAATACATTTTTCAACTGATCAGTCTTATGCACATTGAAGATGTACAGGAATGAAATTTCAGATGGTGAATTGCATTAATGTGACTCAGAATTGCAAATAATAAATGTCAATAAGAGCAATCTATTTTTATCAAAAGTGCCTTGAATTTAAAATTTGCTATAATAGAATTATTATCCCATTAAATAGCCATATAATTTGATTTGAAATCAAAGTAAAAGTACACTGCTGCCTTCTGTGTATGAGTTTCATATAAATAGGAACTTTATCCTGCAGTTTAGCAGCTAAAGACATATAGTAAATTGAATTGATTTATAGTTGAGTTTTCAGATATGCTTCTCTTGTTTCATGAGATGATCAAATAGGGGACATATTATAGGAGTTAAGAGCTAAGCTGTTAAAGAAGACGAGCTGGATTTGTAGCCATCTGAGAGCCCACAGTAATGTTGCATACTTTCTTGCATTTAATCAGATTGTGTGGCTCTGCCATATCGGCCTCGGGTCTCTTAGGAACTGATCTATAATAAGTATTAATACTAAGAATTGTGGCCATACACCAAACTGAACAAACAAATGTTATATGATTTTCAATACAATGCTTTATATTTATGTAAAAGCCAAGGGTAGACTTATCTAGAATATTGACCTATAAAGCTTAACTACTGAATCAGATACAGCTGAGAAAGAGAAGTTGTCTAACTAAAGTTAAATAATTTTATAGAAACATTTGCTTTAGTTTTTGTTATTTTTATAAACTCTATGTTCTGATCATAATTTTAAAATTCACACATTCTAACATACACCACAATCTATTCATGCCCAATCTTGGCAATTAGTGAAGGTCTGTATTACAGTGAGATATAATGTGTCATTTCCAATAAGCTTTTATAAAATTGGAAGACCAAGTTCCAATAATGCTATTGTTATTTTTAAGAGTCATATTATAAAGATTCTTTTTCTTCTTTAGAAATTCATAACAGTTTGGCTCTAATCTTCTCTTATTTAATATTTGAGGTCAACTAGTATAAAACCAAACCCACATAAGTTAGGAGATCCTGAAAAATTATGGTTTTAGCATAAAAATATAGCCAATAAAGTTAGGCAGAATTCAGTGGCTAGCCTTCATCCATAGGGAACAATGTTTGTGGGCTGTTTTTTTTTTTTAAGATTTTATTTTTAAGTAATCTCTTCACCCAACATGGGGCTTGAACTTACAACCCTGAGATCAAAAGTCGCATGCTCTACTGACTTAGCCACCCAGTCTCCCCTGTGGTGTTTTCTTGAGATTAAGTTTATGTTGAACACTTACCAAACTCTCCAATTAATGTTAGACTTTGCCAGGGATAAAAACGAAAATTACCCAGAATTTACCATTCTTTTTCCTTCCCACAAATTTTTGTGCTTTTTCAGCTATAATTGCTATTAATTAAGAAAAATCTTAATACACTTACATTCATGTCAGTGATTTTTAAAGGAATTTCCAGCTAAAAATGAATATAGGCGTCTAAAAAAATGATAGTTTTGAAATTGGAAAAATTAAAAGCCAATACTGCTACTACATTCATACTCATTTATTTTTTCTTTCTTTTTTTCTGGTCATTGTGAATGCTCAAGAAAAGGTAAGCTTTATGTTTTTTTTTTCATGTTGCTTATTTTTAGCATTCTACTTTTTATTAAAAACCATACACAAAATCCTAGTTCATATGCAAAAATAGTCTCTAAAAGGTAAGTGATGACATGTTTAATATTTTTAAAGGCTAGAGAGATATTTGTACACTGCTTTTGTGCTGTAGAGTGGAAAAGTCATGCCCGAGTCCAGTAAATTGTTCATACATTCTTTATCTTTGTTTTCCAGCTAACATGTTTAGGGTGTTATCAAAGGAATTACCTGAACTGGAGGAAGTAATAAGGGGATAAATGCTGATGACATGCTTTGGAAGAAAGAGGCCATCTAGAGATCATTCCTTTGTGCTTATTGTATCAAAGTCCTATCCTTAATTCCTCATCAAATTTACTAATCTCTGTCTATACCATGCTACATCAGAAATCTGAAAGAAATAACATTAGTTGGTGTCATGGTCATTTTTCTTCAACATTTCACTCTTTGTGTGTCTCTTGAGAATGTCAAGCTGAATTTACTTGGGAGCATTTCTTAAGAGATATTACAGAGGTCAATAAGGAGATTGCAAACACTGTGCTGCCAGTCTAAATATCTCAAAGTCAAGAAGAGGACATAAAGTGTATTTTCCCTCTAGACTGTGAGATGTTTGAGGACAGCAACTGTGTCTCAATCCCTTTGAGCCCTCTAGCTCCTATCCTAGTATCCAGAATGTGCCAGGAGCTAATGTCTGTTAAGTTTGCTTCAAACTCTGGCTTGTGAGATGAAGTAGTGGAGCAAAGATTGAACAAGCGAGTAGACCACAGTGCAAAGGCTGGAGGTCGGGCTAATAAAACCAAGAAGCTGGAATGATAGGAAGGCACTGACACTGGGGCAGGGCATGAGTGTCCAGAATTCTTAACTTGGAATTCAGACAGTAGCATCCCTGTTATAAGGGAATGCTGGGATGTTTCAGTGAAGAGCTTCTGATTCTACCTTTATCTGTCCTATAAAGACTAAGACGATTTCTCTACATTTCCCTCACCACACAGTCCCGGCGAAATGTCATAGTCAAGTCGGGCACTATAGTTGATCCCATACCCAGCATCGTATCCTTTCCCTTCCCATTGCATTTCCTAAAGAAGTTACCAGCTGGCTCCCCTCCTCCCCGCACATCTTCCAGGTTGAGCTCTGCAACAGAGTCTGTGTGTGAGCACCAGGAAGAAAAAGAGGTAAAGATGCTGTAAGATGATGTGAATTTTTCTGTGATTGGGTTGAAGCGGGTCTCCCTGTTGCTGGAGAAGGGAAATGTGATTCTGGCAAAAGAGGCAGTGGGAGACAGATAGACAGAAGTTCCTCAAGACAGGCAGCTGCCAAGAGTGACCAGCAAAAGCAGAGAAAGACAAAGGGTTTGGGACAGGGAGAAAGAAAAATAAAGAGAAGGGAAATCTGTGAGAGGAACTGAGTCAGAGAGGAAGAGAAACATCTTTGGGGACACTTTCAGAGTAATGAGTGTCCATCCTGCCATTTTTTTTTTTTAAGAGGTGGAAAGTCTGAGATTTTTTTTTTAATTTGCTTTATAGAGGTAACAATTTACATCCAATAAAAGTCACCAGTGTTAAGTGTGTAATTCTACGATATTTGACAATATATGGAAACACTGACTACCACCTCTATCAAGACATAGAATAAATAGTTAAACCAACCCAAAATGTTCCCTATACCCCTTTGCAGTCAATCTCCTCATCACCCCCCCCCCAACCCCTGGCCTCTGTCTTTCTTTTGCTATTAGTAATCCTTTATTAGAAAATAATTTTCAGCATCCAAATATATATAAAGAATAATGTAAAAACTTGCCCACACAATTACTGCCTGGCTTCATCACTCTTAGCACTTTATTTTTGCTTTCTTCTTATAAATTGAATATTACAGATAGAGTTAAAATCCATGCTCACCCCTTTCAAATTCCTCTCTCCCAGGTCCCAATTTAACATTTTACATTCCCATGCCTATTTTATTAATTTATGACATACCCGTGTGCACATAAGTTACATATGGTCATTTTCTATTTCTAAGGTGAGTACAGATGACATAATACTAAATATATTATTCTGTTGTTCTTTTCTCAACATTTTGTTTTGAGATGTATTAGTGATACCTATTACTACAGGTCATTCACTTTATCCACTTTAGATTCTTCTGTTCTATTCCCATTTATTTATCCATCTTATATATGGGCAATTTAGACTGTTTCTCATATTCTGCAATTGTAATCTATACAACAATAAACATCTTCCTATGTATACAAATACAAGAGTTTCTCTAAGAATGGGCATCTAGTAATAAATTACTGATCCTAGGATATACTACACCTCTTAAATCCTTCCAGATATTGACAAACTGTTCTTCAAAGGAATTGACGATATTTATACCAACTTGAAAGTATATAAAGGTACCTGTAGTTCCATATACTTAATGACGTTGATGTTAATATTTGTTAGTTTGACATTTCAATAGGTATGAAAAAGTATCCACTATACTATATATAAACCATTAGTGTCTTCTTCTCTTTGAAAGGCCTTCACATACTTTGCCATTGAATGTACTCTTTTTCTTATTGTCTTGTTTTTAAAGACATTCTAGATACTAATTGTCTGCCATTCATATGAGTTGCATCTGTTTTCCTTCAGTCTTTGGCATGGATTTTCACTTTGATTCCACCCCCCCAACCCCTATTCCATATGGAATTAAGGGAACTCAGATCATCTTCCCTGGAGGTGGTGGTACCGAGTGTTAAATGACATAAAAATGTCAAGGAAAAAAAAAAAAAGAAGGAAAGAAAAATGTCAAGGAAAATGCCTCCACCATTGCTGGCATTGATGCAATTCTGTTGGATTGCGTCAGGCTACAATATTTCTTTTTCTTTTTTTTTTTTTTGGTTTAAATAGGTGTACACAGAACAGAGTTCATCTCCTAGACCCATCTAATGGTGAGAAATATGATTTCCCAGGCTCACCTTGTATTTTGCTCTTAGAAACTATGATGCAATGAATAACCTTGTCCACATGTTATTTCACTTGCACAGGTAGAAGAATTCATTATTTATTATCTATTTATTACCCTTTGATATACTTTACCCATCATTTTCTTAATTGTAAAAATATTTAATTTTAATGCATTCACACATAGCACTCTTTTCCTTTACATATGTTCTTTCAGGGTTTAGTTTTAAAAATGCTTTAGTCCTAAACAGCATAAGTAGTTTCTTCTATATTTTCTTGAAACATCTTTTATTTTAGATTGCATATTTAGGTCTTTAATTCAATTGTAGTGCAACTAGGTATATGGAAAAACAGAAGAATTTATTTATTTTCTTCTAATGCAAGTAAAAAATTGTCCAAGCACTGCTGACTGAATATTGACAGTGCAGTGTTTCCCCATGGAACTATAGTGCTGCCTCTAATCTATACATGGATACTCTATCTGCATGGGTCTGATTTGCAGCTCTTGTTTCTCTTCCATTGGCTTATTGTCAAGACCACACGGTCTTAATTACCATAGAGTTAGGATAACTCCTGATGTCTGGTAGACTAAATCTATATCTTATTCTTCAGAATTCTTCAAGGTATTCTTGGTCTTTTGCTCTTCCAGACACACACATCTATGTTAGATTTATTTTTAGGAATTTTAAACACTTCATTGCTATTGTATATGATGCCTATTTATAGTTACTTTGTAACTATAATTACTTTGTAACTATTTATAGTTACTAATGCTTTGACACTGATTTGTAGAACAAGATTTATTATTGATAATTATTGATTTTGTTTCAAGAAACCTTGCTGATGTCTATAATAGCTTGTGGTTCTATGGGACTGTCTATATGGGCTATCATTTTATATACAAATAATGGCTTCTTTTCTTTCTTTCCAAATATTGCATACTTTCTTTATTTTCTTCTTAGTGTGTCATTTATAACCTTCAGGACAAAACTGAATAAAAGTGGTGTTCCTGTCTCATTCTTGATTTTTAAAGGAAAAGTTTCTCATACTTTTTTGAAAATGAATTTGCTGAGATATAGTAGATGATTTTACCCAGTTAAAGAAGTTCTTGTCTCTTACTAGTTAGCTAAGAAATTTTTTAAAAATTCTAAGTTATTGTTGAATTTTGTTGTCTCTTCCATTTATCAGGATGATCCCATATATAATTTTTTTTCTTTTTTAAATTGGTACATGTGTGATGTAGCTTGATTATAAACATGCATACCCATAAAAGTCTTTCCATTTATATATACATACTTGCATATATATGTGTGTGTATACACACACATACATTTCTACATTTGGTTTTCTAAAATTTTGTTTATAATTTTTGCATCCATATTTACAGGTGATATTGGCCTCTTTTTTCTCATACCTATGTATAGTACTGATATCAAAGTTTCACTATCCACATAAAAGTGATTTGGAGACTTATTCTCAGAATGAGTTTATATAAGACAGAATTTATATGTTTTAATTAATACTGGTGACATATTGCCTGTAATATAGTAAGGATAAAACAAATGTATGAAGCATAAACCCCCAAACTCAGCAGCCTTCACCTTCTAACCAGGAAACCCACTCCTAATGTTACCAGCAGACTAGAGGGATTATCCCATCTGTTTCCCGTGAAGCTCCTTTTATCATTTTCATGCTGAGATTTTATGTATTTCTGGACTCTTCTGACTGTTTTGGAGTTAATTTCTACTCCCAGGTTACATAACTGATAATAACCAATAATATTTCTGAGTGCTTACTCCAAGAATACATAAGTCAATTTTAATGGATCCACTTAATTCATGTACCAAGCTTATGGTAAGTACTTTATAAATATTATTTCATTTAAATCTGAAGGAAAAAGAACTTTTATGAGGATAAAGAAACTGAGGCACAGAGGGGTGAAGTAACTTCCTAAGGTACTTAGCTCATAAGTCAGAGACAGGATTCAAGACGAGGCATTATGCATCCTAAACCCCTGCCTTTACCCATAGATGATGTTGCTGCCCCCCTCAGTTTTCCAGGCATTCCCTTACTCTAGTACTTCCTAAAATAAAAATTTTGAAACCTAATACATGTCAGATGAGATACCATTATGTTTTCTAAATATTCATATTACATATATTGATGAAGAACAAAGCAGTGTATGTTTATAGGTGTTTGAATTTCGGTGAAACTAGAAATGAAAATTTTGCCTTGTGTAAAACCAGAGCACTTAATTGAATGCAGAAAACTAATTGTATTTAGAACATTCCGAGCTGAGAGAGACTGGGAAGTATATTGAAGAAATGAAGAAATCAGGTACTTTATATAGAATGCATTTGCACATGCTTGTGATTTTATGAATTCTTATTACTTTAAATGGCAGAGTTTTGAGGCCTCTGAAGTTGGTTATTATTAGTTTCACATCTAAATAAGCATTGGGAAGAAGAACCCATGTAGGGTACTCCCAATTTAGTGTGGCCTAGTTCAGTAGCATCCCCAGAGTCAACTCACTAGATACCAAATGGGTTAAAGAAACATTCTGTATAGCAGATCCTTTTGGTGCCCATGTCAGATCCTCCTAGCATTCCCATCCAGGTCAGGCCCCTAGTGTCTCCTGTCAGCCCCTGAGACTCTAGGATTGAAGACTTCTACTCAATTTATATACAGGCTAGGCTAGAAATGCTGAGGTGTTTACACTGTAAGGAGTCCAGTTATGAATGTAAGTCAGAGCTCAAATACCCCCAGCTTCCTTGCCCCTTTACATGGGGGTTAGGGCAACTCTGAGGCATTTTCTACCTGCCAAAGTTCTCAAAGAACACTAGTCACAGTTTTCCACATTGCTACCCTGTTCAGTATCACACCATTTTTTTTAGGAGTGGGGGGAGGTTATAACTTTTTTGTCTCTTTTTCCAGCTCCCCATTTTGTGTTTCTTGAAATCACCTCCCAAGTAATCTATGTCCTCTCATTACTAGTATATCCCCCCATAATTATTTTTTATCTATAATGTTCAAATTATAAAGTATCAAATGTTCTAAGCACCAGGCTGGCTACATAATTTCTGGGGCCCATTGCAAAATGAAAATATAGAGCCCCTTGTTCAGAAAACAAGAAAAAAAGTACCCCTAAAGGTCCTAAATGTAAAACTTCTTCTGCTATTTCTCTTTTAATCTGCCAAGGTGTTTTTTTAATCTACTGTTTAATTTTACAGAATGCAGACACCCAATGCTACCAGAGAGCCTCTCACTGTGACTCTGCATGTTCACTCACAGTGCACTGATTGCTGGATTCCTCTTCTCACCAGTCACTGATATGCTATACCCTGGCCAGGGGCAAAGAAGTCAAGCTCCCTTCCCCAAGGCATGGCTGCCCCAAATCATAGTTGGGAGGAAATTACCAAGGAATTATAACCTCTGCAACAGGATGCATGGGGTACCTGGATTGGGGGTGAGCTAGAGCCTCACTCCCACCAAGTTACCCACCAAATATGCCATGGTATTGTAAGCCCTAGATAGGGATGGGCACAGCCATGCCCAGCTAGCTCTGAGATGCCATGGGACAAGCACAGCCAGCCTTGGTTCTCCTCAAACTCATGCCCAGTTCTCTACCAGGGGTGGAAGGAAGCAGCAATGATTAGATGGGTACAAGGAAGGGGAGGCCAGGCAGGGCCTGGGACATCGGGGGCAGGAGGTAGCAGCTGTCACAGGAGGAGGGGAGTAAGAAGTAGGGAGAAAGGGACCAGGAGGGGTACAGGTGCTAGAGGTTGATGGAGCAGTTATCACTGAACCTCTCCTGGAAAGGTAGAGGGTGGGGGATTAAGTAGGAGGTGAGGTTGTATTTGAGTTGAGGCTCTAAGCTGTTGGTACATGTTCTATTGTCTCATTGGACTTCACTCACAAAACACAAATTCAAAAATTGAATTATTAAGAATTTCATGAAGGTGACCAAAGAGCATTAAATGCCAAGTACATGGCACTCTTCTGAGTAGGAGCCCCCAGAGTGACAGCACTAGTCCTATATCCATGAAGCCAGCCCTGCTGAGCACAAATCCTTGACCTCATTCTCCCCTAAAATTGCATTCCTTTCTTTCTCAATCCTATCACACTGACCACATCCATCACCTTGCAAATATCTTATGTTGAAGGTGTTGCATTTCCCACTTCCTAGTGGGTTTCAAAGAAAACATACACATATTATTTAGTTTACATGACTTACTTCCAAATCACTGTTATATCACTTTCCCTCTTTTCAAGAACATGGGCCTCTCTTATAACACTGAATTTCATTCTACCTCTAATTGTCTACCAACTTTAATGTCCTTAATGGATGTGGGTACTGTATTTATAATTTTTTTTTTCTCCATAATCTCCTGACACTATTCTTGGTACTTTTGAGATGCCCAATGACGAAAGCTAGATTTCTACGTCAACTACATTTCCATTGAATACCTTCTTCAGTTCACAGCCAGGTCCTGAGGCCAACCATTAAAGCAATGCTCTCATGATCGTTCCTATTCTGTTTAATGTCCTGACCTGCTCTCTATCATATGGGGCACTGCAGACATGGGGGTGGCTGTCTGGGTACTCACCATCAAGAGGACCCTACGTTAGCCAACACTGGCTGTACATATAGGATCGGGAAAGCAGGGTTATCCTGAAAAAGAGCAGTCAGTGGGGCTGGAAATCTAGGGAGGATTTTAGAAGGTAGAATTTCATCTGGGTCTTCAAGACAATTCCTCTACCAACGAGAGCAAATTCTAGGGAACTTCATAATTCACAATATCTAACTCCAATTTTCACTACTAAACAAGGTTGGAGACAAAAAGGAAACTGTGCAGACTAGCCTCATGTCAGCCACCGTCTGGATTGGCTGCTTTTTTCAAGACTTCCAATCACTCACTGGGTACATCTTTACTCTAATGGTCAATACTATTTGTTAAATGCACACATTTCCTTAATTCAATTATCTCTATCCTCATTAAAAAAATAAATAGTTTTGCTCCCAGCTTTACAAAGAAAGAGTCCAGGTGACTGAAGGTGCCTAGCTTTGTCCTGCAAGTACAATTTTTGATATCTTTAACTGCCTCCCCTTCCTCCAGTCTACAGTCTCCTACCATTTGTGACAAGAAAGTAACCCCTTGCCTAGCCCTGCAGGAAAGATCAAATTAAAACTGACTACCACAGATTATAAACTAAGCTGTAATCCATTAGGCAGAGGACTGAAGTTCATTTCACCTATTGGGAAAAAATTAAATTGAAAATGATTTTATATTATTTAAAAAAATATTGAGTAATATACCTTTGATATATAGATTTTTAGCACATTCTTGAGGCATCTTTAATAACACAGTACAGAGATCTTATTGTTGATTCTTTTATATTTCAGTTTTTCTTACCAGAAATTCTTCATAAACACCTAAGTATATATATGATTATAGTTACTGAAATACTATAACTAATGGGATGCTCTTTGAGGACCCTTTTCTACATTAAATGGGATATTATCTAAAATTCTTTTCCTACTTACTTTACTCATATATCCTACCATTGGGGAACATAGGTAAGACAGGGTATATGTAACTATTTTGATCATCAAAAGAATCGTGTAAACTTATGTTAAAATTTTTCTTTTTTATCTTTATATATTCCCTGAAGTGAAATGCTAGAGGTGATAAAGTGAGAGAGAAAGAAACATGGTAATAATAGGAACTCAGCAGACAGCAAAGTTCACACTTTTCCACCTTCATGTTCTAGCACTTTTAGCCTGAACTGCTAATTGTTCTTAGAGCTTAACTCTTTAGTGCCAGAAAAAAAAAAAAAAAAAGTAGTATATTCCCATGGAAGATAATTATCATTATATTTATAGAGCAAGAAAGATTTTCATTTACAAAATTTTTCTTGTTTTTTGTTAAAATGAAAATAAATTTAAAAATTCGCATATCCCCTTTTTTTGCTAATGTAGTAGTCTGTGGAATGTTTGGAAGCAACTTAAATATTTTTCTCGTTAAGAGGTGCTAGAAAGATGAGTTATGTGCATGTATCTCTCCTGAAATCAACTCCAAGCAGACTAGAAAAATAACTTTTTTCATAGTACAAACAACTTTCTCAATCTTGGAAATAAAGTTCAGAAAGCTTAACATTTTCTTTGAATAGGAAACAAAATTCCTTAAAAAAGCAGCTTTGATTTTGTCAGCTACTACTCAACCTTTTCATTCTCTTCCAAAGAACCAACCATTTTCTCATTCCGTCTCCCTCCTTCACATCTGACTTTCTTCCTTCTTTGGAAGACAGCAGTTAGGACCACTGGAGCCCTGCTTTCCTTTATCTGGTCTGCAGAAACCAGTTTGGAGTCCTCACAATCACAGCTTCACACAATGCGAAAGTCAAGGCCCTTCCAGATGGCTGACTGAAGTGGTTTCAGGAGAGACTGGGAAGAAAATTAAGGGCAGTACTGCAAATTATATAATAGAAGCCTAGAATTTAAGCATACACATTTTCATACTTAGCACCTCTTGAAAGGAAATTTTTATAATAGAAATGCTTTATATTTAGATCTGTATCATCCTTGGTTGCCTTGTCTTGTTCTAAACCTCTGAGGGTACTCTATAAATAATAGTGACACAAAAGCCTCAGCATCTTTTGTGGAAGGTAAATGTTCTCTGTATACAAAGCTGTTGCTGCAACTGGCTCATCCTTACTAGAACATTTACTGTGCCTATTTTTAATGTGTCCTTGTCTTGTGACTTTTGTAATAAAAAGCAGAAGAAAATAGGGATACATATGATTTCTGTAAACATAAAACCCATGATGCTTGCTCATTCATCTTCGAATGTCTGGCGTATAGTAGGTGATCAATAAATATTTGTTGAATGAAGAGGGTCATTGTGCTCGGACATAGTTAAGACTATGGTCTTCTCATCACAGTATGTTAGGTAATTAGGTTTAAAAACAGATATCCCACATTTCCTATTTTATTCTTTTTGATGTTGTCTTATTATTATTACTAATATTGACATGCTTATCTATCCCAAAGTAATAGGATGCATTCTCATTTTCATTGATATATATTCTCACAGAGCAATTAATTAATTTAGTTATCTCATAAATACTTAATTGAGAATCTGCTAAATAAAATGCATGGGGAACATAGCCCAGCCTTTAAATAACTTATAGTTCTAGAGGAAAAGAGGTGAATTAAATCATTACCTAATGTATTTAAGTCACAATAAATTTTATGAAGGAAAAGTTCAGGTGTTATGAAGGCATTAAATGGGAGAAAAGGCTTTGGTCTTATGTTCTTATTGAATAGAAGCCACTTTAATGGACAACATTTACCATTTGTTTCATTTCTTACATTTTGGGGTTCTATTTGGTTAAAATACAGTTCTAAAAATTTTACAGCTCATTCCAGTTGAGATGCTCTTAATCAATTCCTAGTAGTCATACTATTCAATGGCCATGTATGTATAGTTTTGAATATTTTACATTAATTAAAATCATCAGTTATGGTCTTCTTACTTGAAAACTAAACCCTACTCTGATCATAGCAAAGATGCTCCAGTTTCTCTTTGGCACTCAAGTTAGTATAGTTACAGGTAAGAAAATCTGGTCGTTCTGTAACTACCAACAAACTATAAAATGTTCCCTCACAGGAGGTCAGGTTCTTCACTGATATTCAATCTGGAATCTGGCATGGTTTCTCCAAATCTCTCTCTCTACTCATGTGTGAGAAAGTGAAGTTAGAAAGGCCTAACCTGTTTATCTGCTAAAATGGAATTGCTGGTTGCACAATGTCACACATATATAAACAGAGTTTTATTACTTTTATAGCACCTCATGTAGCTTTTAGGATATTTGAAAGTGTCGTGCCTTTAAATGATTATCAAGTACTTCTTTCCAAAGAAGAGCTTTTTCAGAATAGCTAAAGAGGAATAGTTCCCGTGGAATGTCAATTCACACTGTACCTCTTTTACCCAGAAGTGTATCTTTCTGTGAGCAATTTCCAGGTCATCATTCAAGAGTTTAATAACTGGACTGCAGTCTTCCATCACATTGTTAAAAGACTGCTTCCCCTGGTTTACAGATTCTACAAATAACTTACAACCATACTCTGGAAGGGTGGTTTAAATTCTTCATACACCTTCCTGGTAAGATAGTAGCCGCTGATTACTGAAATTCATACATCCACCATATGACTTTGAAAATTACATAACCATGCAAAAAATATAAGGGATTTCAAGAAGCCCATCTCCATTCATTATACTTTTTTCTCCCTGAGAGAAAGCCATAGTTAAAATGTGGTGTATATCACTTCAGGCTTCTAGTTTTCTCTGTGTGAGCCTCTGGACTGTGAACTTCACAAAGTGTTTCTATCTCTTTCTACCTCCTTAGGTAGCACAAGATGCTAGGGTGGGATGTTGCTGGGTATTTTCCTTCTCCCAGGTCAGTTAGGTTCTGATATACTCTCGCAGGTTAGGCTTTGGTTAACAAGTTTTCCCTGAGGGTAGGCCTTGTTAAGAACTCAGTATTCTATATGATACTGGCACAAAAGTAGATTCCTAGATCAACAGAACAGAATAGAAAGCCCAGAAGTAAACCACAATTATATCTTCAATTAATCTTCAACAAAGTAGGCAAGAATATGCAATGGAAAAAAGACAGTCTCTTCAACAAATGATGGGAAGACTGGATGGCTACATCCAAAAGAATGAAACTGGACCACTTTCTTTCACCATACACAAAAAATAAACTCAAAATGGATTAAGGACCTAAATGTGAGACCTAAAGCCATAAAAATCCTAGAAGAGAGAACAAGGCAGTAATTTCTCTGACATTGGCCATAGCAACATTTTTCTACATATGTCTCCTGTGGCAAGAGAAACAAAAGAAAAAATAAACCATTGGGACTACATCAAAATAAAAAGCTGCACAGCAAAGGAAACAATCTACAAAACTAAAAGACAGCCTAAGGAATGGGAGAAGATATTTGCAAATGACATATCCAATTAAGGGTTAATATCCAAAATACATAGAGATATTCCTGAAATATCTGATCATGTTTTAATGGTAATTGAACAAAATAGAAGTGTTCTCTGCCATTTGGGATGCTGGGTAGAAAGGTCTTTACCTATTAGGCACACACACATTGTGTTATGTGAATTATACAGTAGAACACATCTCAATGGTTTTGCTGTAATGAGCTTTTGCTAGAAAGAAGTTTTGCAGTAAAGTATCTATTTCGGCATTTAGCAGCCAGGGCTTTGTAAGTACTTTATAGGTACTGCCTATATTATACAACATGTGTGGTAAAAAGAAGTTCTACATGCCCCTCCCTCCCCAAAAATATCACTTTGCTTTACTTCTTTAGAATCAATCATTTTACTGAAACAATTTCATTAACTATAAATGCACTATCTGGAATAATTTAAATGTGAAATTAACCCAAACTCATAGTAGGTTAGAATATATGTTCCTGAGAACAAGGCAGATAATTGGAGAGAAAGGGATACATGTTTTTTCATGAAGGAAATTGGTAAATATTAATACCTTATTTCAAAATAATGCATTTATTTCAGGGTAGCTCATTTTGGATATACCTGTTTTATTGTATTTTTTCCCTATAGAACTTATTATCATTATCTGATATTCATCTTCTATTTTTTTAAGATTTTATTTCTTTATATGTCAGAGGGAGAAAGAGAGAGCAGAAGCAGGGGGAGCTGCAGGCAGAGGGAGAGGGAGAAGCAGACCCCCCCGCTGAGCAGGGAGCCTGACGCGGGACTCGATCCCAGGACCCTGCGATCATGACCTGAGCCGAAGGCAGACGCTTAACTGACTGAGCCACCCAGGTGTCCCTGATACTCATCTTCTATAAAAGCACTACTTGACTTTACCTGTGGCCATGTCTAAATAGAAATATCAAACATTCTGTTCAAGTTTTATATATTTTAGTGTTGAATTTCAGCACAAGCAATTAGACTATGTAATAAATTAAAGCTATTCTGATATAGTATATGGATTACTCCTTAACATGATATATGATTTTCAAGACATCATACACCTAGGCCTCAAAGTGTCAAATCACTGTATATTAAATTTTACTATTTAATTGGGATTTAATGCTATGAATAAGACATTGGCAAAATTTTTCCTTAAATGGCAGATAGAAATAAATAAATAAATAAATAAATAAATAAATAAATAAATAAATAAAATTCTGCAATGAGTCATATAATACCTGTTGCAACGACTCAGCCCTACCACTGTAGGGTGAAAGCAATGATAGGCAATATATAAACTTATGGGCATAGCTGTGTCCCAATAAACTTTATGCACAAAGACAGATGATGAGAGGGATTTGGCCTGTAGGCAAAACTTCTCTGATCCCTGCTAGAGTTGAAAGTGGGACTGGGGGTTGCTAAATGGGTGGGGCCGGGTAGAAAGGCATTCTCATCCTAAAGTCAAAGTTTCAGGTACATTTCTGAGCTGAAATATTTTTACATAATTCTTTCTCTCTTGATTTGAAAATAAAAAGTTCTACAACACTGGCTTCAGATGATAGCACAGGGCCTCAACAGAAATGTTATCTCAATGTTAATACTTTGTGCTGGACTTTTTTTTTTTTTTTAGATTGATTGATTGATTGATTGATTGGAGAGAGAGAGAGAGAGAGAGAGAGAGAACACTAGCAAGCAGCTGGGAGAAGCAGAAGGAGAGAGAGAAACTACAAGCCGACTCCCTGGCTGATCATGGGCCTGATGCAGGGCTCAATCCCAGGACCCTGAGATCATGACCTGAGACGAAACCAAGAGTTGGCCTCTTAACTGACTGAGCCATCCAGGCGCCCCTGTGCTGGACTTTATATAATTGGTATAAGACATATATATTATAATAAAAAATAAAGAATAAAAATAAAAAAATCAACAAAGAAGTTACTCATTGCTCTCAGATTATTGTACTAGGTCTTAGGAAGTAAGATATTCTGAGGTTAAGTATATGCTGGTCTTCAATTCTGGATTATACTCCCCAAGGGTGGAATATGAATATCTTATTTCCAATCTACAATAGACTGTACCTCACTCTTAGAGAATATTACACTTCTCTACCTCATTAACATCAGGCTAAGGCATAGGCTTGGCTTAGCCTATGATATATGAATGCAAGTGCCATATGCCACTTCTGAGCATAAAATGTATGATTAGGCAACTCTGCCATTGCTTTCTTCCTTCTATATGAGAATCTTATGTCTCAGGTCTACATCCCAGAAAGAAGAAGACATGTGGAGCAAAGTCACCGTTGACCTAGCCAGCACGTAATGAGAACGAGAAATAAACCTTAGTTATAACTCACTAGGATTAGCAAGATATTTCCTTCCATAGTATAACCTACTGAAAGATGATATAAAAATTGCTTACAGAAGTTGTTTGCTAGTCTAATACTAAAATGTGAGACTGACCTTAGAGCCCAGCAGTAAGCAACAAAGGCTGGAAAAATGGCAACCTATGTTATTCATTTGGAGAGCATTTGATAAAACCATTCCTGCAACTACTTGGAAGAAAGATAATCTACTGAGCAAGTCAGTGCCTTCAGGCAAAACTGTTGTGAAAGGGACTGGTACTAATGTGCCTGGTAACTGTTGGTTGTACTGACAATATGCAATGAAGAAAGGAGATAACTCTGGAAAGGATTAGCTGGTTTACAACTGGGGAATAGGAAGAATCCAGAAATTCTGGGATTTTTAGGATGAAAGAGGTAATTGTTGCTCATATATAAATAGTAAAAGATAAAATTGAGAATTGTTTTAAATGAAAAAAAAAAAGTTTAATAGAGCTTTGAGGGATGCCTGGGTGGTTCAGTCAGTTAAGCTTTTGCTTTCGGCTCAGGTCATGACCCCGGGGTCCTGGGAGGGAGCCCTGCATCGGGCTCCCTGCTCAGCGGGGAGTCTGCTTCTCCCTCTCCTTGGGCCTGCCACTCTCCCTGCTTATGTTTTCTCTCTCTCTCTCTCTCACACACATGCAATCTCTCTCTGACAAATAAATAAATAAAATTTTTTTTAAAGATAGAGCTTTGAGCTAGTTCTTTGCCTGTAATAACACCTCCGAACTTTTTAAGGTACTATCTAGTAAACTAGTTTGACAAAATGGCTCAAGAAAAAAATTTAAAAAGCAACAAAGGTGTGGCTCTCCTATTTGAGATTAAAAAGCTCATGGTATGGGCAAGATGTCTTGAGAGAGAAGCATATCTGGGAGATAATTATGGATGTGGTTTTGCACACACTGCTGATTGGAAGCAAAGATATTAAAACAAAGTTTCAAGAGAGTCATATTTCCAAAAGAGCTATTCACTTGCATAAAACACAGTGTGACTGCAATCCATGAAGCTCCTTTGGCATTTATTTAAAAAAAAAAAAAAAGCCCATGTTGCAGTGAGTGACATGCACTAAGCAACATCTCACTGAGCATTTCCATTCTACTATGTCTAATACTGTGGATGTTATAAAAGAACTTTGTAAAATCTAACAAAATTTACCAATACTTAGTTTTATTGGGAATTTAAGTTTATTTTTTTCTGCACACCTAATACAAATGGTATGATTTGTTTATCTGAGTCATACAATATTAAATCATTATATTAAAGGACATAAGACCCGTGTTACTAAAGGAAACATTGAATGATGCACAATTCAAAAAAAGTCTTAAAGCATATTGGTTGATGGTTATGAAGAAAATATCTTTGTTTGGTTTTTCCTTTTCATTGAGATCCAGGATGCATAAAAAGACAATCACTTTTTTTCTTTATATAATTGCTTAAAGTTAACGCTACTCTATGAATCTGAATTATTGAATAATTAAACCTATTTAGAGTTCTGAAGGAAGGTAATGCTGACTAGTTAATTGGTGTGTTTGCCTTCTATTTAAAGCTTTGCCAGCCTTTCTCTTTAAATACTAACATTAAAATGACTCTGAAGCTATCTAAACCTTGTTGTTGTTTTTAACAGTTGAAGAAATACGTTTTTGGAGTGCATGCAGGAAAATAAAGCTTGATAAATTTAATCTGGACAATTGCATAAATAGAATTGCTTGCTATTTCCAAAGTCTGCAATAAAGCCACAATTGGAAACCGTTAGCCCATGTTAACATTCTATTTGTTCATGGCCTAACAAGAGCAGTCAAGTTTATTTACGGATGTGTCTCCATCTCTGCAGTTCAAGTATCTACTTCTCATTCATTCCTGCTATCATTAGCTCTTTTTCTGAAAGTTAATACCTTGTCAATATAGCACATTTTTAGAAACTAGGTTTAAAATCTGATCAAACTGGAAGTTGAAACCACACCAGAGCTCTCTTACAGAGGCATTTTTTTTTTTTCAGAGGTTTATGCCAGGGGATTCTTATAAATAGATCCTTCTAGAACTTGTGGTAGCTGAAACTAGTACTATATCAAATATTTTTTGTGTGTTGAATTCAAACCTATTTCAGGATGAAAAGCAGCTACTGAGGACACATTTTTTTAAATGTAAGTACTTATAATTATTTACATATCTTATGTCATTTGTGTCATGTTCTTGTCATTCCATCCTTTCCTGAAAGACCATGTTATGATTATTATTACAAAGTGGGTAGAGTGGGCGCCTGGGTGGCTCAGTCGTTCAGCATCTCCCTTCAGCTAAGGTCATGATCCCAGGGTCCTGGGATCGAGCCCCACATTGGGCTCCCTGCTTGACCGGGGGCTTGCTTCTCCCTCTCCCCCTGCTTGTGTTCCCTCTCTGGCTGTGTCTCTTTGTCAAATAAATAAATAAAATCTTGAAAAAAAAAAAACAAAACAAAACTGCTGGGCGCCTGGGTGGCTCAGTCGTTAAGCATCTGCCTTCGGCTCAGGTCATGATCCCAGGGTCCTGGGATGGAGCCCCGCATAGGGCTCCCTGCTCCGCGGGAAGCCTGCTTCTCCCTCTCCCACTCACCCTGCTTGTGTTCCCTCTCTCGCTGTGTCTCTCTCTGTCAAATAAATAAATAAAAATCTTAAAAATAAATAAATAAAATTAGTCATTGATTCTTATATTTTTTTTTTAAAGATTTTATTTATTTATTTGAGACAGAATGAGAGAGAGAGCACATGAGAGGGGGGAGGGTCAGAGGGAGAAGCAGGCTCCCTGCCGAGCAGGGAGCCCAATGCGGGACTCGATCCAGGGACTCCAGGATCATGACCTGAGCCGAAAGCAGTCGCTTAACCAACTGAGCCACCCAGGCGCCCCGATTCTTATATTTCTTAAGCATTGAAAATAAAAATTTTAAAGCTTAATAAAAAGAAATAAAAATTAAACACTACTGAATGGCAATTCTGAAAAAGGAACCAATATAGCTAAATTAAAAACTAAAGCAAGAATGATAGTACAAACCACCTATCCTTACCTTGGATCAATTACTTCTGGATAGGCACATACTCTCAGAGTTTTTGAATTTGAACCTACAGCATATAAACCACCACCCGGATGAAAAGCCACTGCTCTAACAGCTTGTGTGTCTTCTAGGGTATTAATACAAACAAATTGTTTTTTTGATTTGCCATCCTGTGGAAAGAATAAATATGAAAGTCATCTTATGAAAAAAATGAATTTGAAAAAATTCATCTTTAGCCCATTTTAAATTCATTTGAACAGTATTATTCACTTTATCACTTTATGTTCACTACCTATAATCACGTATTATTTTAAATGACAAATCCAAATTAACCCAAATTTTTCCCTTTTTGCTGCCCATTGCTGAACTAAGTTCAGAAAGCTCATAACCACTGAAGTTTTTCTTTGCTTACTATGACAAAACATAAGACTATGCATTCTCATATAAAGTTATCTTTAACTATCAAGAAAAAAACAGCCCACATATATATTTTTTATAAAATTAACATAATATCGGGGCGCCTGGGTGGCTGTCGTTAAGTGTCTGCCTTCGGCTCGGGTCATGATCCCAGGGTGCTGGGATCGAGCCCCGCATCGGGCCCCCTGCTCAGTGGGAAGCCTGCTTCTCCCTCTCCCACTCCCCGGGCTTGTGTTCCCTCTCTTGTTGTGTCTCTCTCTGTCAAATGAATAAATAAAATCTTAAAAAAAAAAAAAAAAGTGGGTAGAGTAACCTACATTTCTTTTTCCCAGTTCACTGCCAGATGATGAGCTAAAATGAAAATTAAATTTTTTTCCAGCAAATTTGATTTATTTGGGGGATCATCAGTAATTTAGAATTGAATGTAAACTTCAAGAAACTGTTTCGAATCTTCCTTCTAGAGCAGTAAGTAGTTATAAAGCAAATAAAACTAAGAAGAAATGTTTATTGAAACCATGTACCAAGTAGTATTATAGTAAAGGTTGCCTCATGTTTTAGATTACATCTTAAAATGATTACCCTGAAAACTTCCAGTTTATAAAAAATGTTTAAAAATGTAAAAAAGACAAAGACTAAAAAGCAAAAGGCAGCATCGTTTCTGCCTTACAAAAAGAGTAGGTTCAGCACATTCAAGGTAAAACATATGGCAGCAAAATTATTTTTTTTCCAGCAATCACAGTGTCTTAACATCATAACCTTATTTTTAGTGGATGTGTCAAGGTTGGTAAATCTTGGAGTAGACAATGTATTCTACATTATCCCCATCTCCCAAAAATATCCATGAAGTTTTCTTTTCAAATAAAGACAAAGTCAAATTATTCTTGGGGAGAGAAAAACAAAACAAAACAAAAACAAACTTTAGAGAGTCTTGGGGCTATTGCCCTTTATAGAAAGAAGCCTATCCTGAATGCGTGTGGAGACACACCTGAGAAGCAGAACTCATTACAAGCACTTAGTCCAATTTCAAAGAGTCACGTCTCTGAGGGGTTATTCAAAGTAACTGTGAAAAAATTATTTTACCAGTTATGAACATAAAATAATGACATCACCCTAAGTTTACTGCTTCTAATCTTGATATTAAACTATATTTAGAGTCATTACTAGGATTGAAAATAATGGCCAATCTACCTTGTTTTCTGTTTTCAGTTAGAAAGAGTGGCCATTAAATCTTTAATCAAAATACTTTAGAAATCCATTTCCAATAGTAATGAAACTTTTGTTCAATATTTGAGTTACATGATTTCACTTCAATTAAGATACAATTGCAAAGTCATTCATAAGCTGCCTTTTATTGTCATTTATTTTCAGATAGATAGAAAGATAGATATGATTCTGGCATTTTTATACAGATTGTGAGCCCAAGTAAATCAACTAATTTTTTTCTGTACACTGTCCTATTTACATTTCAGTTATTGAAACTTAAACTGCTAGTTTTTGTCTAACTTATATGAATAAATCTGACCTTACAGAAATGAAACCCACAGGCCTCATTAAGACTTTTTTTTAAATATGCACACTTATTTTAGAGAAAATAGCCAGTGAAGTGCTAAGCAACAACAACAACAACAACAACAAAAAGGAAAACCTTGTGCATCTTATTTGCATAGAGGCCAAGGGATAAAATCAAACCCAGTGGTTAACGACAGTCTTAGAGCCCTTGATCAGAATATGTTGCTTTCCTTGTGGAGGTGGAGGAAAGTATTGCAAAATGGAGCCCACAGCCAAATAGCTGAATAAAACATATGGTTCAGGAGCTCAATATATACTGAAGCTTTAACTTTAGTACATTGATTTTTAAGCTTCCTCTTCTAAACTTTGGTATAATCTGAGAATTCAAATTCAGAGTTACTTTTAATTTAATTCTTTCTGGAGAAGGAGTGAGAACTGGTACTTTCACTTAAATTTTTACCAGGCTGTTCAGATCCAATTCTTCCATCCTTCATGTTAAACATTAGTCCTTGAGGGGGGGAAAGGTCTCTAAAACAGGTAGCATATCTGTCCTCATGTTATTTATAATAAAATGATGAGAACAACCACTAGAATGTAAAATCAGAGATGAGGCCTACTGCCTCAGTATCATCCTTCTTCATCCTTTATTAGCACGAATTGAAAGGTAGTTTGAGGAGGCTTTAATTTATAAAACTTGGGACTCAAGCCCAAAATCTAGCATTCAGTGAAATACTAGTTCCTAGGGATATGATTAGCTGCTTCAAAAATAACATAAAATAGGGCGCCTGGGTGGCTCAGTCGTTAAGCGACTGCCTTCGGCTCAGGTCATGATCCTGGGGTCCTGGGATCGAGTACCGCATCGGGCTCCCTCCTCTGCGGGGAGCCTGCTTCTCCCTCTCCCACTCCCCCTGCTTGTGTTCCCTCTCTCGCTGTGTCTCTCTGTCAAATAAATAAATAAAATCTTTATAAAAAAAAATAAAGTATTTTAACCACCCAACCCAGAATTTTAATTCTTGTAAAATTCACTGTTGTTAGATATAAAACAAAACACAAATAAAGAGGCGCCAGGGTGGCTCAGTCAGGTAAGTGGCTGCCTTCAGCTCAGGTCATGATCTCAGAGTTCTGGGATCCTAGGATCCAGACCCATGTCAGCGGTGCACCACTTAGCAGGGAGTCTGCTGGTCCCTGTCCCTCTGCCCTTCCCCCACTCGTGCTCTCTCTCAAATAAAATCTTTAAAAAACAAACTAAAACAAACATAGGTATATGCTTGATGACTGTATCTTATTCTTTTCTAACCACCCTGTGTTACTGAAACATTTGTAGAGGTTCCCCAAATCCTAGCTATATAATTTAGAAATTAAGTACATTATAAATAGAAGTTTTAAAGATACATAACATATAAAAACAGAATTCATAAACATCTTTAATCTCAAACTATTAACCCACAAAGCTAGCATTTTTCTCTAATTCAGAAGAGTAGCATTCAATAATAAATGCTTCATGGGACACCTGGGTGGCTCAGTTGGTTAAGCGACTGCCTTCAGCTCAGGTCATGGTCCCGGGGTCCTGGGATCGAGCCCCACATCAGGCTCCCTGCTCGGCAGGGAGCCTGCTTCTCCCTCTCCCACTCCCCCTGCTTGTGTTCCCTCTCTCACTGTGTCTCTCTCTGTCAAATAAATAAATAAAAATCTTTAAAAATAAAAAAAATAAATAACATAAAATAAAATAAAATAAATCTTCAATTTCAAATAGGTTTGGCAAATGCTGCATGCTAATTTCCCTTCCTGGAGAAGCATGGTATTAATATTTTACAGGTCTTAAGAAGTCCTCATGCAAAAAAAAAAAAAAAAAGGAGGATCTCTCACACAAGCATAACCACAACAACTCTGTGCAGGGGTACTTGTTAAAAGCTTGAGGGACTGCTATTCATTATAGCATGATTTGGGCACTGCTGCTATAGAACGATATAAACTAGGAACTAAATCTGCTGTCCATACACCTTTGGAAAGAATCAATATTAGACACTGTCTGGACCATAATCATGTCTTCAGAATCATTTACTTTATGTTACGACCTTTTGACATAAAGAAAAATAGAGAAAACTCTCCAAAAACTACACCCCCGATTTTGGCCAACCATCTTATAAATGCATTTGTTGGTCAAAGTTGGGGTGGGGATGAGGTGAGGAGTGGAGGGGACTCTAGGTGACTGATTCAATCATTGCAAACTCTTTGTTGCTATTAAATAAATAATAAACTACGGAGGCCTCCTTTCCCTTCTCTCTCCCTCCCTCTCCCTCCTTCCCTTTCTTCCCCCTGCTCCCATAAGTCTAAAACATTTGTAAAAAATTACACTATTTGCCAAATTCTGTTGTAGTAAAATGAAAGTGGAAGCCAAAACAAATTCCCCTTTTATGGGATTTTATATTCTAGTAAAGAAAACATTAATGAAATAACCACAGAATTAAATGTGCCTGGTAAGCTGAGTTTAAGTTTATAAAAGTAGACAAGAGGATTTGACATTGTTATACCTGGGATGGGAAGTGGTTAGCGACAGAGGGTAGAGGTTAAATATCAAAGATATGTTTCCCTGAAGAACGACTTTTAAACTGAGATCAGAAGGAGTGGTTGCTTTTTTTTTTTTTTAAAGATTTTATTTTATTTATTTGACACAGAGAGAGAGAGACAGCTAGAGAGGGGACACAAGCAGGGGGAGTGGGAGAGGGAGAAGCAGGCTCCTGGCTGAGCAGGGAGCCCGATGCGGGGCTCGATCCCAGGACCCTGGGGTCATGACCTGAGCCGAAGGCAGACGCTTAATGACTGAGCCACCCAGGCGCCCTGGAGTGTTTGCTTTTATAACCTTAGTAACCAGTTGAAAGTGAAAAATGAAAGTATAGATTAAACTTACTAAAAACAGCTTTTCTTTTATATACCCTGAATGAGTTACTTTTAATCAGGTAATCAGTAATTTGTTAGTGGATCTCTGTTTCAAGGAGTCTGCAAATTAATGAAGGTGCTAAAATGGATATACATGAAATATACATTAGTGTTCACGGACACATTTGGGAACGCATATGAAAGAATTCTTAAATCCCTTGAAAAAATGCATTACCTTCATATCGGCTTATAATTTCATATGTCCTCTTATAAACTTTAGCTATATTGAAATTAAATATGAATAATGGAATTCTTAAGAAAAAAAATCACACACGAGCTCCAGAAATCCTTAAGATGCTTTACTAAATCTTATAAGATGGTTGTCGCTTGAGTTGTTCAGGTCCTCACTTAAGCCTGACAACTGCTTACTGATGGGGTATCATGAGCTCACCATACCTTTAAAATATTTTCTGAGAAAAAGGGTACCTATGTACAGTTTCCTTAATGATGTATGTTGTACTTCTTTCTCTCTGTGACGCTTAATATTATTAAGTTAAAACTCTAAGTAGATTATTCCTAGCTTTGGAAAATGTAGAAGCTCAGTATTGAAATCCATTTCAAAGTGTTGAACTTGACTGAATCATGACTGTCCCTCTTTAGAGAATGACTGTTGCCCATAAGTCTTATTTGGACATCCTCTGGTATTTTGGACTAAATATAATTTCAAGACTCTAAATTATCTTTTCTCCACCCCCCAAATTACTACACTGAGAAGGGCAATGTAATCAATCTTCCCTTGGTCTTCACTCTGCTTGATTTCCTTTTTAAAATTCTGCCTATATGCCTGGGTGGCTCAGTCGTTAAGCGCCTGCCTTCGGCTCAGGTCATGATCCCAGGGTCCTGGGATCGAGCCCCACATCGGGCTCCTTGCTCAGTGGGAAGCCTGCTTCTCCCTCTCCCACTCCCCGTGCTTGTGTTCGTGCTCTCGCTGTGTCTCTCTGTCAAATAAATAAAATCTTTAAAAAAAAAAAATTCCACCTATATCTAATGTGTACTTCAGTCCTTAATTTTTTTTTTACTTCCTTACTGTTCAGAAAATGTATAGAAAAGACAATCAGTTTTGTTGGCAAAATAGGTAATGTAGTCAATTTCATAAAAGGTATGTGCAAAGAGTCACAGATGAAACTGAGTTTGATTAATCAGTGCCAATGTACATCTGTGGAGCAGCTAGAATAGCAAGACAGGGTTAAATGGTTTTCAAGGAGTGCCCTTAACGAGCATGTGAATGCTATATTATCATTTCAGTCTTTATAATTATAATGAAATATCCCTCATTAAAACGCCACATGTATCAAAATCTAGTTCAAGTTGTAGACACAGAATTGTATTTTTAGTTCACTATTATTGAGCTTCTTTCTTTTTTTTTTATTCTTATGTTAATCCCCATACATTACATCATGAGTTTTAGATGAAGTGTTCCATGATTCATTGTTTGTGCATAACACCCAGTGCTCCATGCAGAATATGCCCTCCTCAATACCCACCACCAGGTTAACCCATCCTCCCACCCCCCTCCCCTCTAGAACCCTCAGTTTGTTTTTCAGAGTCCATCGTGTCTCATGGTTCGTCCACCCCTCCGATTTCCCCCGCTTCATTCTTCCCCTCCCGCTACCTTCTTCTTCTTCTTTTTTTTTTCTTAACATATATTGCATTCTTTGTTTCAGAGGTACAGATCTGAGATTCAACAGTCTTGCACAATTCACAGTGCTTACCAGAGCACATACCCTCCCCAGTGTCTATCACCCAGTCACCACATCCCTCCCACCCCACCCCCCACTCCAGCAACCCTCAGTTTGTTTCCTGCAATTAAGAATTCCTCATATCAGTGAGATCATATGATACATGTCTTTCTCTGTTTGACTTATTTATTGAGCTTCTTTCTGTCATCATATATCCACATGTTGATTTACTTAACTATAAATTAAATAATGTTAGCCAAATTTAGCTCTCCCTTAAGATATGAGTTATATTTTTATTTTATTTATTTTATTTATTTATTTTTGCAAGCTACATTGTATTTTTAGCTTAGTACTGCCAGTTTACCTATTAATTTTCAGACAGGAAGTGTTCTCGAAGTGTGCCTACTCCTTCTCATTTGAACAATTCCCCAAATCTATCAGCATAATTACTGAGAGAGTGTAAAATAAGTTTTGCTTGTGTTTGTTTAAATAAAGGACTTCACATAGAGGGTTAGTTAACTAATAACTCCTTATGAAGGTGTCTAAATGAGAGGATGACTAATATGTTTAAGTATTATGCATGTATTTCTGTAAATATATATATATATATATATATATATATATATATATAATCTATGTGAGCTCATTGTAATTCAAAGGTATTACTTCTACTGTGAGGCAATTCTTGACTAGTCATTGATTTTCCAATTCTTTTGTCTCTATGCTACTCTAGAAAAACCTATCAAAAAAGCAGAAATAAGGCAAGTCATGAAAACTGAAAAACAAGACAGAATGAAAGCGCTGGGCCACAGTAGACCATCAAGTCTTTGATGGATCTGGTGAGATTCAGCTTCAGGAAACTGAAAACATTCTATCATCTTAATAAAGAAGTTTTAAACACAGGAAATTAGTTTCTTAAAAAAAAAAAAAAATCAGTTGGAAGACACAAGAGGCATTCTAGGCTGACCTCCCAGAAATTACTCCAGAGCTTCCCAAAGCCCAGTGGGAGAGCTGATACTTCTACCACTGCAGGAAGTGGGGCTTCAGGAGCCTTCCGCTGGAAGCTTTCACTCAGAGAGCTTCCTGCTGTCCCCAAATGTGGAAGTTATTCCACCTCTGCCCATCGTCCTTAATCCCCCCTCGGCCACATCTTTCTCAGTCTTCCACAAAGCTAATGCCTGGGTCACAGCTAAAAAAAATCCAACATTTCATTGCCTGTGCATCATCAACAAAGAATCGTCATACAAAAAACACATGGCCAAAGCCATATATTTCCCATGTCTGCCTTCCAAATCTCACATGAGTGCATCAAATTGGAGGAATGATTTACATATGAAACACAACCGCTTCAATGTAGTTTACCAAGATCTCATATGTAGGAAGACACGATCAGAGGAGATTATGGCAACTCAATATATTCACCACAGGTCATTTTTTTTCTTTCTTTTTTGTATCTGTACATTCCACTCAGAATATTTTAATCCCTTTACCATTGTAATGTAAACTTAACTGTTTTAAACTGTAATTTTGAGGCCAAATACGTTAGGTAATCCAACTGTTTGTATTAAATTAACTAAAATCGTATAGTCATAGTGTTTAGAAACTACCTTTAATTTGTTCACTGGGGACTGGAAATTAGCAATCATATAACAGTGTATCTTCTTTTTTTTTTTTTTTATTTATTTGAGAGAGAGAGTGAGAGAGAGAAAGAGCACAAGAGGGGGGAGCAGGAGAGGGAGAAGCAGACTCCCCGCCGAGCAGGGAGCCCGATGCGGGACTCAATCCCGGGACTCCAGAATCATGACCTGAGCCGAAGGCAGTCGCTCAACCGACTGAGCCACCCAGGCGCCCATAACAGTGTATCTTCTTTAGGAAAATTTGCAAGTCATCTGAATCTTTCCCCAGGTTACATAATGGCCATATTTCAAAATATCTTATATTCAATTCACTTGGTTCATAAAATTTCTACTGGAGCCACAGTTTATGCATTGGAAACATTTTCATTTATCAAAGTCCTATTCTCTTGATCATTCCCACCTCCTTCTTTTCTCTCTAAATCCATGCCAAATCACAAAACAATCCAGGACAAAGTCAGAAAACAAACATTCATTTAACCAATAGGATATAGTGCTTTCAGATATACGGATGTGTAAATAATTCACCGCTCCTGCCACAAAATTTGGAGTTTCATGGAGAGTTTAAAATGCAGTAGCACTGTAATATAAAATATAAAATAATATGTATAAATTAGAATTTCTTTCCTCCACTTTACTTGCTTCCCCATATGCTTTGTCTGTACCTCTTCTGCCTCATTTTTAAGATCTTACTCTTTAAACTTAAAGATGCTGTAACCTAATATGGCAGTCAGGACAAGTAAATAAAGCCATAAATAATAAAATAAATTTACTTAAACTCAGAGCTGCAGACAACTTTATTGTTGTCTTTGTAAGTTGTCTGCAGCCAGAGCTTCAATTTCTCCCTTGCTAGTATTTGGATACCAAGCACAGTTGATCTGTTCCTTAAATAATATTACATTGGTGTTTTTCTCTTTATGTTTCGGTGTCAGAGGCTTGGCCTTAATGACTCTTTAAGCTCCTCTTTCCCAGCTTTCAGGGTCTGTATACAATAGTATCTGTTTCTGTTTTTCTCTGTGTGTCTTGTCTCTGACTCTACCTCTCTTTCTAATTCTCATTGCAAATCCTTGTCAAAAAGAATCTTGATCAAATATCACTTTGACATCTCCATGCTTAATACTTTTTAGTAGTTTGTTGTTCTTCATTGGATCAAATCATGGACTTATAAAAGGGATATATTAAAATTATTTATCTTGTAATCTCTTTTTACACATGAAGAAATCAGCCTCAGAGAGTAATTTTTTCCATCCACTTCAACTTAAACATTTAGTGGCCTCTATATACCCATTCATTCAGCATTCATCAAACATTTATGTGCTACCCAGACTGATTCAGCAAAGAACTACACACTTTCGTCTTGATCTCTCCAATGCCTAGCAGTGTACCTGACTCCTACAAGGTGTGCAGGCAATACTGATTGGATAGATAAATGGGTGTACAGATGGATGAGGGACTGAATGAATGTGGAATGTTCTGGGAATCCAAAAATTACAACAGTCTTGCATTATAACTCAGTATCCGTGGCTCCTCCCAGGTTTCAAAATGGAAGAATACTTAGTGTTGGGCACTTGTCTGAGAAGGTAAGCTAGATGACTGATCTCGAAGCTGCATCTGTACAGCAAACTGCCTTTACATAATTCAGGTTGGTTTAAAGGATTTAATGGAACTTAGCGGGTAATGTTCTCCAAGCTAACTTTTAGGACCACCACTGCCAATGTGTGCGTTGCCCTGCAAAGGGATACATTTCCAGGATATATTGTATCCATTCGTACAATACATACTTGTTAGTGGATAAAAGATTTCTGATCTTGTGGAGATTACATTATAACACAAACATAATAAAGTATTTAATATATTATGTTCGAGGCTGATACATGCTAAAAGAAAAACAAAAAGCGGGACGCCTGGGTAGCTCAGTCGGTTAAGTGTCTGCCTTCGGCTCAGGTCATGATCCCAAGGTCCTGGGATCGAGTCCCGCATCGGGCTCCCTGCTCCGCAGGGAGCCTGCTTCTCCCTCTGCCTCTGTCTCTCTCTCTGTCTCTCATGCATAAATAAATAAAATCTTTAAAAAAAAAAAAAAAGCATAGTAAAGCAAGTTTGAATAGGTGTTCTGGGCAAGGGAAAGGGACTAATTACATCATTAAACTGTATGGTGAGAGCCAGCTTCATTGAGAGGGTTAGAAGTGAGAGCAGAGGCTTGAAGGCAGAAGACAATGTTTCAGGCAGAGGGGAGAGTTGAGCAAAGCCTTGAGATAGGACTTTGCATGTAGTGCTTGAAAAAAAAGCAGCATGTGGTTGTGCAGCAAGGGAACATAGTCCTAGAGAGGTCAGAGACAGGATGATATTCAAGACATAAAGTGGAAGCTCATGTTGAGCCCTGAAGAATATTTTACTCTGAGGGAAATAAAGAGTTACTTCAGGGTTTTTAACAGAGCTCATTTTTGCTTCTGTACCATTTATTATGCTGCTCATTCACTTGTGTCTTTTTTCAGTCCTTTTCCAGAAGTATATGTCATGGATTGAAAAACTGAGAAATAGGGAAATTTAAGCTAATCAATAAATTTGAATGAGGGGGAAAATGTAATAAAAGAATTAAAGTGATAGAAGGATAAGAATTCGGGGTCAAACTGAGACATTGAAATTTATGATTTCTGAAGCGAAAGGGCTCCAGAGATAAGAGGAAATTTTTTCCTGTTTTCGGTTGGGTTCAAAGTTGAAATTATACTGGAGTGCTAACCTCTTGCATTATCCTAATCTAAAGTGAGACTAATCTCATCTCCTCATCTGTTTTCTTTTTTTTTTTTTTAAAGATTTTATTTATTTATTTGAGAGAGAGAGAATGAGAGACAGAGAGCATGAGAGGGAGGAGGGTCAGAGGGAGAAGCAGACTCCCTGCCGAGCAGGGAGCCCGATGCGGGACTCGATCCAGGGACTCCAGGATCATGACCTGAGCCGAAGGCAGTCGCCCAATCAACTGAGCCACCCAGGCGCCCTCCTCATCTGTTTTCTTATAAACAGTTTGTATACGTGAATTAATTGAATGCAACTCAATACATTCACTGAGGCTGTGTGATACACTGCTTAAAAGCTCCAGTTTCCCATGTCGGTCTGCCTGGTTTTAAATACTGATTTTATGATTTATTGGCTATGTAACCTTGGTGGATTACTCAACCACTCTCCTGTTTCCTAATCACTAAAATGTAGATAATGATAGCATCATTCTCACAGGGTGTTTGTGAAAGTAGAATGAGTAAATACTTGTGAAGTGCTTCAAACAGAGTATTTCCCTATGGACAACAATGCCAATGACACAGATGACCATATTATTCCCACCATGTTTACTTCAAGGAATTCAGAGATTCCTTAAGAAATAGTCCCCATCTTCACAACATTTTAACCAGTTACCTTGACACAGGCTGTCTTATGTTTCATCTAACCTTCTATATCATATTCTATTTTCTTAATCAGATTACATCTTCCAACAGGGTAGATACGTAATAACTCATATATATATGTGTGTGTGTGTGTGTGTATTTATATATGCTATTTATGTATTGTATATATTTATTTATGTTATATATACATTTGGAAGAAAATATAAATTAGCTATACACTAGATTTCTATTAACTTATTTCCTTTATTTGTTTGAAGGTTATTGTTATTTATTCTTTTTTATTGTCATTTATTCTTGGGCTAAATCACATTTTCACTTTTGAATATCACTGTATGATCCTGAAAGTAATGCTCTGAATACCAGAAATAGAAACCAAACTGCAGTTTCAAACTTAAGTCTTCGGTTTCTTGAATACACTATGATTTTTCTTCCTTATAAACTGCTTGCTCATGGAATTAATCATCAGATCTTCTGATGATTAATTTTATTGCTCTTTGTCTTTAAATACTTTGTGGTGAATTTTCAGAGGATTTCTAACAGTAGTGCTTCCTCATCTTAGCTCTTTGCCCTATAATTACTTAATTTCTTCACAAGCATCTTTCCAGTAGAGTTAACAACCTCCTTTTCCCCAGGGTCTATATGTTCTAGGACTATAACTATAGGACTATGTACAGACCTGGTATATATCTTGATATTTCTATGTTGATAAACATATTCCCCTTCTACTTTCTCTTTATCGGTGTCTTCATATTTAGAAAAGTGTGATGTTTCCATTTGGAATCACAGGCAATGGCATAGTAACTATCACAATTTTGCCATAATTTGGTCCCTTTGGGCAGCAATACTTAATAACTCTTCTGGTCCAATTATAATATGGAAGTGATACAAACACAGATTGGCAAAAGGAATAATATTATGCCTAACACAGTGGTAGCATGGCAACTGACATTGATGGCTTTGCCAAATGGCAGACTGGCAATTTTAAGGGTCTCTGAATAGCCCTAAAGCTCTTAGTTATTTGCCATCTGAGTCATTTCTAGATTATATTAGCAAGATACAGGATTTAAATGTCTCTACAAATTCATCAACACATCAACAACAACTACGTGTTAAAATAGTACATTTCTTAAAGGAAACTCAGGCTCGATTTAAACTATATTCTCTAAATGTTTTTGAATAGTAGAAACAAATAAAGATACATTTAATAATGCATGTGTCATTTTAAACACTTGCTTAAAATAGGGATGCTGATGCTACATCTTATATTTTATGAAAAATATTCCATTTCATTTTTGGGTAGAAGGAAGCACTGAACATTATCTTGCCAAATATCCTAGGCACCCAGAAGAGTGCCTTGCACCAAGTAAGTACTCCATAAACATTTTGAAAAACTGTATGAATTCTATCATTTAATATGTACTCCTTCCCTGTTTCATGATCAATTTACATATCATTCTTGTTCTCATCCCATTAACATTATGACCCCAGAATTGACTTACTGCTTATAAACTACATAAAAATGTAATACATTTTGTTTTACAAAACGATTTCATAATTATGTTCTTTGCATGCATTTGCTACTGTATTTAATACGTATTTATTGAGCTTCTACTATGGAGTCTTTGCCCTACAGACGCTTATGATGTAGTGATGCAGACAGGCAATAACACCACAGGCTGAAAGTGTTAAGATAGGTTCATTATGCAGTGCAATGGCAGTATAACAGGGAGCCAAATAATAAAATTTGGGAGGGGAGGATAAAAAGACTTCAAGAAAAAAAGAAAAAAAGCTAAGATGGGGAAGATAAGTAGGGACTGAGACCATGGTGCTGATAACCGGTTAGTGAGAGAGAGCCTCCTAACCATGGGACCAGTGACATTGAGTAGTTTGAAATAGATCTTAACAAAAACAAAAACAAACACACAAAAAAACCTCAACAAACAAAAAAACAGGGGCTTTTGTTTTTGTTTGTTTTTTTTAATTCTCCCCTACCCTTGCCCAGTATACTTCCCACTGCATCTCTGGTTCTAACAGGGGGAAAGAGAACTGAGAATAATGTCGACAGAGAGAAATAGCAAGCCCAAAGGCATGGAGGATAAGAATTCATGCCTCCTGGGGAAAACATTCAATATAGCTGAAGAATGGTATTTGACATGGAGTGTGTTGGAGTTGGCAAGATATGTAGAAACCGTATCATAACATACCCAGCCAACCATATACGTACGATATAGATATCTGATATATTTTAGGGAAAAAACCTTCGTAATTTTGAGCGTCTGAAAAATACTAACTTGTTCAAGAGAAGCTGAATGCCCTGTAACTTTCATTTACACACCATTCTATTTTTCTCTGGGGAGGAAAGGCAGTGTTGTTTCTCTTACCACTTATGATAGGTAGTTGCCCTTGGAACTGTGTCTCTAGTATTTTTTATGAAAGTTTCATTACTGGCATTTGTTCAACTTCCTGAAGTTAAAAATTGTAATTGTCTTTTTGTCTTCATCACTGTGAAGATGACAGGTTCAAAGGTTGCCCTTCTGTTACCTGCTACCAGGAATAATCCATTGTTTTTATATAAACTGCACTTTTCTTTCCCTACTATTCCTGTTTCCCCATACAGATGGTCAACAGTGATGAGATTACTTAATTTTCTCATTTCCATGACAAAGTCGGAAACCAGAACTTCCTGCACTAAGATAGTGTTGCCTAGAAGAATGTTTTTTCTATAATTTATTGTAGCCATTCCCAGACAATTTGAAGCTGTTTACTACATGAATGGAAAATCACAGACAAATGCTGATTGTTATTTTGGGATAATTTCCCTTTATTCTGATCTGACTATTAAGAGTTCCAGTCCAGAGCCTCTACCATTCAAAGGACCAGTTACCCTCTGAATTCTGTTTAGACACCCCCAATGATTAACCTAAGGCTGAGCATTTCCTTCTATTAATGGAAGACAGTAACATCCTAGTGCTCATAAGAATCGATTTCTCTGTATTTACCTTTCCCTTAAGGGCTTCCTGCCCTTTATTAACCCAATATTTCCAATATTATGGAAGTAACTTTTTGTCCCTTATTTGTATTTGTTATCAGAGTTGTTATCTTTGTGTTTGTTATTAGAGTTTTCCATCATTCTTACTACTTATACTAATTTGTACTAATTTGTATTATGGTGTTTACACTTTGTAAACAGTATTTCCCAACTTGAATATTTTATGACATTTACACAAATTTTAAAAGTATTATTTAGTGTTGTAAAGACTGCATGGCCCCAAAGCAATTCTCCATTTCTCTCATACTGACAAAACTTTCATCTAGGCACACAGATAACAAAGAAAAGGCTATATTTCCAATCCCTTCTTATAGTTAAGGGTGGCCATGTGTCTAAACCCTGCTCAACAGAATGTAACCTGGGTATCACGTGCAGTTTACAGGGACTTCTTCAAGAGACATTGTTGCATGCCCACTGTCCATTCTTCTCCATTTATCTCTCCAATTGTTGAAATGCAGATGACTCCTTAGACATTAAGATTAAGGAATGGAGGGGTGATGGATTTCATGGAGCAGACCCACCATCCAAGCCATAAATTACATATCTCCAGAATAAGCTTCGAATATGTTTAATCCACTATTAACTTTTTTCCCCTGACAGTCAAACCTGAATGCAGTTTTAATAATACATGCAGTTAAATGTATTTTTTTCTTTATGAGTTTTTTGTTCCTTTGTATTCACCTTAAGGCCTTCCATGTCAGTGTCAACAGAACTTTTAAAATCTGAAATTACTGGGGTACCTGGGCGGGCTCAGCTGGTTAAGTGTCTGCTTTTGGCTCAGGTCCTGGGGGTTGAGTCCCTTGTCGGGCTTCCTGCTCATCTGGGAGTCTGTTCCTCCCTCTCCTTCTCCCCCCATTGACTCATGTTCTCTCTCTCTCAAATAAATAAATAAATAAATAAATAAATAAATAAATAAATACATCTTTACAAAAGAAATCCAAAATTATTGGCTCAGGTTATGATCTCAGGGTCCTGGGATGGAGCCCCACATGGGGCTCCCTGTTCAGTGGGGAGCCTGATTCTCCCTCTCCCTCTGCCTCTCTCCCCTGCTCATGCTCTCTCTCTCAAATAAATAAATAAATCTTAAAAAATAAAATAAAATCCAAAATTATCGCACAGAGGACAAACCATTTTATTTATTTATATTTATTTATTTATTTATTTATTTATTTAGAGCATGAGAGAGAGAGCACAAGTGGGTGAAAGGACAGAGGGGGACAGATAAGGAGAAGCAGACTCTGTGCTGAGTGCAAAATCCGAGGCAGGGCTCAATCTCAGGATCCCCTGAGATCATGACCTGAGCTGAAATCAAGAGTCAGCTGCTTAACCGACTGAGCCTCCCAGGTGCCCCATAAATTTTGAGTTTTTATTCACTATGCTTTATATTTATATTTACATTTATTGGCATTTTTTTTATGCATATAGTTTTCACAGAAATTGCTGCATCCTTTTTTCCCATTGCCGTGGTTTTCTCTGAGTAGAGCATACTTCCCCATACTGTTTATGTTAGGTTTAGCTATGTGGCTGGCCTTGGCCAATGGAATAGGTTTGAAACCCTGAGAGGTGTCATGTGTTTTTACTCACTTATATTGCATTTTGCCATCAGAAATAAAAAGAGCATGACTCGAGCTGTGAGTCTAATGCACAACCTGAAGCAGAGTCACCCCAGACAACCCACAAACACAGGAGAGAATTAAATATTGTCACAGCAACATTTAGAGGCTTTGAGGTTGTTTGTTACATCCATTATCACAGCAATAAAGATGTATACATTTGGTAAATATTTAAGGAAGTACTGGTGACATAAATAATTTGTGTAATATAAGAATGATTATACTTCTGCATTATTGTAATTTTTACCTTAACTTCTGAAAAAAAAAACTATGTATTTATGCGTATGAATTTACTAGTACTGTTGTAACAAATTACCACAAGTTTAGTAACTTAAAACAACCAAAATTTATTATCCTGCATTCTGTAGGTCAGAATTCTGACACATCTCAGTGGGCTAAAATCAAGATGTTAGAAGAGCTACATTCTTTTTGGAGGCTCTAGGAAGAAGCACCCTTGTCTTTTGCAGCACCTGGAGGTTGTCTGCTTTCCTTGCCTTTTGGATACTTTCCTTTATCTTCAAAGCCAGAAATGTCAGATCAAGCCCTTTACACACTGACCTACTCTTCTGCCTCTTCTTGCACTTTAAAAAACCGTTGTGATTATATGGGGCCACCCAGATAATCCAGGGTATACTCATTTTAAGGTCAGTTGATTCTATCTGCAACCTGAATTCTCTTTTCCTTATGTAGTGGGGTGAATGGCAGTCCCAAATATATGTCCAGTTGGAACCCATGAATGTGACTTTATTTGGCAAAAGAGTATTTCCAGATGTAATTAGGGATCTTGAGAAGAGATCATTCTGGATTAGAATAGGCCCTAAATCCATGACAAGTATCCTTAAAGAGAAGAAAAGGGGAGAAGACACAGAGGAAAAGTCCACATGAAGACTGAGGCAGAGACTGGAGTTACACAGGCCCAAGGCAAAGAGCTCATGGAGCCACCAGACATTGGAAGAAGCCAAGAAGAATTTCCCCCTAGAGTCTTCAGAGGGGAGTATTACCCTATCAACACCTTTATTTTGGACTTCTGGACTTTAGAGCTCTGAGACAGTGCACTTCTGTTGTTTTAAGTAACAAGTTTGTGGTAATCTGTTATATGACAGCCCTAGAAAACTAATATATCATATCAAGTAGCATCGTTGCAGGTTCCAGGAATTAGGACATGGCAGTTTTGAGAGCCATTATTTTGCTTACCACTTTATATAACTACATAAGTATCTGTAACAAAGTAGTATCAGCACACAAAATTATTTTAATTTTAGAAGCCCAGTATAAATCACAAGTAACTGCTCAAAGTCCAGATTGGTTGCTTCAACCCAGAGAGAATAGTAAAATAATACCATCTTATTTTATTAACATTAATGATAAATTATATTTATAAAAATATTTAAATATTATCTCTTTCATTATATATTGCTCTCTAACAAACTTCTCCATGACTTAAAGGCTTAAAACAAGAATTATTTTGCTTTCTTATTATTTGTGGGTCAGGAATTTGGGCAATGTATGCTTGTGATCATTCAATCGGTTTTGTTCAGCTGGGGGCTTGCCTGGACTGGAAGATCTAAGAAGACTTCCCTTATATGTTTGCACCTTGATATTTATGCGTATGGCCAAATTCTCCCTGTCTCTGTCCCCCTTTCCCTCTCTATCTGTGTAAGTGGCTAGCTTTGGTTTCCACTTAGTGTGATGGTCTTAAAGTAGCAAACTCACTCAAGGCTTCAAGAATGGTGAAAGTGCCATGGCACACCATCACCCTCCCATGTCCCATCAGTCAATGCTGGCCACAGGACCAGCCCAGTGTCAAAGGGAGGAGGAGCTGACATAACATTTTATAGGAGGAATAGGTAAGGAGTCATGACCTTATTTAATCTACCATACACAGGGTCCCCTTCACAGGCACATGACCTATTTGGTTCCATCGAGCTCCACACTCAGAAGGGGACTGCACTTGGTTTAATGAATCACTGTGTTTATATTTCTGAGAGTTTTTGAAAAATGGGCCCCATATTTCCATTTTGCACACGACACCAGGAATTATGTAGCCAGTTTTCACCACACACATTAATTGCAGGGGTTAAAAAAAAAAAGTATTAAACTTATTCTTCAGGTGGGAAAACAGATTCATAGATATGAAATAATTTGTGTGAATTTCCATATATAGCACGGAGAAAGTAGGATTTCTGATTCCAGATCCTTTATTCCATCTACTACTCTATTTTACTTGATCTCTTATTATAGAAATCTATGCTCTTTTTTAAGTATAAAATAAAAATTTCAAAATTTTATTATGTGCCTGGTATTTGAGGAGCTTGAAAGTCTTGTATGGATAAATAATAAAATGATTCTTTATCACCATTATGTTATAAGGAGCAAACCCTCTCTCTTTAGAAGCCATACCAGTCCCCACAAAAAGACCTGGATTGGCACACTTTGGTTACATGCTCATCCCTGGATCAAACTGTGACCTGTGGAGTGGCACATTCTGACTGGCCAGGTTTGAGTTTCTTGCCCAATCCTCACACTGGGAGACTGGGAGTAATGCTAAGTACCACTCAAATCTTACGAACTAATATGGAAGACTACTAGTTTGCTAAAAACATGGTTGATAGGCAGACACAATATTTCTACTAAGTAGTTAAGATGGAATATTAAATCTTATTTATCATATCAAAACCCATAGTCTTTTTAAAACCACAATGTTGATTTCTGGGGATAACTCTATGTCATTATTATTATAGTTCAGTTCATTTTCAGTGACACTATGTGGAATGAATTGCCCATATTAGAAAGTCCTACATGTATATTCATGGCTTAAATATGATATCTCAAAGGAAATTTATAGAAGTAAGTATTGTTAGTAAATGGGCTATCTTAATAACTGATGAGTTTTGATGTGATTTGAGGTTAGACATTTGTAGGTTGTATACTTGATGATATTTCCATGTGGACAGAGTCTGAGATCATGGCCATAAGAAAAATATTGAAATGTGACTGTAGAAAAATCAACTGCCATCTTTCTCACCCTGCTTTACATTAGTCTCTATGATAATGTAATTTTTGCATTAATTTGTTGCAATTATGTTATTCTCAATTGCATATGAAAGCTAGAAGTCTTCTTTCCATCATGAAATATTTTGGTTCAAAGCTGTCCTGTGGGTTTCCTTTTCTTCAGTGTGATCTTATGTCTTGTAATTTATAGTGAAATATATAACCTATATAGTCATTTCCTGGGTCAAAATTGACAGACACTATGTGGACATTTTAAGTGAAGTTCTACTTTTGAGATATGATCCACTTGTACTAGAAACAAGTAACAAAAATTGTTGATAAAATACTGAGAACAAAGTTACTTAAAACTGATATTAAAGCAGAACCAGAAAACACATTTTTAGACATATCACAGTTGGAACTTATTTCGAGTTGGCCATGGTGCACTCCTGAGTATTACTCTTATTCTTTTTTTATCAGGAAGATAAGTCTTTGCTATCCTTTCCAAATAGTTCAACAACAAAGTAGAATAACTATCTTGTAGATTAAACAAACTTTTAAACCTCTTTATTTTATTTTTTTAAAGAGTTTATTTATTTGAGAGAGAGAATGAGAGCACGAGAGTGGGAAGAGGGGAGAGGGGAGAGAGGGGTGAGGAGCGGGGAGAGAATCCTAAGCAGGCTCCCCGCCCCCCCACACACCGAGTGTGGAGCCTGATGCGGGGCTCAGTCTCACAACCCCGAGAGATCACTACTTGAGCCAAAACCAAGAGGCTGACACTCAACCAACTAAGCCATCCAGGTGCCCCATTAGTCCTCTTTATCTTCTTGTAATGGAGTTTACACTTGTGAATCTTGTAGTATACATTCTTTTTTTTTTTTTTTTAAAGATTTTATTTATTTATTTGACAGAGAGAGAGACAGCAAGAGAGAGAACACAAGCAGGAGGAGTGGGAGAGGGAGAAGCAGGCTTGCTGCGGAGCAGGGAGCCCGTTGTGGGGCTCGATCCCAGGACCCTGGGATCATGACCTGAGCTGAAGGCAGACACTTAACTACTGAGCCACCCAGGCGCCCCTAGTAGTATACATTCTTCCTACAACTCTTATTGATTTTATTTGGGTGGAGAAATGCAATGATCATAACAAAAACAAATAAATGAAGAAAAATTCTCCAAGTCATCTTTTCACATAGGATGGGCAATGAGATGGACTGAACTTTCTGGAAAAGCTCTTTAAAAGGGATTTTCTCACCTGGGGATGGCATCCTTAGTGCTTCTTGCAGCTTGTACCTAATGGTAAGAGTAACTATCTTGCATCCTTGAAGTTGGAAACAATGGCAATCAGAGAGATAGAAGGACTTCAAGTCCTTCAAGTATTTGCCGACCACCATACCAGCCCTGGACTGGCCACCTCTGCAATTTTTTTGTATGTGAAATACACAACTTATTTAAGTAACTAAAGGCTTTACCAATTTACTGCTTTATTACTTCTCAGATGCAATTCCCAGGTTATAAATTTGTTCTCTTTGTGTATCTGAAATTCTGTTTTGTTTTTATATATTTTCTGCTTTTTGCAATATTCAAATTATCTCTCCACACTAACATGAATAAAACTAATTACTGTGCTTCTGTTCTGTTCAGATTTAGATATTTTTTTCTTGGAATATAGTTCATGTAAATGTATTGAAAATGTATATTGCTTATCCAAATGGATTTGACACCACTAGTTAATTGATGCTTCTAGTAATATATATTTAGGAACATACAAATGCTTCACAAATACTTGTGGATTGACTATAATAATTTTTTTTAAAATCTATGGACTTAGGACTCATAGCAAATCTACGTTATAGTTGCTGTTTATAAAGAAATGTATGATAGCCTTAAATCTAGATATACAGGTGGAACAATAATGATCAGCCACTGACAGATCCCTGCTCCCTGAAGCATGCAGTCTCAGTTGTGCTTTACCCAGAGCTCTTCAAAAGATTTTTGATCCTTAAAGAATTTGTTAATACTTTAAAGCTTTAAACTTAAAAATCTATAAAGATTTTTCTTTTTGAGTCTGATATGTGATAGTTTTACTTAAGCAAAAACAAAACAAAACAAAACAATCTACAATATCTAGACCAACACTTACCCCAGGCAATTTTGGGACACTAATTTTACAGTGAAAAAATATAGGAGGAGATGCCTGAAAAAAAATCTAGCTAAAGATATAAAGTAATGAAAGAAAATAAATGACCTGAAGATTGGGTACTTTATGAATTCACACTGAGGCAGATTTAATTCTTTTCCTACTCTTAAAACTTCTAATATCGACCCCTCACAGTCTTGCCTAAGTCAGAGTGTAAATTTAACATCAGGTTTCATTCTAAAAGCTGTTCTCAATATCTCTTAATCACAATGAATTTTAGCTGTTTTCTTTCTGTCTTATTGCATGTTGGTTTTACCTTTTCTTTGGGAACCTATCTCATTTTAACTTACATCATTGTTATCTGTGGTTTTCTTTTCTTCCCTATTGGATTTTAAGTTTTTAGAACCTGTCTATATTTTGTTCTTCCTTGTAATCTTTCTACCATTCAGTTTCTTTCAATTCCAGCTGTTTAATATGCTTGAGCACATCCATGAATGACTAAAAGAAACTTCCTACCATAATACCACAATTGCATCTAGAGAGGAAGGTGTAATCACAATATGTGGGGCTGAGAGGGATCCTACAGTTCACATACCCAAGCACTCAGATAGGGTTTGTAGTGCAGGCAATTTCTCCAGACATCGAAAAGGGGGGATGGCTGTGTATTGTGGCACCTACATTGCCTGAGGGATATGAATGATGAAAAATCATTTTTGGTTTGTTTGATCATTCTTATTTAGGCCTGTGAAGATATTTCTTTAGTATAAATATTCTATCCCCCAATTCTGATTCAATTATTATGGAGTGAAGCCCTGGGATCTGAATGCTTCAAAACCAATTTAGGCAATATTGATGTAGATAGCCCTCTCTTTTGGGAAATAGTGTTCTAATTCTTTTCTTCCTTATATGGTTGGTTGTTAGCTTCTGAACACATATACCAAATTGCCTTAAAGAAAAAAAAAGAAAAAAAATGGAGAAAAGACTTATTTGGCAAAACTCCAATTATAAAGGCAGTACAATTATTTGAGAAGAACTTAAACAAAAATTCTAGCTTTTTATCAACCCGGCTACAAATGAATTATGCCTGTGAGCAAGGTAGCATACCTTATTACTAACATTTTCATAATTCACAACTTTTTTGTTGAGTATACTCTATATAAACTTAATTCTACATATATAGTTGAAACGATAATGACCAACCACTGGCATTCATAATTTAAACTCAAAATGCCAATAAATTCAAGATTAGTATAATTTTCCTCACTGAAATTAAAAAAAAAATGAAACTTGTTTTACAATGATACATCATTTCATGAAATCTAAATCTTCTACAGCAATACTGGAAAAAATGGAATTCCCATTTTTTGCTTCCTATTTTAAAATATTTAATAATTTTATAAATTATAATTTTATTTTATTTTATTTTATTTTTTAATTTTTTTATTTATTTGACAGAGAGAGAGATAGTGAGAGCAGGAACACAAACAGGGAGAATGGGAGAGGAAGAAGCAGACCTCCCGGAGAGCAGGGAGCCTGATGTGGGGCTCGATCCCAGGACTCTGGGATTATGACGTGAGCCAAAGGCAGACGCGCAACGACTGAGCCACCTTGGCGCCCCTATAAATTATAATTTTAATATTTAAAAATAGAAGATTTAGGGATACTTTGGTGGCTCAGTCAGTTAAGTGTCTGCCTTCAGCTCAGGTCATGGTCCCAGCGTCCTGGGATTGAGTCCCGCATTGGGCTCCCTGCTCATCAGGGAGTCTGCTTCTCCCTCTGCCCCTCCCCTCCACTTGTGCACTCTCTCTCTGTCCCACTCCCTCTCTCTCATGCTCTCTCACAAAAATAAGTAAAATCTTTAAAAAATATAAAAATAAAAATAGAAAATTTAAAGCAAATATCAGTATTTGTTGAAGGGAAATCTCTATTTCATTTTTAAAGTTCTGGTTGTATAGGGCTGCATTTTGTTTTAAAATATTATTTCTCTTCTCTGACATTTAATTCTCTTCAGTAAAATTAGAATTCATTCAGTATCTTCTGTTGGTTGTTAAAATATTAAATTTATTTTTCTATTTGTATCTTGTATGATGTGATATAACAGAAATTCAGACCATTTTCCTTGTGGAAATAGTCATTTTAAAACTTATTTTTATTTAACAGTGATATACTCATTTGTGGTATAACTATGGAAATACATTTCATAAGAAATTTTATGTCACATATATTCATTTTAAAAATGGTTTTGGTAAAGTATTATAGGATACACTGATTGCTAAATTGTAAATTCACTGACTACATCATTTAAGTAAGCTACTGTACTTGTAGAGAATAAATTTCTGTTCAATAAATAGAGATTTTTTAAATTCCTAAATTATTTTTTGTATAGGTTTTCCCACTGGTACATTTTAGTTCTCATAATATTCCTGAGGTGGAAAAAATGTAAAATGTATGTATGGTAGAATTAATTTTATTTTCCATGAAAATTTGAATTTGTGGTTAATGATCAGTATAGTTAAAATTTATTGACTGCCTAATATGTCAGGTTCTTGGCTAAGTGCTTTACACATATTATTTTCTTTAACACTTTCAAGAACCTCATAAACAATAAGTCCTATTATTAACCTCATGTTACTGATGGATAATGGAGTCGACTCAAGTAATCTGCTGCAGGACACAGAGTTAGCAAGTAGCAGAGTTAGGATTTAAACTGGACTCTATGGACTTCACCATATCTGCAATAATGATGGGTGTTTGTATAAAATCCATTTATTTTATGGAAGGAGAAAATTTCTTCCTTCTAGTTCTATATTCTGGAGGTATGTTGTCATATTTTGTATGTCACGTCACCTTTTCTGGTATTAAAAAATGACTCAGAAATACAAGCATTTTGAGAAGAGTAGTTTATGTGGGGAAGAAAATGCAAGTTTCAAGGCTTCTGACTCACAGATTAAAAGAAAAATATAAAGGTATCTGTAGACAAAAACAAAAACTTCAAAAGATTAAAAATGGGGCGCCTGGGTGGCTCAGTTGGTTAAGCGATCGCCTTCGGCTCAGGTCATGATCCTGGAGTCCCTGGATCGAGTCCCGCATCAGGCTCCCTGCTCGGCAGGGAGTCTGCTTCTCCCTCTGACCCTCCTCCCTCTCATGCTCTCTGTCTCTCATTCTCTCTGTCTCAAATAAATAAATAAAAAAAATCTTTAAAAAAAAAAAAAAGATTAAAAATGTTGGGTTAACAGCTGTTCTGAAAAAAAATGTTTCTCGTAGAGTTATTATATCTGCAAATATGTGTCTTCAGATATTGCTATTCCAAAAGCCAAGGATGAAATTACCTTTGTTAGGAAATCTGTAATTTATAGGAACAAAAATTAAAGTTTTATTTAATTTGAGGATGAAAACCAGACAAGGTGACCCAGGGATATTTTTTTTTAACTGTTTTTTAACTGTTTCTTTTTAATTCACAGTGCTGATCCTTCTTTTTTCTCCTCATTTGTGGAATGTTATCTGCGTGTCTATTTATAACGTAGGCAGGGTAAGAGGTGTCAGTTTTGCTTCCCTGCTAGTGAGCTTCACTAGATAACATCATCAACCATAATGTCAAAATAGAACCAAATAGAATGCCATTCAGTTTACTGTATAATATGGTCACAGGCAAACTCAACTGAAAAATACTCTCACTGGCTTCTGGGGTCAATGTCGAAGAGATAATTTATAAAGCTCATTGATCCAAGATAATTCATGAAGCTCATATATCTAGGGCGATGTTAAGGAATGGAAAATGGTCCCACAAAAAATAGGCAAAAATATGTATATATAAGACTACAGGGATGTGCACAGGAGCTTTGAGTATGGAAAAGTAAGGATTTAGAAGCTCTGCTTTCTGTGGAGATGGCATATTTTCTTGAATTAGTCACTTAGAACTTGTGATTCCTGATCCATTGGGCTGTAGTGGTAAGACAGAAAGAGCCTCTCTTTTAACAAGATGGCCATGGGCAGATGAAACCAGATCTGATTTGGGTTTTGGAGGGAAACTCCTATTTTACTTTTTCTTGAGGTTGACACCAGACTGACATTACCATCAAAGTTCAGTCTCTGAAGTCAGGTTCAGAGGCGCATGCTACAGACACCAGACTAAAGTTTTCTGCCCAACGCTACCTAAAATCATGTGAGTTGAGAGGTAAGCATGTCTCACTAATGTATGTATCTTTCCCAGTCTCAAATCATGAAAAAAAAATCAGTCACAAAATTGCGAAAATGCAAAAAAGTTTTCAGGTCTAAAACAAGAACGAGAAACTCTGATATGTGGAGTCAAATAAAATTGTCATTTATGAGAACAGGGACCAGAGCACATCAGAGAGAAGCTCACAGGATTTCATCAGTCACTCCTGTAACTGTCTCTATGCAGTACGTGTGTGCTTGTGACTGTGTTTGCTGACAATAAGTCATTCTTGTAAATAAAATCAAATTAAAATAGATTTAATATTAATAGGTGAGATTAATAGATAATATAAATAATTAGTAGATAATAATAACTAATAGATAATATAAAACTTATGAATGTTGTTCCAAAAAAGAGAAAAGTTTTGAAAGCAAAACAAGTTATTAAAGCCACAATTATGACATTTGATTCTGTGTAGTGCTCTAAACCTTTTTAGGAAAGCTTAAATGCTATTCAAATACCTAATAATGTCTACTTGTGTTTTCCAGTGTTGAGTTATACACTATAGGTTATAGTTGTTTGTAAAAACTGCTAATGTTCATTTATTAAACAATTCCCAGATACACTAATAATTCATAAAAAGTATTAAAAATGTTGGAAATGTATTTAAGAAAGAGAAAGGAAATTCATTAGTTTATTGCCAGGTATGTTTTAAATCACTGCAATGTAAAGCATCAGTGACTAGTAGTGCACTTCAAAGGCATCTTGAACATTCTGAAAGCACACAAAGCACAATTCTGATTATGTTCCTTTGAGCCAATGCCTACTGCGTCTTAGAAATCATGTACAATTTTGTAGTGTATCAAGGGACGGTATTTAGAAACACATAGTAAAATACTTTCTGTAGTAGACATTATCTATCAATACCACCTTAAAGATGACTGAGTTCTAGAGAATTCTCTGAAATTTTGATTTTTTGTTTCTAAATCCCAAAGATTAATATTTTTTTGGAACTTTGGAAATATTAGCTAAGATAAAGTAGGTATTGCTTACGTTAGGTGCATGAAAATCTTTGACTTCTGAATGAACAGAATGCTGATCCAATAGATTTAGGTCTCTGATGTTATTTTTCCAATTTATTGAAATTGATTTTGTTTTTGTTTTTTTTTTGGCTATTTAAAAAAATCTCTTCTTCTATCCTAATATTTGCATTTAAGGCAATATATTTTCCTATAAACATGTATTTTGCAAATCAAACACGTTTTCACATGTATTGTTTCACTGTTACTTATTTTGAAATATTTCCTAACATTCATTGTAATATCTTCTTTAATCTATGTATTTCTTAATCACAAATAATATAGGGAATTTTATACTTATCTTTTTGTTACTGTTTCTAACTCAGGTCCATTATGGTTATAAAGCATACTTTGTATAATAAATTTAATCCTTTGAAATTTTTTGAGGCTTGATTAATGGCCCAAGATATGCTCAGCTTTTGAGAATATTCCAAGTATACTTGTAAAGAACATGCATTATGAATTATAAGAAGCAGTGTCCTATATATATACATATATGTATTTTTTAGCAGTGTCCTATATTTTTGAATTAGACTTTTTTTGTTAATCATGCTTCTTCTCTAAACTTCTATTTCCTTATTGATTTTTGTGTAATTATTCATGAGGTATGATAAATCTCCCACTATGAATGTAGATTTGTCTGTTTTCCTTTTTATATGGGTCTATTTTTGGGTAATCTATAATGAGACTATATTATTAGTTACATCCACATTTGTAAATGTTAAATCTTCTTGATAATTTGAACCTTGTATTAGTAGGAAGTGTTCTCCTTTATGTCTCAGAATACTTTTTACTTTAAAATCTATTTTTCTAGGGCGCCTGGGTGGCTCAGTTGGTTAAGCGACTGCCTTCGGCTCAGGTCATGATCCTGGAGTCCCTGGATCGAGTCCCGCATCGGGCTCCCTGCTCGGCAGGGAGCCTGCTTCTCCCTCTGACCCTCCCCCCTCTCATGTGCTCTCTCTCTCTCATTCTCTCGGTCTCAAATAAATAAATAAAATCTTTAAAAAAATAAAATAAAATAATATCTATTTTTCTAATGTAACTTCAGTAGCTTTATTTTGATCAGTTATTTAGTAGTATTATTTTTTCCTTTTAAAAAAAATTCCTTCTGTATTCTTGTATTTTAAGTGTTTCTAAGTTTCACATAGTTGATTTTTCAAGAATCAAGACAGACATATTTGCACTTCATCTTTTTATATTTAATGTGATCACAGATATTTTGGTTTCAATCTACCCTTGAAGCATTTCCTTTCTCTGGATTCCCTTTATTCTATTATTTTTTCTCTCATTTCCTGCATTATTTTGGAATGACTGAGCATATTTAACTACTTGTTCTCACCACTCTATTTAGATTAATAAATACACTCTTTCATTTTTTATTTGTTTAAAAAAATTTTAGGGGCGCCTGGGTGGCTCAGTCGTTAAGCGTCTGCCTTCGGCTCAGGTCATGATCCCGGGGTCCTGGGATCGAGACCTGCGTCGGGCTCTCCGCTCTGCAGGAAGCCTGCTTCTCCCTCTCCCACTCCCCCTGCTTGTGTTCCCTCTCTCGCTGTGTCTCTCTCTGTCAAATAAATAAATAAAATCTTTAAAAAAAAAATTTAAAGATTTTATTTATTTATTTGACAGAGAGAGAGAGAGCACTAGCAGGGGGAGAGGGAGAAGTAGGCTCCCTGCTAAGCAAGGAGCCCGATGTGGGGCTTGATCCCAGGACCCTGAGATCATGACCTGAGCCGAAGGCAGACACTTAGCCAACTGAGCCACCTAGGCACCCAATACACTCTTTTAATATCCTCTGTGGAGTTCTTCTAAAAATAATAACCTATGTCCCTGACTTATCAAGTGGAATATAAATTAATATTTTTCCCTCTTCCTTGATAAAGAATAGTTCAACAGTTTAAAATAGTTTAACCCCATTTATGGACCTCTCCATTTACCAGTTTAGGACTTGTACTTGAATTCTCAATATGCCTTTAAAAAGACATTTTTACTACTGTTTATAAGTAATTTAGACTTAGTTCCATATTTACACTCTTTTGTTGTTGCCATTTGTTCTTATCTGCATATTCTCCCTTTTGAAATTATCACTGTTCCTAAAGAACATCCAGTTTTTATCTTAAGATAATCTTATTTAACTTACAATTTTGCAGAATCTTTTCACTGAATTGAAGGTTTCAGGTTTTCAGGAAAAAAATCACTTTTTTAAGATAGAATTCCATTGTCTTTTGCCTTACTTTTTTTCTTGTTTCTTATTAGAAACCAGATGTCTATGCAATTCTACTCCTTTTGAGTAGTCTACCAATTTTCTCTGGCAGGTTTTATAATTTTCACTTTGACTTTTGCACTTTTACAATAATATGCCTGTTTCATTTCTTTAGTATTTATCCTGCTCTAGGTTCACAGGTGTAATATTTTCCTAGGGTTTTAAAGAGTTATCAGCCATTATTGACTCACATATTGCTTCTGGCCCACTCTTTACTTCTAGGATTCTATTCATACGTATGCTACGTTTTCTCATGGCATCCCCTATCTCTCTCTCTTTTTTTTTTAAGATTTATTTATTTGATAGAGAGAGCACGAGAGAGCACAAGCAGGGGGAGCAGCAGAGAGAGAGGGAGAAGCAGGCTCCCCACTGAGCAGGGATCCCGATGCGGGGCTCAATCCCCAGGACCCCAAGATCATGACCTGAGCCAAAGGCAGATGCCCAACTGACTGAGCCACCCAGGTGCACCCCCTATGTCTCTTGACCTCTCTTCTGTATTTTCCTTTGTTTTGTCTCTCTGGGTTTCATTCTCATGAATTTCTTTTGGTCTTCTAATATATATTCAATGCAACGATTATCTCTTCAGCTGTCTCTAATCTCCTGTTAAAATGTTCCATTGACTTTCATGTACTCCAGGAATACACACCCTGATTATTTTCTGACTTTAGTAGATAGTTCTTTCTACACTCCTTTCATAGTTTATCCTGCTTTATCAAACCTTCAAGTGTTGGAGTTCCTTGATTCTTGATCTTAGCCTCTCTACTCTCTTACTCTATTTAAATTAATTATGAGAATCATAAATTCAAATATTACCTACTTTTCAAATCCCTTATTTATAATACCATCTTCCCCATTTTCTCTTCTGAGTTGAATGTCTATATATCAAAATATTTAAATTCTTTAGGAATCTTGTCCCATACATTTTTTTCTTTCACTTCTTTTTACTCATGATTTCCATTTTTACGGATTCCTTCCCTTCATGACTTAAAATTCTTATATCTTAAAAACCCATTCTTTTTTTTTCCTTAACTGCATGTCCTATTTTAACTAGCAATCTTTCTCTCTTCTGTTTCATATTAAGTTTATTGACGAAATTATCTTTACTCATTATCTCATTTTATATTTCTTTTCTTCTCAATTAACTGCTATCTAGTTTCTGTCCTGATCACTTTGTGTGAGCTTGTCTAGTAACATAAACATACTCATCATTATTAAAATTAATAGGTACACCTGAATTCTTATATTACTTGCTCTAGCTGCATCAGTTTACACTTTGCCAATTCTTTTCATTTAAACACTTTGTGCATTTGGCTTTCTTCACAACACTATCTGGTTTTTACCTTCCTCATTGGCCACTACTTCTTAGCATCCTTCATGGATTTCTCTTTTTCTGTCTCTCCTTGAATCAGGTATTTCCAGGGTTCTCAATTTATTCTATTCAAGATAAATTAGGGAGTGTGTGTGTGTGTGTGTGTGTGTGTGTGTGTGTGAGATTCAACAGTGCCCTTTGCACACTTTTAAAATGGCTGTGCCAAACTGTTTTGGATCTATTCATTTCTCTATTTATTTTACCAGATGATAAAATCTTTAAGGAACGATATTGTGACCTACAGAACGGTGAATATATCCAATTTTGGAAACACAGTAGAGTTTAATATATATTTGTTTAATGAATGAATGAAAACACTAGTCCAATTAAAAGTCTGACACACTGACAATGTCTATGCCAGGCATAGATAAAACTATGCATCCTAAAATTAAATATTCTTTCTTTTTGCATGCTTTTAATGTCTCTTAAGTACCAAGTCTCCCACTATCTGATAACCACCATCCATGGTCCAAATCAGTTCAACAAGTATTTTTTGATTGAGCACCATGTACATGGTTCTTCAGAGAAATGAATCCCTGACTTTCATGAGCTTATAATCTATTTGGAGATAAAAGATGTGCAAATGCCAAAAATTTGGCTGCGGCATGTAAAATCTACACAAACAGCTCAAAATAACAGTGGAAGAGAGACAGTAAGGTGAACCATATATACAACTATTTTTTTTCTAATAGCCACATTTAAAAGTTAGATAGATAAAATTAAGTTTAACATATTTTATTTAACACAATATACCTAAAATATTAACACTTCAAAATATAAAAATTGAGGTATTTTATATATCTTTTTCTCTTTAAGTCCTTAAAATTTAGTGTTTATTTGATAACTACAACATATCTCAATTAAGGCTGAATTTTTTTTTTAAGTTTTTTTTTTTTTTTGACAGAGAGAGACACAGCGAGAGAGGGAACACAAGCAGGGGGAGCGGGAGAGGGAGAAGCAGGCTTCCTGCGGAGCAGGGAACCAGATGCGGGGCTCGATCCCAGGACCCTGGGATCATGACCTGAGCCAAAGGCAGACGCTTAATGACTGAGCCACGCAGGCGCCCCAAGACTGAATTTTTACAGTCAATTCATGACATATATAAGTTTCATAAAATTTACAGTTAAAAAAGTAGATCCATATATCCATTTTTTTTAATGTTTTACTTCAGTATTTTCTAAAAAACAAATCAAGTACCAAAAATATATTAGTTTAATACCTACATCCTATAAACAAAACTGGTTCTTTTTTTAGAAGGACTGATTTGGATTTGAACTAAAAGCATAACCATTTAAGATGTGTCCAAGTTGCACAACTTCTCTAATTCTTCTGTTAGTTTAGTGTTATTTTCACCAAATTCAAAGGGGTGCTGCCTAAACTGAAGGGCAATTTTAACTTTATCAATATTGAAAAAGCCCTCTTAAAATTTTTCGTCTATTTTAGGCAGAGTATATGACTCTGTGGATTACAAGAAAAATCTTTTGCATATTGATTCATGCTAGAAACAAATGCATGGAATCATTACTATTGATTGTATTATGTTTGGTTTTGGTTTCAGCACTGTCTCTTATATTATGCAACTCAAACTGCCTAGTTAGATCCCAATAAGCTTTCCATTTCATTGGTGTTGGGATTTTCTTGTTTTTTTGTACTGTGATATCAGTGAGATAACATAAATTATTCTGTCATTTTTTGTGTGTTTTATTATTGAACAACTGGCAATTTGTTTCATAAAAAAAAAATCTTGAATGTGAATTGTCATACTAAATCTTTGTAAGACTCCTCACAACTCAATCAATGAATACTGAAAAGACACACAATATCAGTAAAAATACTCTCTTATTTCTTTCAATGGTTCCAAAAACTGCTGGGCGCCTGGGTGGCTCAGATGGTTAAGCGTCTGCTTTCGGCTCAGGTCATGATCCCGGGGTCCTGGGATCGAATCCCGCGTTGGGCTCCCTGCTCAATGCAGAGCCTGCTTCTCCTTCTCCCTCTGCCATTCCCTCTGCTTGTGCTCTTCTATCTCTCTGTCAAATAAATAAATAAAATCTTTAAAAAAAAAAAACTGCTGATGTTTTCATAATATTTGCATGTATATACTGAAAAAATTTAACAACTATATCCCTGGCACTTTTTACACCTTTTACTTTAGAAAACTGGCCAGAGACATTTTCAATTATGTAACATTCAATGCAATAAAGCAACAAGGTAAACATTAGTCTCTTCTTTTAAAATTCAAAAAAACCGGGCGCCTGGGTGGCTCAGATGGTTAAGCGTCTGCCTTCGGCTCAGGTCATGATCCCGGGGTCCTGGGATCGAGTCCCACATTGGGCTCCCTGCTCCTTGGGAGCCTGCTTCTCCCTCTGCCTCTCTCTCTCTCTCTGTCTTTCATGAATAAATAAATAAAATCTTAAAAAAAAAAAAAATTCAAAAAAACCCTGGGGGCTCCTGGGTGGCTGAGTCAGCTAAGCAGGTAAGCACCCAACTCTTGATTTTGGCTCTGGTCATGATCTCAGTGTCATGATCTCAGGGTTGTGGGATCAAGCCCCACATCAGGCCCTATGCTCAATGGGGAGTCTACTTGGTATTCTCTCTCTCTCTCCCTCTGCCCCTCCCTGTGCTCTCTCTCTAAAATAAATAAATAAATATTTAAAAAAAAATAAAATTCCAATAAACCTCAAACACAATCGTTAGCAGTAATTTTTCTTTTTCAGATATAAATGTAAATTTGAAAAAAAAAGGAACCAAATTATTAATTGCTTAATGTCTCTGTTTAGACAGAATTCATCTAAACCTGAAATATTCACATTTTAAGTTTTTCAATCAATCATTGATATTATTAGAAAGATCTTGTATTATGTGAATGATTGATGATTTAATTGATCATTTTTCACTTTTTGTAAAATATATATTTTTTTCTTTGACTCATAAATTTTAAACAAAATCTCCATAACTGAAATAAAAAATATTTTTGTCATCTCTGTATATAATCATAATACTTTATTATTTTGAATGAACTTTGATGGTCAACCATTTAAATAAAAATTAAATAACTGGACCTGCATATAGCAAAGTTTTTGCTGGAGACACCTGGCATACAGTTATAAAGAGGTCTTATAATTTGGATTGTTTATCTTGATTATTTATCTTAGCCTACGGTTTACCATATCTTAGGTATTTTACCACCTAAGATTACTTAAAGTACCCTATGGTTTACCCTTCAGCTTAGTGGAATCTCAATAATCATCATCTTTCTGAAACAGACTCATATTAAGTGACACCAAGAGACTGATGTATTAAACCAGAAATTTTATGCATTTATATTTAGTCTTAAGTGAATTTGTCACATGGAAGAAAATACTGGTTTCACTCAGTGTGTGATTCTAACCTTGTAGTCAGAAGATTTTGGGGGAGGATATTATTAGAATAAGGTAAATTAAATAAGGCAACCTTATGAGTGATTTCACTTTTAACTGACCTAATCAATAAAATTAGAAACACTCAAAATGCCCACATTCCACATACGTCTCCATGGCACAAAGAGCCACATCATTAGCGCTGAAGACTCTGGCCTTTGTCCTCTCCACCAGTGTTAGTTCTCTTCCCCAGCAGGGCTTGGCTGAATTTACTTTTCTTCTTCTATGGGCCCAGGGTTGATCAACTCACTCCCACCCCCCAACCTTTCCCTTTCTCACTGTTTTTTCATTAGTTAATGTAAATTCAACAAGGACAGTAAATTCCTGTATAAACCTGGGAGTTAGTTTCCTTGAAATGGCTTTGTTTGGATATTAATGTATTATTTTTATAGTTTAACTTTTAGAGAACGTTCTTATATTCACATTTCCTTTTTTTTTTTTTTTTAAGATTTTATTTATTTATTTGACAGAAAGAGAGACAGCTAGAGAGGGAACACAAGCAGGGGGAGTGGGAGAGGGAGAAGCAGGCTTCCCGCTGAGCAGGGAGCCCGATGTGGGGCTACATGTGGGGCTTGATCCCAGGACCTTGGGACCATGACCTGGGCCGAAGGCAGATGCTTAACGACTGAGCCACCCAGGCGCCCCACATTTCCTATTTTTTGAGAAAAGCCTCATTGTAGTTCTCCAAGCACTGACAAAGGACTGAAGAAGATATACACAGGAAATTCAGTATTTCTCTGAAATTGCTGAGTCTACAAAATACATGTATCAGATCTGAGAAGTATTTGAAGGAATCACTTGACCTGACCCATTGTCTTCACTTTTGTATATATACCAACCTTTACCTATGAAATATTTTCAGAGTGAGAGACCTTTTGAATAGTCGTTCCCAGGATTTTGGTTTCAGATACATGAATGTGGACAAATGGTCAGAAACTGTCTCCCAGGACTTCCATAAAGATTTGAAACAAAACAAAACAAAATAAAACAGAATTTGTTCTAAAGTGTCTTGTCTTTCTTTTTCTCTCTCTTTGAGTATCTAATGAGTATTATTTATGGTAGAAGCATAAATGTGACGAAAATGAGTCTTAAGGAATTCAAATCCAGATTTTCATTCACTGAACTTACAACCTTTTAATAAAAGCAAGTTCTTAAAAGCCAGTGTTATTTTTTTATGCTACTTTTCTGTTCCATTATACCTAGTATATTTAATATGTGATTAACATATTTTAAAAATAGTATCATGTTTTAAAACCCCCTAAAAAACACAATGTGTTTTGAGAAAAATTTTTAGAATTTTTAAGGATCTTTAAGAAAAATTATTAGATTCATCATGTATTGGGCTGTGAAGAAATATTAACAATATTTCCATATTCTTTTATTTTTTTATCCAAGAATATTATGCTAGCAAAATTTAATACCTTGGAGTCTTGGCCTATCAATTTCAAGATTGTTTCCTATACAGTCAGTGCTTTGTTTCCAAGTTATTTTACCGCAGCAGGCAGGACATCTAACTGAATGCATTGCTTCGCTGAAACAGCCTGGACTTTAATTCTGTAACAGTCCTGTTACATTATCATCTTTCACGAGGCCTGTCACTAAGCCATGGCAGTAGGAAAGAGGAGCAGGAAAGGAACATTGATGAAGACAGTTGCATGCTGGTGATTTCCCAAGAGAAGACAAACACCAATCTACTGAAGGACTTCGGCTGCCAGCAGGTAAAATCAGGACACGGCCTTTATTTCCAGCATATTAGGAATGTTTCATTTCTGCCTTCCACAGCTCGATGGAGAACATGCTGACAGACCCTGACCTTTCATTAGTGGAATCAGGGGATCTGAAGGTTATTATAGGGCCCATACCTCGTGACAAATTCATAAGCTTTACAGTTTCTAAGAATGAGTACGTGGCTTCCTCACTTATGGGATGTAGCAATCTAACTGTTTCTGTTATAATTTCAGAAAAAAATAACATACAACTTATGATATTTGTTAGTTGGGCTTTTTTTTTCCCCTTCGTCTATTAAGTGCAGGTGATGACTCTTGCTTCAGAAGAAATGTCTTCCTACCTTTCTGGTGTGCATTGGCCCATTTTACAGTAGCTAAGAAATGAATAAATAGCATCGATAACCTCAAGATGCAAATTTGTGCATATCATCATCTGAGGCTTGTCACTGTCCAGCTGGTTTCTTGTCCTATGTTCACCTATGAGTGTCCTTTGCGCCATTGACACTGAAGTTGTTCCCAGCTTCTACTGTGTGCTTTTTTTTTTTTTTTTAAGATTTTTATTTATTTATTTGACAGAGAGAGAGATAGCGAGAGCAGGAACACAAGCAGGGGGAGTGGGAGAGGGAGAAGCAGGCTTCCCGCCAAGCAGGGAGCCCGACGTGGGGCTCGATCCCAGGACCCTGGGATCATGACCTGAGCCGAAGGCAGACGCTTAATGACTGAGCCACCCAGGCGCCCTCCACTGTGTGCTTTTTATGCCTTCATGATTTCACCCATGTTGCTCCTCTGCCTAGAACATTCTCATCCTTCGTTGCCTGTTCTGCTAGATCACACTTCAACTTCCCCAGGAGCCCTTCTTTAAATATTAAATCTGATGAGATTAGATGTGTCTCCTTTGCTCTCATAGTATCTACTATATTAGGTTATCCTAGTACCTTCCAACACATAGCATACTTGCTGAAATAGCAAGGCTTGGAATAAATGCATAGTGGTGATTTGCTATTTGCTATTCCTTAAAGAAGAGAATAATTGTTATAACGTCTTCCCCTTAATTTAAAGTAGGCCTCATTTCCATTTTTTTTTAAGATTTCATTTATTTATTTGAGAGAGAGAATGAGATAGAGAGAGAGAGCATGAGGGGGGGAGGGTCAGAGAGAGAGGCAGACTCCCCGCCGAGCAGGGAGCCCGATGTGGGACTCGATCCCAGGACTCCAGGATCATGACCCGAGCCGAAGGCAGTCGCCCAACCAACTGAGCCACCCAGGCGCCCTCATTTCCAATTTGAAGGGTAAATTTTTCCTAGACAAAAGTTCTTTAGAGAAAAGACATATATATTCTTTATTTCCATATCAATAATATGCCCTCTAAGTTTTAGAGAAATTTACCTCCATCACTGTTTAAATCTTCAATTATGTAAAAATATTTAAGCAAGGTTAAAGTTGTATACTATTTGTTTATTCATGGGTTCTATTACTTTTTCACTCTCAATGCCCTTCTATCCTCTGTTCTGTCTTTTCAAGAACACACCCTGAAATCCCTTGCAATTTTTATCCAATTACCTCTATTGGCAAAAGCCCAGCCTTTGTTAAATCTAACCCTGCTAACTCAATTCCATTCAACGTGGCCAAGAGATTGACCACTTGATCTGTAATTTTACTCTCTCTTTCCTCCTCTCTCTCCCTCTCTCTTTCTCTTTCTATTTTCTGTTTTCTTTACTCCTCTCTTTTTACCCCTTCCAGTTGAATAATTTCTCCTGTGTGAAAACATGCTCTCCTCTATCTCTAAAAGTATTTTTCCACTCTCCATATTTTCCTGCTGTTAATTAGTTTATCTCTCCCCCTTTCTTTTCTCCCCTTTAGATCAAGAACTCCTTAGAAGTCGTCTATGCTCATGAATCCAATTCCTTTTCTTCATTCTCTCTTGAATCTTCTTTGGTCAATCTTCTTCCCATAGTATTCAACCTAAACTGTTCTAGTCAATGTTGCGAGTGGCCTCCATATTGGCGATTACAGAGGTTAATTCTCAGTGCTCATCTCAGTGCTCATTATAATTAACCAGCAGAATTTACACAGTTGATTATTACCTATTCTTTTTTTTTTTAAGATTTTATTTATTTATGAGAGAGTGCATGCATAAGCAGGTGGGGAGGGGCAGAGAGAAAGGGAGAAGCAGACTCCCTGCTGATCAGGGAGCCAGATACAGGGCTGACCTGGGGATCATGACCTGAGCCAAAGGCAGACGCTTAACCTACTGAGGCACCCAGGTGCCCCATTACCTCTTCTTTAAATAATCTTTTCGTCTGACTTTCATAACACCACATCTCTGGTTGCTAAGACATAACACCACATCTCTGGTTTGCTCAGGTGCAGTCAGAAAGGTTATGCATTGTTCACAGAGAAGCTAAAAATAATGACATAACTTACTGAAATGCTGTTTTGATTATCACAATTTATCAGCAATACTCTTCCATGAAAAGATATTTTGCTATGATGATGTTTAAGAATTATTAACATAATTTATAATCTTAAACACCTTTTCGGTCTTGACTCACAGACTCAGCTACAAGCCTTTGTTCTCAGAGTAATCTTGTGATAATTTAGAATTGTTTGAGCTCTCTACTTCCTTTCAATTTTGTTGTAAACCTAAAACTTCTCTAAAAAAATTAGATCTTAAAATAAAATTCTCTACTCTGGGTGTCAAATATGCCAAGTGTGCTATTACATCGTAATCTCCTGATTATGCACTTACCTCAGTGGTCACACCTCAATCTCCTGTTTCTAAACACATCTATGCAATGTCTTACAAATTTATACCTCGAGACCCAAACTCCCCCCTCCTTAACACCAATTTCATGATTTCATATGCTTTCTGCTATATCAGTTAGAGGTCTTATAGATGACACAAAAGTAACACATCAAAAACTGAACTCCCAATCTTCCCCTATCAAACTTGATCTTCCCTCAGTTTGATCCATTTAGTTAGTGGAAACTCCATTCTTGTAGTTACTTAAGCCAATTTCTGGAATCATATTTGGCTCTTTCTTTTTCTCTTATAAATCACATCTGGATTATTAGAGAATCCTGTTATTTCTACCTTCAAATGCACTCAGGATCTGACTATTAAATTACTGTCAGATCATGGTCCAAGTCACCATCATCTCCTGTTTGAATATTTCATTAAACTCATATAAATGGCCTCCTTTCTTATACTTTTTGGCCTAGTCTCAAAAGAGCTGCCAGAGTTATGTTGTAAAACTTTAGATATACATGAAGTTTCTTTCTCAAAACATTCTAATGGTTTCCCATTTTCTTCAGAGTAAAAGCCATTGTCCCTAAATTACAATGGCCAACAGGGTCCTGGGATGTCTATTCCTTACTGCTTTCCTCTCACTTCTTAACTGTTCTCATGCCATTTACCCTGTTTCACATCTATGTATGTCTTTGCTTATCCTGGACATATCAGGCATGCCCCCTCCTTAGGGATTTTGTGCCTGGCATTTCATATTTTAGAAAGATTTTTTTCTCCAGATATCCAAATATTTTCCTCCCTCTCTCATGTTTTTAATGAGATTTCCACAACCAATCTATTTAAAATTATAGTATTTCCTCCCAACCCTGTTGCTACAATAGTGCCCTAATTTATTATTCCTGTATATTTTATGTAGCAATGATTTACTATACAGTTTATATATTTATTTACATTGTCCTATTTCTGCAACAGCTCTGCTAACCCCTAGTAAATGAAAACTTCAGGGATACTTTTGTCTGTTTTTTAAATTCCTTTATCTGTAAGGATTTATGTGGCACATTGTAAGTGCTTAATAAATACCACTGGATGACTTGGGGAAAAAACGTGAATTTAGAAACAACATCAAAACTTTGAATAGATCTCAGTCTGTCATATACGCACACAAACAAAAGTGACAGGAATTCTAGTTAAAGAAACACCAGCTGCTATGACAGATACACCTGAATTGTCAGTAGCTAAACTTTAAGTAATAGTTTGATAAATGTGTTCTAAGTCAGCAATTCTCCAACTGATGATTCAAAAGTTCTGACACCTTCCACAGTGTGAATCAACCATTTTCACTTAACAGTTTCCAGGATTATCTTGGAATTGTGCTCATTCTGGGAACATTCTGGGTATATTTTTAAGGGCTAAGGCTTGAACTGGTTCAGAACATTACTATCCACATTTCATGAGCTAGCGCTCAATATGATGGCCACATTAGTTATATATGTCCAGTTTGAAAAAAGAAACGGGTTTGATAAAGAAGTAACATTATCTGAAACAACAAATAATGGGATGGGCAAAATAAGCATAGGGTGTCTGCTTAAATTTGAATATCTAACAATGCACATTATATTTCAGTATATTATAAAGACATAACTATATATCTTAAGTATTTTTTTAAAATTATCTGAGTTTCAGATATATAGTTTTGGCTATTTTGCTAATAAAGGCAAAATTCAAAGAGAAACATGTTTAGTATAAATCTTGCCCAACCAAATATTTGAATTGTTGCATTTGGTATTGTTTGATGTTTACCTGAGAGGTGGGCTCTTGAAACTAATGTCGTGTTTTGTTCTTACAGATATTCTTGCCAACCTGAGCAACTGGTTTTGTAGACTCTACTTTCAACAGAAATTTTGTAGGTGGAGAGCACAACTGGCACTCAAAGAACTTTTAGTGAAAACATATATTAAGGCTAAGGAATGGGGCAGAATTAAGAGGTTCATTGAGTCGACCTGGGGGAAAATGATTTTCTTTGAGAGTATTCTAAGAATTACGGTAATTGTTTAAATTTAGACACTCTATGTCTGCATTTCCCAAATTGTGTTCCATAGAGCTGTAGTTATATGATATAACCAATGTGGAAAAAGTTTTGCTCTGTGAACAAATATTTCTAGAAAACAATTCATGCAATAATTCTTCTCTAGGAGCATCAAAATATGGTGAAGTCACTGAGATACTATTCAGTTCAGTTAAGCTGTGTGTACAAGTATGTTCCTTACTCTGTTTTGACCATGAAACTATTTTCTCACATCAATACCCACTGTATTAGTTCCCTAGGGCTGCTGTAACAAAGTGCCATAGCTGGGTATCTTAGAACAGCAACAGTTTATGGTCTTAACAGTTCTGGAGGCCAGAAATCTGAAATCAAGGTGGTGGCAGGGATATCTTCCTCTGAAACTCGTAGAAAAAGGACCTTTCATTGCCTTTTCCAGGTTTTAGTAGCCCCAGACATTCCTTGGTTTGCGGCAGCAAAATTCCAATCTCTGTCTCTGTCTTCATATGTATCCAAATTTCCCCTTTTAGTCATATTGGATTAAGGGCCAACATAATGACCTCATTTTAGTTTGATTACTTCTATAAAGACCCAATTTCCAAACAAGGCCACATTCTGAGGGACAGGGGATTAGAATCTCAGTATATATTGGGATGGTTGCAGCGGGGGGGGGGGGGGGGGGGGCAAGGCAGACAGTCTAACCCATAACAACTATTTACATGTTTTCTGAGGAACTCAATTTGGAATATATTATGCTAACAATTGAATTTCTTAAGTATCACAGTGGGAGTGTATATGTTGTATGCCTTTTAAAAATGTTCTAAATTTACAAAAATATCAGCGCTAAATACAAACAGATCAAGTTAATAATTGTCCCATAACCACAATTTATCTGCTCTATTCCCACTTATGTCCACTCAACTGCTAATACCATTACTAAAAATGATTCAAAATTCATAACCTGCTGACAGTTCATTAGCAGTATCTATGTAAAATACTAAAACAAAACACATCCCTTTGTGCTATTACTTGCAATACAAGGTTCACACTCTCAATTGTAACACTTGAGAAAGTATATAGTATTTGCTTCATTTTAATCTTAATCTTGAATCAAAGCCTCTTATAAACTAGGATGTCGACATGTACATTGTGTCGCTTGTACATTGTCTCATTTGGTGCCTGGTTGCCTTTAATACTTCGGTCTATAATATCCTTTCCCCTATGCCTTTCTCCCCACCAGCAACTCACTCACTATTCAAGCCACACTCAACTGCTAATCCTTTCTGTTGTTTTCTCACTTTTCACCCAGAAAGTGACAACTGGAGATTTCCTCTTTGGAGGCTGATCAGACTATAGCTAATAGACGACTTCTGACAGGATACATTTTGTATTCTAGTTGTGAATACCCAGGGTGTAATTTTTAAGTCCTATGGCCATCTTCTTTATCATTGAATCTCCCTGGCCCTGCCTGGTCACCAAATGGCTGACCTATAGACAAACTGAGGTTATTAAAGCCCAACAGTTTAGCCTTGAGCTCTATAGCAAATTTTTAAAATGTTACTGTGTCTCATTAACATGAACTTTTTAAAACAAGTGCTGACTGTGAGGCCCATGCACTTGAGATTCTGACTGAGAAGGTCTGTGCTAGGGCCCAAGCTTCTGCATATTTAACAGGTAGTCACACTATTCTGGTCCAGGGGATCTTAGGATACATTCTGGGAAATGAAGGTCAAATGTAGAAAAAATTCTCTGTGCTCCATCTAATCATCCCTCCCCGACACTCGTACCCCTCCTGGAAACCACTGATCTTCAACTGTTTATTTGTCTCTTCTTTCACCAATACCACACTGTCTTGAGTATTATAACTTTATAGTGAGTCTTGAAGGCAGGTAATGTCAGTCCTCCAGTTTTGTTCTCCTTTAATATTGTGTTGGCTATTCTGGATCTTTTGGTTCTCTGTATAAACTTTGCAATCAGTTTGTCCATATCCATAAAAAAAATTTAAAAAAACTTGCTGATATTTGGACTGGGATTGGATTGAATCTATAGATCGTGTTAGGAAGTACTAATATCTTGATAATACTGAGCCTTCCTATCCATGAACATTAAATATCTCTCCATTTATTTAGTTCTTTGGTTTTGTTCATCAAACTTTTGTAGTTTCAGACACAGAATCTTCTTGCCACTGTAATTCCTTCAGGTAAGTCAGGAACTGGATCTGAAGAATTTTTTAGTTTTTTTCCTGAAATCTCAGATACCAACTCAGTACCCATCTCACTATCTCCATGTATTATTTCTTCCAATCAACCTCCTGTTTGGGCAGTGTCATTATCTTTTTCTTATATTCTTTCTGCTGCTTTCTACACTTTCTACCATCACTCTTAAGCTTTGGGGTTGATGAACACATGGAAATTTGGGGAGAGTAGCATGCTCAGAGAGGGTGTGGAAACTCCACACTCTTTCCCCATACCTTGCCCTAAGCATCTCTAACATCTGGCTGTTTCTTAGTTATATCTTTTCATAATAAATCAGTAATCTGGTAAGTAAAATATTTCTCTTAGTTTTGTGAACTGCTCTAGAAAATTAATTAAATTGGAGGAGAAGGTCATGGAAACCTCTGATTTGCAGCTGGTTGGTCAGAAGCACAAGTAATAGGCCTAGGCTTGTGATTGGCATCTGAAGTGAGTTGGGGGGAGCAGTTTTGTAGGACTGAAACCCTAACTTGTGGAATTGATGTCATCTCTGTGTAAAGACTGTCAGAACTGGGCTGAATTGTAGGACACCCAGTTGGTGTCAGAACACTGCTTGTTTTATGTGTGGGTACCTATCCTCACACATTGAAATTGGGTCCAGCAGCACCAAATGAAGGAAAATAATACAGTTCTTATACATTTGTAAGACAATTTAAAATTAAGACTTAAACTTGAGAACAAGCAGATATGGAATGCAAATTAATTAAGCAATTGTATAGATACTGCTTGTTTTCTACCCATCCAGAAAAACAAAACAAAACAGTATTTGTTGTTAACTCTTCAGATCTAATCACTGTTTTACAATTCAGTATACAAATAGGATACCCTAGGTTATTTCCTCAAATTCCATAAAACACAATATTTTAAAACTCTTCAAAAATGAATAAGGCTTTTATTTCTAATGAATTAAATAGCTCTTATACCATACACAGAAATTCTACATGCCAGTTGGTATGTGTCACCCTGCATGTATTCCTCAATGTAACCAATAACTACTGTTACTCTCACATTTCTTTCAGTCTCAGCTGTGGCTCCTTTTGGATGGTAAATGATATGGAAATTGCGGATTTCCCAAAAGTTGCTATGTGTTTTTCAAGAAAAACTTCAATTTTTAATATAGAGGATATAGTAGCTAAAATAAATTGGAAAGAAATGAATAGATAAAGACTGAAGGAGAAACGCTTCCAGAGGAAAAAAATATGCTAAAAAAAAAAAAAAATGATGGGCCTAAATCAACAAATTGCTAAAGAATAGAATTCAGGGGAAAAATGGAGGCAATACAATTTTAGAGATGGGAAAAAATAAGTAAAAATAGGTATTTAATAGATAATCATGGAGTACAAGTCATTAAGGTGATGGTTCTCCTACCTGATGATTTCACTGTTCTGTATGCTGTAGGAGATAGCTGTTGAAAGTGATTGACCTAAAGGTACAGTAGGACACTTAAAGCAAGTAAGTTTTTGTATAGTACATTTGGGTAACAGGAAATGGAATTGACCTAAGGCACATAAAAACACAGATATTGAGGATCCATTTGAAACTGGCTACCAAATATATTTGTAGTTGCAGCAATGTGCAGCTTTGTTGTTTCCTGCAGTTTTACTTGCCAGCTGTGCAGGTATGGGGGAAGCTGAATATTTAGATTGATCCAGAACTGTCGATATGAAAGGAGACAGGATAGAAGAACTTGAGAAGAGTGATTAATCACAAGAGAGTGATTAATAAAATAAACCAGCAATTCATGGTTAGATAAGGAAGAATGCGAAAGGAGGAAGGTACTTAGAAAAGAGAAGAAGATAGAAAGAAGCATAGTTAGAGGTGGTTAGGATGAGATCAGAGAGTAGCTGAGGTTGAAACAAAGGGAGGTACTAGAGTGAGGCATGGCAGGGACTGTTGTCACCTGAGAAGAATTAGGGCTGTGACATCAAACAATCTCTATGTAAAACAATGCCCAGTGGTGGCCATGGTGCCTGTTCTAGTTATTGGGGGTTGAAATGTATAGCCTTTAATAATCCTTACAATTCTGATATTATTTCAGAATGGTATTCTCTGCAGGGGATGAAACAGGTGTTTGCTAAGAAGTTATGTGAAAAATGGTGTTTGTAAACCTGGGAAAACTTGCAATGCTTCCAGACTGACACTTTCTTTGAGAATTCTTTTCCTTAAGCCGTGAAAGAGCTCCCACTGTCCCCTATGTCATGAAGGTTGTCGCATGCGTCACACCAACCCCAGAGGACCTAATCTTTCTGTTGTGTCTACTCCTATGGTTGGAGTGATGACACATAATGTGTTGTTTTGTTTTGTTTTGTTTTAATTTCTCCTAAAAAGGGGCCACATACCTAAATAAGAACATAAAACCACCGCTGGGTGAGGCCAGGACAACCTGACCTTCATCATCATATATAGTCATTTTCTATTTGCACGCTCTCTCCCTTTCTCTCGTATCACTTTTATATCCACATGCTAATATCTCTCCAAGCTCCTACGCCACTCTAAAAATTCTCCAATTTCTCCCTCTTCCTCTGATTGCATTTTTCTTTGAATACTTTAAGTGTTATTTCCACCACTCATTTTGTTCCTTACCTCTGTATTTTCTACAGAGCTATAAAACTTTTTCATTTATGTGTCTCTTTTCTCAGTGTGCTTTATTATTTCTGGAGACAAAGGACTCCTATTTATTTGTGTAGCACCTACCAGAGAAGATTATTAATAAACACTTTTAGAATTGAATTGAGTTATCCAGAGGAGTAATCAGTAAGTTGGGGGACCAAGGACGTATAGGGAAGTAAGGCTGCATCTTTAGAGACTAACTTGGTCCACCACCCTTTCATTGTCTCCTGTGTTATTCCAGCAATCTTGTAGATTATTTATCTGCATTGATGTTCTGCAAAGACAACAGGGAGGAATTCATTATGCTTTCAAAGCAGCACATAGTACTAGAAGTGGTTACAGGTCACCAATTTTTCCATTATTATTGGGAGCTCTTAATTGCACACACTGTTAGTATTGTTTCTTTTCAGGCAATAGAAAAATGAGTCTTCATAAATGCTAAGCATATCAGTCCATAAATGTGCAAATTGTATGTGCTGCTTAATGTAGTGTTGCTGATGTAGCCCAACTGGGTTTATGGCATACATATTCCTTACTCACTAACGAGGCTGGGAGGAATCTGTAAGTACGTGTTTCTGAGGCTGCTACTGCCCTTACTGCATGAATAGGGTCATGGCCTTGATGAGGTTTCTTTCTTCAAAACAAAAGCTGGTTTTCCAACATATAAAACGTAAAAAGAGACATCCTTACATGCTTTTATAAAAACTTTTACCAGGTTCAATATTTCTGTAGTTCTTTTTTTTTTAAGATTTATTTATTTATTTATTTGAGACCGAGAGAATGAGAGACAGAGAGCATGAGAGGGAGGAGGGTCAGAGGGAGAAGCAGACTCCCCGCTGAGCAGGGAGCCCGATGTGGGACTCGATCCCGGGACTCCAGGATCATGACCTGAGCCGAAGGCAGTCGCTTAACCAACTGAGCCACCCAGGAGCCCATTCCTGTAGTTCTTTATTGGAAAGTTAAAAGTACTTTGGAAGAACTGAAAACTGTTAATATGCATTCATGAGCAGCTAGTTGATAATTACTGATATTCCTATTCAACTGAGTCTCTTATGTGTATTCACCAAGTAACAACTTAATTATAAAATCCACCAGGAATGCTGTTAACATTAAACAGTCAAGATAACACTGTTTCGAGAAAGATGTTTTTAGTCATATCATAATTATCACCAGTCTCACTAAGTATATAGTCATATGCATTTCTAACATTGTTATTTTCCTAAGAAGCTAAAGGCAAGGGAATATGAAGTCATAGTAAATATTTTTAAACATAATTCCTAAAATCTAAGTTCTCTGTTATGAAACCTGTGCCTAAAATAGCTTTTATCCATGCAACTGATGCTCAATACATATGTGCTCCCTTGCTGACTGACCACAGTTCTTGGAATAAATCTTATGTATGTCCAGAAGCAGCGAGTCATAAAATAGAGATAAATTATTGGAATGTTTGAAGGTTAAACTCATTTCCAATAAAATGGAAAGGGTTCATACAAAAAGTAAGAGAAGTGATGATTTAAACTCATTGCTTTCCAAGAATTAAGGAATTTCAAAGAATGGAGAGGTATTTAAGGTATTTCAGGGGGAAAAATTCCTGTGGCTACTAAAGAAGGAATTTCTTCTTCAGAACACACTTCCTCATGTTTGGGAAAAAAAAAAAAAAAGTTTTGTCTGCTTTTATTTATAAAATATCCTTTCTGCCATTCTTTTTAAAAGGCACTGAGTATTACCAGTTTTAAACCTCATCCACATGACCTACTAGAAAGTATTATCATGATAGAAATAATTTTTTTCTCAGCAACAAACTCCTTGAATACTTGACCTGCTTATTAATGAGGGGCCGCAGCTTCTATATGGATATAAATTTACTTCATGAGAAGAGAAAATAGATGTTTTGATCTTCAGATAATAATATAGTATAATACAATAGCTAGTAAAAAGATTTGAATGATAGAGTGACATGCAATTTTGTTGAAAGGATTCTAATTTACAGTAAGCTTAGGACTAAATAATAATTTGATAACAAACCGTGATGTGGCATTGCAAATATTTATGTATGTTTCAGCATTTTATCTATTTTCAACAAATTCAAGTATGTAATGAATTATTGCTACTCTGTATCAGTTGTTATGGATAATATTCAGGAGTTAGATGTTCAACACTAAGGGGAAAATTTGAACAAAACTAAATGTAAGAGCAGGCTATTCTTTAGAATGTACCAATTATCATTTCAAAACAAAGTTTTGTGATCAACCTGTTTTTATCCAAATTGCTTCAACCCAACGATATCTACACCACTAAGACAGAGCCTTATAAATACTATGAATGCTGCCATCTCATCCAGTGCTAAGTTAGTTGGTACAAATAGCAGATTTTACCACCAGTAAGTATTTTACGTGGAGACATGAGAACAAATGAGAAGCCTGTAATTTGCCCATAAGAAAGTAAAAGTGAAGGGCATATGAAATAGTAAAAGTCTAAGGGGAGACCAGGAGGTGTGTGTGCTGGATCATATTTTGCCACAACTATAAATGGGAACTTAGGAAAATCACTTTCCTCTTTGAGTCTTCGTTTTCTCATCTTTTATATATGGGGTTATTAGATGATCTCTGATCTTTGTTTTTAAGATTTTACTTATTTTTAGAGAAAGCTAGAGAGTGTGAGTGGGGGGAGGGGCAAAGGGAGAGGGAGAGGGGAGAGAGAATCCCAAGCAGACTCATGTTGAGCAAGGAGCCTGACATGGGCTCGATCCTATGACCCTGAGATCATGACCTGAGCCAAAACCAAGAGTCAGAGGCTTAACCAACTGAGCCACTCAGGTACCCCTCTGATCTTTCTTTTGGCTTTTGTATCGTATAATCAAAGAGATTAAAATGTGGAATCCATTGATTACAATGTTACATATTATATACAGAAACTTAATTTCCTAGCTCTAGTCTAGAGTCAATAATATATAATCCAAAATACTGGTCCTAATGATAGACTTCAAGCCAGGAGGGAATATGGAATTTATATTACCTTTATTTCAATCTTAACTGCTTTAAATACATATGACAACTTACAACTTCTTGGGTAATCTCTCTTCTTCACCTTCTAAACTTTCAGTTGTAGACATGACATACTAAAAGGAGGCGCTGAATTCATTTTTTATTCAAATACTTTCAAACAGATTTTACTGGAAAACTTTAATGTTTAACAGTCTGCCACTATGATCTACGTGTCTCCTACTGGCACAGAGCTCAGAAGCAGTCCCACCGCTGAACTATAGCTGTGGTGTTTCAATAATGAATATGGGCCACAAAGGGCAACTGAGATCTTTGGGTTGGTAAGCAAGAAGGGACTAATGGGAAAACAAGTTCGACCTTTTATTCTCCTAGAAGGTTATTAGCAATTAATTTTTGAGTCTCATTCCAGTTAATAGAAGAGCTACGATAGATAAAAAATATTTTATATATAGTCTAGGTTGTCTTGATCCTTTTCCATAACATTTGTTTTAAGGGACAAAATTAGTAGATAATAGATAATAATAATAGATAATCTTCATATACTTAGTATATTATATGAGTTTATATATGTATATATAATATACTCAGTATATGGTTTCATAGAGAACTGACCATATGAAGATTTTATATGTAATTGAAGATATACTGACATGTATTTAGAGGCAATGGACTATTAAGAAGTATAATTTAAGTCCCTATATTCAATTGTTTTTTTCCCATTTAAAGACATTTATCATCTCCAAGTTAGTCCTATGAATGTGAAACATATAAACATATCTTAATAATAACTAACATTTAAGAACCTAATAAGTCTCAGACCCTGAAATAAGTCTATAACTAGAATAGCCAGAATTATAAGCACATATAGAAATGAGGGTTATTCTTTCACACTAGCAATCTATTCAGTACATTTTTGGTTTCTGAAATAGTATCTCTGTTTGCCAAATGTCCTCCAACTACAATCTTTCCTAGATTCACTTTCAATACACAGAAAACAACCATGGTTCATTCCAGTTAACTGACCACAGATATTTTCTTATCTATAGTCATTTCTCTGGAAATTTAAAGTTGTGACTAAGGAATTTCATTTTCAATACGTGCTTGCCTTTGAAAGAGCAAAGGCATACAAGCCTGACTGTTGTCATGTGGATTTAAAGACAGAAAAGCCAGTGCATAGAGTCAGAGTGGAATGAAGCAGATGCTGAGTAAAGCAGAAATGAAAGATGGCAACAGTTGTCTCTTCTTTGGTTTCCTGTACTCTCCATGCATCCCCATAATAATTTTGATTACATTTAGCTTAAGTTTCCACTGGTTTCTCTGACTTGTAAACAATCTTCCTTAATAAATGAAATGTCTAACTAGAATTAATAATGGTGATTTGGAACTTTATTCTTTTTGGTATAAAGTTACTTAGAGGATCCAAGCACTGGAGGAAACTGTGTATTCCAATCTCCTTTACCCGAATTAACACAGGCTAATCACCTAAGACAGGTCTAAAAAGAGATCTAACTGGTGAATCCTACGGAGAACAAAAGAAATAATCAGTTCCACCTGTGGTCCCCAAAGCAGAACATTCTCTTGGCCCAGGTATCCCCTCTCAGTTGTTATTAGAGGGATGCCTTCTTTTGGACCAAGGTTTGGATCGAGTCCACGATTTTAATTTTTTTAACAGGGGAAGCAAAATGAGTTGGTTTATTTTCAAAGCATCATTCAAACAAGTAAGGTATACACCACAACCTCCTAAGTCAGTGACTAAAAGATCATCTTATTATTGTGATTCCTCTTGAAATTCTTTTTTCAATTCTTTTTTCCTGAAAAATTTCAATAGTCCATATAACAAAAAGTTATTATACTAGAAGCAATAGTTCACTTCTCATGCACTTATTTATTCTAAACCTAGCTCCTCAGGTAGCGACTTAATTCTTTTATCCATGATGCTTTAATTTGTTCAGTGAGACAATAACTGAGTATACCAAATACTACTAGATATTAGTCAGTAGCTAGAATGGCATGGCACTGTTACTTTGTTTCTTTGCTTTCAATATACTACTAGTCCATAAACAGGCATCACTTGCTTTCTTATCTCTAAAAGCAGAGTTTTAAAAAGTTCTTAACTGGATAATCACTAACAAAGCAAAATGCAATTTATAACTTCTGAACTTGTACAGTATACAGCTTCTGAGCAAAATAGTTTAAAAAATCTATCAGTGCAACTTAAAGCTTGAAGAAAAAAATAAATGAAGGAAAAGAAAACTCAAATAAGATATTATGAAAATTAAATATATTTATATGTGTGTATAAAATCACTAAATGTAGTTACTTCTTGGAACACTATTTGCCCAGTAACTGACATGATTTGATGGAGTAAGCATTCTCAGGATTCTATTCCAAAGTCATCACTTCAAAGAGACTTGTCATCACATTCTATTTCTTTACACAGCTTTATTTTTCCTTATATCAGACGTCATTACCCAATATTACAAAATAATCAGTTTTAATTTTCATTGTTTATCCCAGTAAAATTTAAGTTAATATTAACCCTCCCATTATCAAAAAGAATATTTGCATAAATATAGAAATTAGAGGAATGTTTGTAACAGCAACAAGAACAATGCCCTAGGATGCTATTAAAATAATTACTAGAAATATTTTTAAATAATGCTAGTAATTAAAAGGAGAAATTGGCAAATCCACCATCACAATGGGAGATTTTCACATGTCTGGTAAAGCAATTAAAAATGAGTAAGGTAATAGAATAGTTGTACAAAAATTTAATAAAATGATTTATTTTTAAATTTTTAAAAGATTTTATTTATTTATTGACAGAGAGAGAGATAGCGAGAGAGGAAACATAAGCAGGGGGAGTGGGAGAGGGAGAAGCAGGCTTCCCGTGGAGCAGGGAGCCCGATGAGGGGCTTGATCCCAGGACCCCGGGATCATGACCTGAGCCGAAGGCAGACGCTTAATGACTGAGCCACCCAGGAGCCCCAATAAAATGATTTATTAAACAAAGTCTTAAAATATTAGTGAGGAAACACTAAGAGTTGAACAGAAAATCTGATTTAAAAATTTAAAAATTTGATTTTATATGTCTGTGTGTAAATATGTTGACAGATGGCCAGATTGATGCTGTATCTGGAAATAGAGGAACCACATCCTCTTCATGCTTGTGTAATAAGTCACAAAGGATTTTCAAACAGAAAAATCTAAAATGGGTCATTTTTATGCAAATTTCACTGATTATAAATCACTAAAATTATTAACTAATAAGAAAACAATACCCAAACCTCTGTCTCAATATACTTAGAAATTAAGAACACACATTTTGTATGCTATGCAAGTCACAAACATGTACTTCACTATTTTTGTGGCAGGTGTCCTGCTCTGCTGTTTAATCAAATTTCTACTTATGCCACATGTGGGATACAGCTTCTGGTACCATGGAATTGTTACTTTTAAGCAACATTAGTCGCTGCTCCATTTAGATGTTTCTCATACTAATTACGGTACTTATGTCCTGGGCACAGTCACAGTTACAGATTAAAAGCCCAATATAGGAGTAAATGACACAATACACAAAAGATCTGATTTATTTGGGAGGAAATAAAAAGATAGCAGGGGGGATCAAATTGCAGCATATCACCTTGAAGTAATACTTCGAGTTCTTGTGAAATCTCTTAAGTATGTTTATTTTCACACCCTTCAGGAAACTGTACAGAGAAGAAAGAAGTGCGTAAGGAATAAAAATGACACCTATATTTAATAGGAGCATCTCTGCTAGTGCTGCCCTCTTAACACAAGAAGATAGATGAGACACTAAGGTCCAACTTTATTACTTCCTAATCAATATTTTCAGTTAGTAAAATGAAATTGAGGAATAAGAAGTCTTAGGTTGCAACTATTTCTCATCTTAGATCCTCTCTTGCTCTGTTAATTGGACATCAAAATAATCTACTCTTTTTTTTCTTATAATTCTTTAAAAAGACTTAAAAATACCACGTATCACAATCTTTTGATCAATAATTTAAAAATCATCTAAGCAACATAATATTTAATTATTATTCAAAAATCAATACCTGATATAGATGAATACTATAAAAGAAGTTGCTTTCTTTATGGCTGGAGCCTAGCAACCACGGTTTCAGCTTTCAGTAGAGAAAAAACATACTAAGGGATGATTTGTAATTGTTTAACCCATTACTAACCCCTTTGTGGAAGGGGTTTCTCCACTGTTTTTAAGACAACAAAAGTTTAGGATTGCCGTGGAAACACACACACACACACACACGCACGCAATCTGCAAGCTTTTCCAGTGTCTAGGATGTAGTCAAGCTCATCTATGGATCCCAGATTATGGCTCTTAATAGATGTGAGTCTCATGTTAATATGATATGCTTCTGTTATCTTAATAATTGCCTCAAAAATAATAAACAGCTGTATGCTATTACTAGTTTTACCACTAATTCTTTTTTTTTTTTGCCTTTTAAAATAAACTTTATTGAGAAGAAAAATATATTTACAAGTACAGAGATGATGGTTCTGCTTTAGTTTATTATGTAGATAACCTTAGTGCATGCTAATGATTATGTCCAAAGTCGCTTTAACTTCATTTGTATGCTTTGATTCCTTTTGTGAAGAGGTACTCTAAATTTTTTTTTTGTATTTTTCAGTGTTTGTTCTTTTTTTTTTTTCATTTTTTTTATTATGTTATGTTAATCACCATACATTCCATCATTAGTTTTTGATGTAGTGTTCCATGGTTCATTGTTTGCGTATAACACCCAGTCCTCCATTTCTCTTTAATACCCATCACCGGGCTAACCCATCCACCCCACCCCCCTCCCCTCTAGAACCCTCAGTTTGTTTCTCAGAGTCCATAGTCTCTCATGGTTCATCTCCCCCTCCGATTAACCCCCCTTTGTTTTTCCCTTCCTACTATCTTCTTTTTTTTTTTCTTTTATTTAGATTTATTTATTTATTTGAGAGAGAGAGAGCATGAGCAGGAGGGGCAGAAGGAGAGGGAGAGAATCTCAAATTGACTCCCTGCTGAGTGCAGTGTCTGAGGACACTGGGCTCCATCTCAAGACCCTGAGATCACGACCTGAGCTGAAACCAAGACTCAAAAGCTTAACCGACTGCGTCACCCAGGCGCCCCTACCACTAATTCTTAATAGTGAAAGTTTCCTAAAGAGACTATTCAGATGATCATGTTTAACATAAAGAGAGAGCTATTCAGTGACCTTGGGTAAGGGGTTTTCAAATTGTGGAAAGCAAACTCTATTTCACAGTGAGAGGGCATAGTGAAGAAAACTATATAAATGATGATAATAAGAAAAAAAATAGCACTGAATGTTAACTACACTGGAATAAGAAATATATTCTTTAAAGATTTTATTTACTTATTTGAGAGAGAGAGAGGGGGCAAACACGAGCAGGGGGAGGGGCAAAGGGACAGGGAGAAGCAGACCCCTGCTGAGCAGGGAGCCCAATGCGGGTAGATCCCAGGACCCTGAGCCGAAGGCAGACACTTAACCGACTGAGCCACCCAGGCACCCCAAAAATATTTTTTTTTAATAAAAAAAACATATTAGGTGAATAGGAAAGTTAGAATTCAACAATTAAGTCCAGTCACTGTATTTTATCCTATATTGCAGTATAAAGTCTCATGTGTAAAATAAGTTTAGCAAAGGCCTACTAATAAGATCAAAGATATTGATCAGGGAAACATCAATTTGGGGAAACAATCACTGGTTTATTAGTAGCTTTTTTATGAGACATGTGAAAAATTAAAATATGTAATGTTTATTATGTATATGTGTAGTATTTTCTAGAGTAGAGAAATATATTTTTATTTAACTGTTTTTAGGGATGCATCATATTATCTTTAAAATAATTCTTTGGAACTCAGAGTGTTGTAAAATATACTTCTATACCATGAGTTACTATTTTAGGATAAACATATGTTTTGAAATTAGTGGTAGGGAAAATAGTAGCCATGGTTGTGATTTTAAAGTTACCCTGTGTTTGGTATATTCTCTATTATCTGAGTTCAATGTTTTAATTGATACAACAAAATTGATTATTACTATAATAATTATTTCGTGACCCTTAATTTAAATGTAAGAATTTACATGCTTAGTTTCTGAGTATTACTGAAACTGATACCTGGACTTATTTTCTATAGTATTACCAACTTCTTATTTTTGATGTTTGAAATATCACTTTCTTCTGGACATCCTGATTGTTTCCCAAATAAGCGTTTCAGTTTCTGGTTTTTAGGTTTTTAAAAAATCTTGTTAAGAATTACTTTTGATGGAAAAAATAATGATATTGAAAAAAAAAGTAAAAATGGAAATCATTAGTGAGCCTTCAATTGCTAAAATAATTAAATGCAATAAAATGTTTATTATTCTACATAATATCCAGATGACACAGAGGATTTAGTGAAATCCGACCTAACAGTAATAAAATATGACTGAACAAAGCAGGTCATTATTCTGAAAGTGAAAATGTTTATTCCCTTGGTAAACAAGATGGCATTTACAATTTTTCAGTCTCAAAAGACAGTATCAGATTCAGCATACTAATTAAGGAAAATTAAATCAGCTCTAACTTTAATGGCAGTGATATGTGATAGTTGTTTTCTTCTCATTATTAACTATAACAACACTGTTCTAAAAGTAGTGTACACCGTGGAATAAAGAATGAAAAGTAAAAATTCCTAGACCTCAATCAACACTACCCAGACATAATCACTGTCAAGGATTTTTACTGTACTCTTTCTTAAATTTTCTAAACAGATAAAATATATGTATGATTGTATTTTATAAATGATTGAAATAACTGAAATCCTCCTGCTTAATCTCGATTCTATGTAAAAATGTAAAAACATTTTAAAAATCATTCTGAAATCAGATTTTTTAATTAACAAAATAACTTGGAAGATGTTCTACATCTTTATTCGTATCTTACTTTGCATTAACTTCATAGCCACCAAGCACTGCATTGTTACTATGTAATATATATTTTTTGCTATTAGAAAAAAATCATAGAGACTATTCATATATATTTGCTTTTACACATTTGTTTTTGATTAGAACAAGTTTAATGTCCTAACCAGGGATTTTTAGGCAAGGACATATATATATGTTCAGATGTCCATTGCTCTCCCCATCTTCCTCTCCAAAACTTCTGCATCCATTAATACTCTCAGAAATTTTGAATGTGCCTCTTTTCTTAGGTACACTGAATAATAAGAAGTTTCTTAATATTCCAATCTGACAGAAACAAATGGTAATATTATGTATGCTTTTTTAAACTGCTTAATTATTAATGATATTAACCACTTTTATTGGTCAATATATTTTTAAATTCATTCATGCCTAAATCTTGGTAAGCCTATTTGAAACATTTGAACCTTATGGTAGTAATATGCGAGTAGATAATTTAAGCTTTTGGAATATTTTCCGATTAAAAATAATATAGAAAATATAAAAATTGTGACAGAGAAAAAAAATCACTGTCCATAATTTCAGAAACCAAGTGTAACCCCCATTAAAATATATTTCCCATAAGCCATTTCTTCACTACACACAGCTGGACACTCTGTCTCTTTTTGGTCACATACACCCACACCCACACATATAAGATATAATATTTTTCATAATGCAGAGACATGATGACATCATGCTTTTTTTTACCTTCGTGCATTATGATTCTTCAAAAACTTATTTTTAATATATTTATATTACATCCTATGGCTGCATACTAGCATCTTTGTTTATTGCTGGATATTTAGCTGGTTTCCAAATTATTTACTACAGTAAATAACACTGTTATAAATGTATTTGATTATATATGTAAAAATACAACCGCCTCTGGTGTTTTATTTAGTTGTTGTTGTTAGACTTATTGTGCAATAGTTTGAAAAGCTGTCTAGCAGGTATCATAGAATAAGCTTACAACCCTTTTTAGATGGGGTGGGCCTGTCTTGGCGTAAGTGGGATCTCCAGTAAGGAAACTGGATAGAGGAAGTCCGGTAAGCTGGTCTTAGACTGAAGGGAGAACACAGGTTTTGGGAATCACTCTTTGAATCTCTACTTCAAAAAAATTCCATCGTGCTTGAGGGAAGGCAGGACCTTACTGTAGGTAAGAGAAGAGTAAGAGTGAAACATCCCTACAGGCTGTAGCTGTAGATAACTTTTACGAAAATAACACATAATAAAGATTTCTGTATTACTCTCCACTTATTTTGTTTTTGTTATTCTCTAGAAAGCAAAATGTACCTAGATGGTTTCAGTGCACTCATGGGAAAATGAGTGAAGGGTCATATAACATTAGCCAAAGAAGTAAAAGGCATGAATCTCAGATCTGTACCTCTGAAACAAATAATGCAATATATGTTAAGAAAAAAAAAAAAAGAAGAAGATGAAGGTAGCAGGAGGGGAAGAATGAAGGGGGGAAATCGGAGGGGGAGACGAACCATGAGAGACGATGGACTCTGAGAAACAAACAGGGTTCTGGAGGGGAGAGGGGTGGGAGGATGGGTTAGCCTGGTGGTGGGTATTGAGGAGGGCACATTCTGCATGGAGCACTGGGTGTTATGCACAAACAATGAATCATGGAGCACTACATCTAAAACTAATGATGTAATGTATGGTGATTAACACAACATAAAAAAATTTTAAAAAAATGTACATATAAATAAGCCAAAAATTAGTTTTACATATGCTTTCAAAATTATTGTGTTTCTTCTAAATTATGTGGAATTATCTATTAAAAATAAAAAGGAAATTGAAATATATATATAAAAAAAGAGAAATAAAAGGCAAAGAGTACTTGACCAGGACCAGAGTGGGATTGACTGTAGTTTCTTAGTGAGAGATCATAACTTTGGGGATCAGAAACCAGGCTACAGTTCCAGGTACTCTTCCCTGTGTAGTTTTCCTACTTCTTCATACAGCCTGTTCCCTCTATTTTTAAAGTGGGTTCTAATAATGTCAATAATACTATGAATAATAGCCATAAAAGTAGTATTTATTGAGTGCTCAACATTTGCTGAAAATGTTCTAAGAAATTTACTTAATTTTCATGACAAACCTATGAGGTAAGCATGATCATTATTCTCATTTTACAAATATGTTTAGTAAGGAAAAGCAAGTTTCAGCATGCTACTTGTGGACACGATGCTTATGGGTGAAAAAGAGCTGGGATTTAAAATCAAGTGGTCTGGCTTCAGAGACCATGCTCTTAACTACTGATAAACCAGCTCTCAGGTAAGGCAAATACAGATTTTTTTTCCAGTAAACAAACCATTAGTAGTCATTTCCAAATTACTTTCTATAGAAATATCATACATACCATTTTAGTTTTCTACCTGCAATGCATTAGGTAGCCCATCTCTTTTACCTCTTCAACACTGTGTAGTATGCATTTTACCTAATCCTTGTCAATTTTTTTAAGATTTTATTTATTTATTTGAGAGAGAGCGAGAGAGAGAGCACACAGAAGGAGAGGGGGAAGCAGATTCCCCACTGAGCAGAGAGCCTGATGCGGGGCTCCATTCCAGGACCCTGAGATCATGACCTGAGCAGAAGGCAGATGCTTAACCTGACTGAGCCACCCAGGTGCCCCTAATCCTTATCAAATTTAGAATTGAAAATTTTATAATGGCTATATTAGATAGTTTCGACTGCTTCAGATTATGAACACTATAACCATGTCTATTAGTTATTTACAGTTCTTCGATGGATTAGCTGTTCTTATCTCTTGTGTTTTTTCTTTTCCTTTTATATATGCTCATTTGTGCAGAGGTTAACTTCTAAAAGCTGATTTAATCGCAGCTTACCAAAAATTGTTACTGTTGTATTGAACTAATTTATTTTACATGCCACTATTTTATTTTCTTTCCAATATGAATGCATGGTTTTTTAATTTTTTTGGCAGTATGTTTTCTTTCTAATTATAATATATACTTATTGATGAAATTTGAAAAAAGGAAAATATAATTTAGTAAATAGAAAAAGGTATATCACCTAGCACCACCTACTCTAAAAAGGTGGTATATTTTATGCCATTGATATCCACATATAGATGCATGTGTATTTATAAAATTTGTATTTTACACAATATGAAGCTTTATTTTTTGCACTTTTACTTCAATTATATTATCACTACATACTGTACTTTATTTCTTAAGTTTTATATACAGATAGATAATGCTTTAATACATTTGCTGTTTTGAACATTAGGCTTATTTGTCATTTACACAATAATGAATAATGCAGTGCTAAACATTCTTGTTTACAATTATTTGAGGGCATTTATGCTAGGACTATTCCCACTGAATTGTTTCTTAGAGTTACTAGATCTAAGGATATGAATATTTCTAAAACTGTGTATACATATTGTCATATTGCTCTTTAAGTTTCGTAACACTATTTCTAAGAGTGTATATGTGAGGGGGTGATTGTTTAAGTGAGTGACAACAACAAAAAAGTATTTTATTATAATTGTTTCATTGATTTTTAGAAGGCTGACTTTATTTAAAATACATATTCACCACTGGTATTTCTCTTTAAAATGCCTGTTCATGTAATCATATTTACTTAAGATATTACTTCTATTACTGATCTGTAAGAACTATTTATATGTTAAGTCTATATTTATACTTATAATATGCCAGATAATATACCACATGTAATGTCATACTATAAAATATACTCATATTTCCAAAATCCTTGCTCATAAGGGTTGACACTAATTGGGTAGCTTCTTCTGTGCCACATCTGATCACTTAGCTCTACTAAATTAATTTCTGGAGTAAATATATCAATGAGGACAAGTTGAATTGTTGACCCTCAGGGAATTATTTATTTCACAGAAGAACCTGAAAAGGCAATTTTACCCCCTTTACACTAAATGTTACCATGAAAATGAGGAAGAATAAGTTGAAACAATTATGTAAAAAGCAAAAATGAAGAATCATAATTCAGCTCCCTTAATAGATTAATGTAATTGGTACAATTTTCTTATTAATCTTTAGGATTTCACAAATGAAATTGAAAGTAATTGTGTAAACTAAAGGTAAAATGAATTTACAATAGCCAAATTATGGAAGCAGCCCAAGTGTCCATTGACAGATGAATGGATGAATGGATAAAGAAAATGTGGTATCTTAAAAATAAATAAATAAATAAGGGCACCTGGGTGGTCTGTCTGTTGGGCATCTGTCTAGCTCAGGTCATGATCCCAGGGTCCTGGGATCGAGCCCCACATTGTGCTCCTTAATCAGTGGGGAGCCTGCTTCTCCCTCTCCCTCTGCCGCTCCCCCTACTTGTGTTCTCTCTCTCTCTCTCTGTCAAATGAATAAATAAAATCTTAAAAAAAAAATGTGATACACACACACAATGGAATATTATTCAGCCATAAAAAAGAATGAAATTTTGTCATTTGCAATGACACTGATGAACCTAGAAAGTATAATGTTAAGCAAATAAGTCAGTCAGAGAAAGACAAAAATCATATGATTTCAGTAATATCTGAAATTTAAAAAATAAAACAAATAAAAAATAAAACAAATGCAAAGGAAAAAAGGAGAGACAAATCAAGAAAGGGGTTCTTAACTATAGAGAACAAACTGATGGCTTAACAGGGGGAAGGGGGTGGAGGGGATGGGTGAGTTAAGTGATGAGGATTAAGGAGTGCAGTTGTGATGAGCACCATGCATTGTATAGCACTGTCGAATCACTATATTGTACACCTGAAACTTGTATACACCGTATGTTAACTACACTGGAATTTTAAAAAAATAAAATAAAATCACAATTAGAAAAAAAAAAAGTGAATTGAAAAAATTGAGAAAATAAGTATTTATAACCATTTAATTCTTTCTAAACTGGTAAGACTTGATTTAAATTAGAATTCACTCTATTGAATTATTCATAGAAAAGAGTATCTGTTCACTTCACTGAATATGGAAAATATGGGAAAATAAGAGAATACTATACTGATACTATGTTTGCAATGAAAAAAAAGTCTCTATCTTGAGAAAAACGTGCATTTTTCATGAGGCTAACAAAAAACTAATTATTTAAGTAGTATCAATAATATCAAAATTTCATACATTACCTATAACTAGTACTATTAACCATGATATTTGGTTCATTTTCCATTGTAAATTTCTATAAATTATTTTCTGAGGTTGAGGAGATAATAAGATAAGGAGGTAAATTAAGGGAAATATAAATGTAAAGTCAAATATATTACCTGAACTCTCAGAACATCAGCATTTGGATCAATGAAATAGCATATTTAGAAAATAATACCCAGCACCCCTTGTGAAATAAAACACATTACAAATGTTGACAGCTTTCTATAATTTCTCTATCAATTAATTAGTTTACCAATTATCTAATGAAGTCAGTGTCAGTTATAATTTTCAGCATTTACAGGCCTCATCCACAATTAGCATGTTTTTGAGCACATTCCAAGGTGAATAAAACACACAGATTCTACCCAACATTGACACAGTTTCTCTTCTTCTTTTTTTTATTTTAAGATTTTATTTATTTATCTGAGAGAGAGAGAGGAGACCACACAAGCAAGGAGAGTGGTAAGCAGAGGGAGAAGCACACTTCATGCTGAGCAGGGAGTCCTACATGGGTCTCAATCCCAGGACCCGGAGATCATGACCTGAGCTGAAGTCAGACACTTAACTGAATAAGCCACCCAGGAGCCCCAGACACACATTTTCTCTTCTATCTGTCTTCTCAGGTGATAGCTATGGCACTCTAGAAAGATCATGGGACTTTACTTTTGTTTGGGTTTGTGCTATGACTTGTCCAATTACCAAAAGGATAAGCAACTTTTCACATTTCTGTATCTGTAAATTCAAGTAACAGTCTTCCCACAGATTTATTGTGCAGATAAAACATAATCATGTATGTAATGTTAAAATTTTACAGTGCTATAATTAAAAATAAGTACAAATAGATACATACAGAAATGAAGATAATTAAACCAGACTGCAAGAAATGTTTATTTTTCAGTGAGTAGATATAATTCTGATACCCATGCTTTGAACTATTTGAGGGGTGCAATATCAGTAGAATGTTCAAACAGAGTATATCATAGTTTTGGGAAAGTAAACAAAGCCAGAATCAGTAAATACTACCTCAAAGATAGATAGATAGATAGAGAAAAAGAAAAGAGAAAAGAAAAAAAAAGAAAAGAAAAGGAAGGAAAAGAAAGAAAGAAAAGAAAAGAATGTTAGGAAGGCAAGAGAGTGTAACAAATGGCATTGCTGAAAAATGAGCGTGCAGCAACCACTGAAAATGTTGGTGTTTCCTGAATGGACAGGAGGTAAATTATCGTCACTCTCCTGAAATAGGACATTGGAGGTTACTGGGAATACTTCAGAAAAGAAATGATTATGGTGAACTGTCCGTGATAATAAAAGAAAATTAGAAAGGAAAGAAAATGGGACCAAAAGAGTCATAAATTGAGATTTGAAATCTGTGAAGTATATAACAACCATTAAAACTCATCTCATTAGTTTAAGTAAGGCAAGCACTATAACAAAATTCAAGCATTAGGTCAAAAAAGCTTCTCAAAAAGTTTTACAGTGTAGTATGTAAAAACCAAAAGAAAACAAACATCTAAAGTGAACTACAGAAAAAAAAAAGTCAAGTAACTTTGCATTTATTAATAGACTTTTTATTTGAGTTTTAATTAAAAAAACTGGATATTATCAGAGCAAATTCATCATCTCACATAAAGGTGTAAAATTCTATTTTATTTTAGGAAAGTGCAAAAGTTATTTGATGTTTGAAAATTTTGTGAAAAGAGTAGATATGTTTTGTCACATAGAGTCTGTTGAAAATGAGATATTAAAAAAAAACGAAAAGAAATATAACTTCTAAAATGTGTGTTCTAAGATCACTGATAAAATGCTTGTTGTCACCCAGGCCATTTTGAAAGGTTGCATTCATATGATCAAGGGAAGGCTTGAGGGGAAACAATACCACTCTTTTTGCTTTCTCACAGTTAAAAAAAAAAGTGTGTCAGACTGTAGCCTTTGTATTGCCTTTTCTGAGCTCTAGAAGTTTAAATAAAATAAAATACTCATAAAATTAGTTATTTGTTTTAAAACCAAGTCATATATACTTTGAATTTATTGATACTTTAATCATTTGAAACACAGATCACATGCAAAATCAGGTTCATCACTGGACATTTGCTTCAAAAGTTGCCCTATTTCAATCCTACTTAAAAGATGTGTAAGAGGAGCTACATTGACTGGCCCTCAAGTTCATAATTACAAGTACCAAATACAATATTAGAATTTTCAGAATTACCTTTAACTACTTAGAATACATTTTATTATTAAAGAACAATCCAATTGCTTTCCTGAGAAAGAAATTATATATATCGATGTCTAATGTTAAAAGTGACTGGTGGTTACAATATCTTCTGTTATGAAATTATTAGAACAAAACAATAAAATACAGCATGCAATTGAACTCAGCAAATCTAAAAATGCTCACGAAAACAGGTACATATTCAGGAACTTAAAGAAAGAATGAAAGAAAAAAAAAGAGAGAGAAAGAAAAGAAAGAGAGAAAGATAAACACCAACCGAAATCTTAAGAATTCTACAGTGAATCATGCAATGAGATCAATAAACAGTTTTCCTTTTTTCTTTTAGTTTTTATGATAATTTTTTGAAGTATACTAGGCTATAATCTATTTCTGATTTAGAGAGCCACACTTCCAAAGCAAGTGAACAAAGAGATGCTAGCTTCTTAATTACAGGTAATAGTCTAAAAATACTTCTCATAAACCTATTTGCATATAAATCCAAAGTAACACCATTCAAATGAATCTCTGTTCAAATAATTGCTATGTCTATTTTGCATGCATGTATGTGAGAGGTTGGGGAAAAGAGGGCAGTGGATTTGTTTGGCCAGTAGCTTTGTTCATGCTACAAAAGATTAAATATTGGTATTTCATAATTAGAGATGCTTCTCTTTTTTATGGAGAACCTCGTGTTTTTGAAAAACATTTGCAAGATGCATTGGATGTTATAATAAATTAGCATTACACTTTATCACCCTTTATTTTTTCCATTTGGTAAGATACTAAGCAGATCAGAGAAGATATCCTCTATTCATTCATTTTCACCATGGTCATCACCCAATTATCACCAAATCCTCATAGCAGATTACTAAAGAAAAAAAAAAAAGGAAAAATGGGGCAATGAATCTGGGAGGGTGGCTGGTATATTTTCTGAGTTGTCACACTGGCTGGCACCTTATATTATTTTTATAAGATATATACAATACAGGGTGAAATATAATCTCTGATCTCAAGATATTATATATATTTTTAGAACTGTATAAAATGTGATCACTGGTAAAATAACATTCACTGTGCCAATTTGGGTCATTCTGTTCACTCCTCTCACCAGGCTATGCTGGGGGCTATTAATATCTCTAACAATTAAAAAAACATTCTTTTCAGCAGAAGTTTCACAAATGTAGGGGAGTCTTTCAGTTGATCTCATTTGTAAGTCAAATTAACACAGTTCTTGTTGATCAATATAATGGCATGCATTTAAAAAAAAAACAAAAAACCTCCTTTTCCTTTTTGATGAAGGATCAAATTCCTTCATCAAATTGTCCAAACACTGAACTTAAAAATCAAAGCTCCAGAAAATTTGGCATAATTCCTTTACTTTCCGTTTATTTAATTGTTGAGAAGCGTTTGTTGGGTGGCTTCTCTGTGCTAGGCACTGGGGTAAGAACAGGGAACTGAGTGAAAATGACAGACTCTGGCTCTGAGCTTATCTAGTGAACTAGATTGTCATGCAAATTGAAACAAGAATACAATGTGATGTGGCTATCATATAGGTTTTTGCGAGTTGCTAGGGGGTGCATGCAGGAAGAAGTGCTCTTTCTCTTAAAGGACTTTTGGGGGATGGTAATCAAAGGAGTTATAGTGCAGCCTCAAATCCTTCCTACTGAGCAGTTGTCACCTGTCAGTCAGTTTAAAAGTTGAAGCATCTTTACTGTCCCTTCTCTGATGGTAAAAATATAGAGAGCTTAGAAGGAGAAACAAAATTGAAATGAGAGTACTATCATATGGAAAGTGGAAAACTGCCAGGAAATGTAATAATGAGGAGGTGCCCATCGATGTAAAAAACTGCAGAGACGCCAGATCCATACTTTCAAAGGGGCGTTGTAGAGAGCGAAAACAAATGCGCAGACTTGACAAGCAAGCGCACATTCTACAGAATGGAGGCAAAATCAAGAATACAAATAAGGAGCGCAGATTGTGACAGGTCAGTTCCAGAACTGTTCCCTCTCTTCTCTTTGGAATCTACGAGTCATTTATTTTGAGATGAAAATATTCATAATTATTGTTTAAAGAAATGTATTGCTGCTGTGCCATTAAAATTGAATTCAAGCAATCAAAATCTAAACCATATAGTTTTTTAAGTTTTCATTTATTTAAGTAATCTCTAAACCCCACATGGGGCTTGAACTCACAACCCCGAGATCAAGAGACCCAGCGGGGCACCCCTAAACCATATTATTTTGAAGGAAAATAATATTTTATGAGAGATAATCATGAAACTAAAAAGTCTTGATAATAATCAGAGGTTAAAGATTTTGAATGACACATATATCTATTCCGTCTTTAAACTGTTGTCGTTGTGTTAAGAAAGCATTCTATTCTATTTGAACTGTGTTCAAGCCTAAGAAACATTAAACAGAAGGAGACTACCTGATTCTTAAAGGATTTATTTAGGAAGTTCTATAGATTCAGATATCACAGTGGTATTTTAATGGGTATATTTTATGTGTGTATGCACAGTGGGGAATGAGAATATAGCGTCCTACTATAAATAAAATTAGGAAATTTGAAGGGTAAATAAAAGACTTTTAACAGATTAAGATGCACAGATTAGGTGATGATAGGAATACAAAGTACATTGTCAATCCCAATTATTTGTAACACATAGGTATTTATAGAGGATGGTTTTTTTTCTGTGTAGTTAGGCAACTCTCAGTGCCCTTTCCAAAGGTCAGCAACTCCCAGGAAGATGGATTATATATAGGTAGAACAATCTGGCATTCGTTATGTTTAAATTCCTGCTAACACTAATAAGATTATCTCTGCCCTTTTCCTCCATTTCCAAATAGTTTTGGAGACCACATTTTAAGAAAAATGTTCATGGTATAGCTTATTTGCAAAGAATATTCCCCTTTCCTATTATTTGATAATGAGTTCAGATATTTTACAAGAAGCATTAGTTAAAACAAAGCTCTTTTGGAAATGAAGAAAGCACTGGAGTATAAAGGGCATTTCTCAATTTCTAACTGAGCTCCATTATGTTTTGGTTGGAAAAGCGTTAGCATGATAGCTGTATTAACCTCCTTTATATTTAGAATGGTATAAATAACCACAAATAATCAATCCCTCTACAAACAAAATAAGGTACTTTATCAGTAGTGTTTGATTTCCCTAGGTGCTCACCTCCTAGGAGAGCCCTGCCATGGACTACTGGTCATGCTATTATCCTTTCTGAGTTTTTATGGTACTTTGTTTGTGCAATACAAAACAAAAGTGGGCCTGCTTATTGAATGAAAGCTGAAGTGATGACTATTTTCTCTTCATGCAAAGGCTTGTGTTAAATAAAATCATCATGAAAAATTTAGTTAATAGACAAACAAAAGCCAGTACAATCTCATTTCCCTTGTATATGCAGACTTAGAGTGGACAGATCATTCATTGTGGGATACAGATTGATATTAGAAAGAATGTGAATAGAAAGATCTCTTTTACAGAACACATATGATGAATGATGATGTTGTATATAAAGTGAAATGAGAAATCATAAAGATTATACTTAATTTACTCCAAGCAATCTTTTTAACAATTTAAAATAGCAAGTGCTAATTTATCCACTAAAAATATTACATTTCCTAATAGCAACTGGTTTGTTGGAATAAGTCCCTTGAAAATAAACAAAAGCATAACTATATTATTTGCTAATCACTTATGATAATAGTGAAATTGATAATGAAGATATTAACTTAGATAAAAATTATTCTGAATTTTAATTTCATGGTAATATATTTTAAACATTGCTGGAAGTAAATTCTGTCCACATTCTTATTTCTCTTATAGTTGTATAGTAAAATCATATTTTCAAGCTCTAAATTTTAACCATACTTTTGAAGTAATTAAAAATTAACATTGACTTGATTTTTATGGCTCTGATTTCTCCATATGGAGAAGTAATATCATACAAATTATTATGCAGTTCTAATTTTAAGTGGATACACTTTTATTATCAAAGTAATGCACACTCAAGGGCAAAAAAGAGAATAAAATAAAATTCACTAAAATTTCCACTACTCAGAGACTGGTATTGTTAATCTTATGCTATATAACCTAATCCAGACATTTTTATATACCTAAAGTAAAAAAAAAAAAAGAATTGTTCAGCAAATTTCTGTAGTCCTTCCTTCTGCATTTTTATAGTATTTTGATATGTTCTATGTGCCAGCATGTATTTAATCAACATTCTTAATGGTATGGGACACCTGGGTAGCTCAGTCGGTTAAGCATCTGCCTTCGGCTCAGGTCATGATCCCATCATGATCCCAGGGTCCTGGGATCAAGCCCTTCAAGCCCTGCATTGGGCTCCTTGCTCAGCAGGGAGCCTGCTTCTCTCTCTGTCTGTCACTACCCCTGCTTGTGCTCTCTCTCTCTCTCTCCACCTCCCTCTCTCTGGCAAATAAATAAGTATAATCTTTAAAAAGAAAAAAAGAAAGCATGTTTTTTTAAAAAAAAATTCTTAATGTTAGAAATTTCAGTAACTTCTAAATCTGGATTTTTATAAACAATGTTGCAAGATGCACTTTGTAGCTACATCATTCCCTTTACCCTTTATACAGCCTTTGGGAAAATGCCCAAATGGCCTCCAGAAAATTCCTGCAAAGCAGTTCATGCAAGTGAATTGTTTAAGCAGTTCATGTAAATGGTTACTTCTTTACATGCATTAATTATCCTATTGAACATGATTTTGTTTTAATTTGCTTTTCTGATTTTAAAAAGTGGGTAATTTAAATATGCTTATTAGATTTCTAAAAATAAATTTCTTGTACAAGTTATTTGTCTGTGTTTCAATTGGCATATTTTCATCACTTTCTAACAAAGATGTAGTGTCCTTTATGTATTTTAATAAATAATAATTTCTGCAAAATTTCTCATTCTGAGCTATATGAGATACTCAATATTGATTTGATAAAATTTTTAACGAATCAGTCACATAATTGACCAACTTAAATGTTACATGAAAACCACTGCTATGGATGGGTTAATGGTAACCTGAAATAATCTAGTGAATATCTGCATCATATAGCACATTATTAAGTCAAATAGCTGAACAAATTACAAAATATGAATGCTGAAAATTGGAGATGCTTGTGCCCTTGTGAAATAAGTTTAAAATTAAAACTGACCATGTTTAAGAAGAAAAATAATAACATGCTAATAAAATAAATTTAAAGAATAAGTAATGAATAGTATACTATGAGAAGACGTACAAACTGACAGGATATAAAGTTTGGTGGCCTAGTATTTTGGGCAGAAAATAATTTTTTGTGCCATAGTGGACTGTAACCTTGAAGTGTTTCAATGATAAGGAGTGATTGGTGATGAAAAAGCATGACATTCAATAGCATTAATGACTAATGTAATAGGAAATTGATTTCCTAACACCTTTCCCTATGCATAGTGTCTTTTCCCTTAGATTGAAAGAGAATCAATATATGAATATCTGAGCATATGAGCGGCAGCCAAGTGCAAAGAAAATGCTCTTCAGTTAGCAATTAGAAGATGGGATTTCTTAACCTAATTGCACCAAAATGAGTTGTATGACCTTGGACAAGTCATTGTCTTTCCAAGGTTTACGTTTCTCATGCACAAAAGTAAATGGTATCTAAGGCCCCAGACTAAATTTCTGCAATTCAAATTTGGAATAAATTTAAATCAAAAAGGGAGTATTAAATGCACTAAATGTCCTTTAATGATGTTTCCCAAACCATTTTCTACTGAAGGCCGTTTTTCTTTTTGTAATAACTAATGCTTTGTTAAAGTTTAATTTGGAGTAAGCACTCTTAATGAATGCTCACAGAACTCCAGAACACCAGTATTGCTATTATTTCATATTATAAACAAAGAAAGCAATCTAGAGGGAGGCTAAACAATTTGCCTTGGTTCTCCATGCTAGTGAGCAGTCAAACTAGGACTCAAGGCCAGATGGTCTGACTAATAATCTGTAACTGTAAGCATTACCCACACTTTCTAAAATATGTATTTTCGCTCAAATAAACTTGGGAAACACTGTCTTCTACAGGACAAAATCTGTTGAATACAAAATATTTTGGAATATTTAAGATTTATTGTGAATATCCAAGAGGAACATCATATGCAGGGCAGCCTACATTTATTTTGACCATGGAAACTGTATAAAAAGGAACAGTGAACATGTCAAAGGAGGTTCTGAAAAACAATTTTGAAAATGCTAATTCTTGAGTCTTAGCAAACATCTAATGGCATTTTTATTCAAGAAGATTTGTATAGAAAACAATTTCTTAAGTAATTTGAAGAAGTAGTAGTAAAGATGAAAAAAAAATCTCTATCTATGGGATTTACTTTTCCAGAAAATTAATTTCCATTTTTCATTTTTCCCTTTTTTTGTGCATGTTAATGTAGGAAGTCTTACCAGTGCACCCAATTCTCTCTCTAATAAATAAATAAATCTTAAAAGAATTTTTTAAAAAAGGGCAGCACCTGGGTGGTTCAGTCAGTTAAGCATCTGACTCTTGATTCTGGCTCAGGTCATGATCTCAGGGTGGTAAGATAGAGCCCTCATGGGGCCCCCCATGCTCAGTGGGGAGTCTGCTTGAGATTCTCTCTCCCTCTGCCCCTCCCCCCCTGCACACACATGCACACTCTCTCTCTCTCTCTCAAATAAAAAGAAAATATTTTTTAAAAAGATGTGTTTATCGGGCGCCTGGGTGGCTCAGTTGGTTAAGCGACTGCCTTCAGCTCAGGTCATGATCCTGGAGTCCCGGGATCGAGTCCCGCATCGGGCTCCCTGCTCGGCAGGGGGTCTGCTTCTCCCTCTGACCCTCCTCCCTCTCATGCTCTCTGTCTCTCATTCTCTCTCTCTCAAATAAATAAATAAAATCTTAAAAAAATATATTAAAAAAAAAGATGTGTTTATCAAGGGAAAATTGGTTTAAGGATGGGGACTGTAGTGTTCTGGGAAGGTCTAGATATTTTTATATTAAGATCATTCATTTCTAGTAGTTTTGCTTATGATGTCTCCATTGTGGGAAATATTGTTTACCATCTTTTGGTAGTTATGAAACTCAAACATATCTACTGTTTGAAAAATATTTCTGTAATATATTATAAAATGATAAAATAAGCATAATTTATACCATTATCCTGTGAACATCTAAGTATTTAATTTATACTCATCAAATAAGCAACCTATATAATAAAAAACACAGATCTTCCAAATTAGATACTTAATCTTATTTAATCATCTGAGATTTTCCAAATATCTGGTAAGCGCTGTGAATTGTGTAAGACTGTTGAATCTCAGATCTGTACCTCTGAAACAAATAATGCAATATATGTTAAGAAAAAAAAAAAAAAGAAGAAGAAGGTAGCGGGAGGGGAAGAATGAAGCGGGGGAAATCAGAGGGGTAGACGAACCATGAGAGACGATGGACTCTGAAAAACAAACTGAGGGTTCTAGAGGGGAGGGGGGTGGGAGGATGGGATGGCCTGGTGGTGGGTATTGAGGAGGGCACATTCTGCGTGGAGCACTGGGTGTTATGCACAAACAATGAATCATGGAACACTTCATCTAAAACTAATGATGTAATGTATGGGGATTAACATAAGAATAAAAAAATTTAAAAAAAACATAAAAAATACAAAAAAATCTACAAAAATTAGCATAATCAAAGAAATAATTTATACTTGATGACAGTGTCAATGATGGATATAGTATCTGATATATTTCTTATTAATATTTGATATATTTCATATTAGTATTTCTCTTTCTCCTGAAACCCATAAAATATATTCAGTCTCATAAAATACCCCAAAATTAGAATCTAGGGAACAGCATTATATAGTTGATACCTGTTATTTTCAGATGCTGTATTTGCAAATTAGCCTACTCACTAAAATGTATCTGAAACCTCAAAAGCAATACCTACAGGTACATTGTGGTCATTCACAGGCATGCTCAGAAGGGAGAAAAATTTGTGTCACTCAGCTTGCTTTTTCCCAGTTCAGGCTGAATAAGATTGTACTCTGCCTCCTGGCTTCAGTCTTCATACTGTTATAAAGTCTTCTTTTCAAGATCTATTTATTGCCCCCCCCCTTTTTTTTTTTACACATTTTTGTGCTTTTTGTTGGTGGTTTTGCTGTTTAAAATGCCCCGTAAGTATAGTGCCGAAGTGGTGTCTAGTGTTCCTAAGTGCAGAAAGCCTGCAATGTGCCTTATAGAGAAAATATGTGTATTAGATAAGCTTCATTCAGGGATGAGTTATAGTGCTGTTGTTGGCTGTGAGTTCAACGTTAATGAATCAACAATGCCATACATCCAGCAAAGGAAGACAGATTAAAAAAAAAAAAAAAGTGTAAGAGATAACACTGTTGTGAGCTGAAATACAAAGAAATTTACAGTTATGTTACCAGGATAAGGAAAATGTTAAACTCTTCCTGGCTACTTCTGGTTGGATCCTATGTTTCAAAAGGTGATATGGCATGGGAATGTTCAACTCTCAGGCAAGGCAGGTTCTGCAGATTGGGAAGCTGTGGAAAAATTTTTAAATACCTGCTAAATGATACACAGGAAAATAGTTACAAAGAACAGCAAATTCTCAATGCTGATAAGAATGGCTTATTTTATAAAAACACCACCAAAGGATTCTATACTGCAAATGGCATTTCAATTGACAAAAAGTTGTGACCGGAGGCTCTCAAGAACCCGATCCTGTATTTCCCTAGAAGAAAGAGTTCAGTATTTGCTAATTCAGTGTTCGTGGCAACTTTGTAGTAGATAAATACTATATCAATGAGAATCAACCATGTATTTTTAAAAATTTTGTTTTCAGATACTTCCCCGAAGGTACAAGTCCAAAACTTGTAGAAAGAAGCCTTGCAAACAAATGCTGAGGTAATTTTCGAAACCACAACTTCACTACTGCAGGGTCCTAATGGGGAAAAAAAAAAAAAGGAAGAATTGGTATCTAGTATAGTGGGCAGATTTTCTCCATTCCAAAAATGACCTTTTATAGTAGGATTGGGGAGCTAAGGTGCCACTTTGAGATCTCAAAGGAAAATTTTGAGAGAAAACCCATGACATAAAAATCAGAATTCTTTAAGTAATGTGGGTAGAAAGAAGATGCTCTACTCCCTTAAGGTAGGTTCCTGGACAGGAAACCTCCAGTGTGGGAGAATATGACAGGGTAGATCTTAAGCATGAATAAGATACTGAGATTCACCAGACATACTGGGAAATTCAGGAGCTGAATTTATTCTTTATGCAAATATTCAGTAAAGTTTAAATTATTTTCATTCATATGATACAATCAATCATGTTAGTAGGTACTATACTTTAGCAAAGTTTGTAGAATCTAGGATTATAGCAATAGAAGACAGGAGATTTTATGTTGCAGATAGCCTGCTATATATATAACCTAGTACTGTACATGTAAGTACTGTACATGTAAGTACTGTACATGTAAGGAAAAGCAGTTATTTGGAAAAGAAGATCTCTGGTTCAAGAGAGAGGGGTACAGATTTTAGGTATAGATACGGTTATTGATACAGCTATGAAAATTATAGATATTAATATATATGTCTATATACTATTAAATATATATACTTAATATTTATATTTTATATTTTCTATCTACATATTTATCCATATGAATCACAATATATAGATTTGGTAGTTAGCTGCACATAAGGATTGTTGAGCACAAAAGTGTATATGAATCTCCAAGGCAGGATGTAAGGAATGAGTGTCACCAGCCATAACTTGGGAAATGTCCATTTCTAGGGAGTTTGTAGAAGAAAATAAATTAGCAAAATAGAAGCTATGTCATAATGCTATGAAGAAAGTAAGGCAGAATATAATGATGTGACCACTGGGACTGGATGTCATCATTAATGTAATTTTCACATTAATGGAGGTAACAGGCTGAAATAAGGTATGTTATATTTAAGACAATCAGTGTGCCTCACAAAAACAAAAAGGAAGAAACATTATATGGAACACTTGTGATAGGGAGGTGGGTGGAGGAATGAGGAAAACAGTGACCTAAGCAAAACTAACCTTCCCCATGCTTCCACAGCCTATATACTTACACTTTGAAAAAGATTTCCACAGTGCTTGGCACCTGGTAGAACACTCAAGAAAATTCATTTATATGAAGTGTTTTATTTAGGTTCTAATAATAATTAAAAAAAATCTATGTGACCTAGATAATATCAATACTTACATTACCATAGAAAAAAAAACCTGAGACAGTGACACTAAGTAAACTGTATCAGGATATACAGTACAGTCAGGGTGTGAATGCAAGCTATTTCAAATTCTCAGCATGAGCTCTTACTCTGTTGTAATGCCTACTCATCTAAGTTGGGATGTTGGTATGTAAAATCTCCCTCTCTAAAGACTGACTGATTGATTGATTGAAGTAAACTTTAAATTTTAGAGTAGTTTTAGGATCACAGCAAAATTGAGGGGGAAGTACAGAGATTTCCCATATACTCCTTCTCCTTATACATACATAGCATCTCTATCAACATTCCCCACCAGAGTGGTATAATTGTTAGAACTGATGAATCGATACTGACACATCATTAATGCCCAAAGTCCATATTTTACATTAGGTTCCACTAGATGTTATATATTCCATGGATTTGGACAAATGTGCAATAGATATATCCACCATTATAGTATCGTAAGTTTCACTGCCCTAACAATTCTCTGTGCTTGGCCTGTTCATCCTTCCCTCCCTCTTAATCTTTAGTAATCACTGATCTATTACTGTCTCCATAGTTTTGTCTTTTCCAGAATGTCATATAAGTGAAACCGTATAGTATGTAAACTTTTCTGATTGGCTTATTTCACTTACTAATATCCACTTAAGGTTTGGCCATGTCTTCTCATGGTGTGATACCTCTGAATAATATTCCATTCTTTGGATGTACCACAGTTTATTTATCCATTCACCTACTGAAGGGAATTTTGGTTGCTTCCAAGGTTTGGCAATTATTAATAAAGCTAATATAAATATTTGGGCACAGTCTTTTGTATAGATAGAACTTCGCAGCTCTTTGGGATAAATATCAAGGAGTGTGATTACTGAATCATAAGTAAGAGTATGTTTTGTTTTGGAAGAAACACCAAATAGTCTTCCAAACTGGTTGTACCGTGTTGTCATCCCACCAGCACTGTATGAAAATTCTACTGCTATACACCTTCACCAGAATTTCGTGCTGCCAGTTTCTTGGATTTTGGCCATTCTCCAAAAGCTCTGTAGTGGTATCTCGCTGTTTTAATTTGTATTTCCCTGATGATGTAAAAGGTGGAACATCTTTTTTCATATACATATTTGCCATTTTTATGTCATTTTTGGTAAGGTGTCTGTCAAGGTCCTTGGCCCATTTTTAAATCAGGTTGATTGTTTCCTCACTGTTGACTTTCAAGAGTTCTTTGTATATTTTGGGTAACAGTTCCTTATTAGATACGTCTTTTGCAAATATTTTCTCCTAGTCTGTGGTTTGCTTTTCATTCTCTTAACATTGTCTTTTGCAGAGCAGAAGTTTTTAATTTTAACGGAATCCATTTTATTAATTCTTCCTTTCATGGATTGTACCTTTTGTGTTATATCTGAAGTAAAGTCACCAACAGACTCAAGATCATTTGATTTTCTTTTATGTTATCTTCCAGGAGTTTATAGCTTGTGTTTTACATTTAGGTCTGTGATCCACTTTGAATTTAATTTTTATGAAGGATATAAGGTTTGTGTTTAGATTTTTTTTTTTTTACATTTGTATGTCCAGTTGTTCTAACACCATTTGTTGAAAAGACCATCTTTGCTCCATTGTATTGTCTTTGCTCCTTTGTCAAAGATCAGTTGACTATATTGATGTGGGTCTACTTCTGGACTCTTTATTCTGTTCCGTTGATTTATTTATCTATTATTTTGCCAATATCACCTTGTCTTAATTACTATGTCTTTATAGCATGTCTTAGTTGTGTAGTATCAGTATTCCAACTTTGTTCTCTCTAATATTGTGTTGGTTATTCTGGCTCTTTGTCTCTCCATATAAAACTGAAGGATCAGCTTGTCTATATCCATAAAATAACTTGCTGAATTTTGATTGGAATTACACACAATCTATAGCTCAAGGTTAGAAAGAACTGACATTGACAATATTGAGTCTTCCTATCCATGAACTATTATGAAATATCTATTTATTTAGCTCTTTGAGTTCTTTCATCTGTGTTTTGTTGTTCTCATACAGATGTTGTACATACGTATATTTTTAATTTATATCTAAGTATTTCATTTTTGGGGTGCTAATGTAGAAGGTATTGTGTTTTTAATTTCAAATTCCACCAGTTCATTGCTGGTAGATAAGGAAGGAAGCAATAAACTTTTGTGTATTAACCTTGTATCTTGCAATGCTGCTATAATGACTTACTTGTTTTAGGAGTGTTTTTTGTCAATTCTTTTGAATTTCCTATATAGTCTATCATGTCATCTGTGAACAAAGACAATTTCATTCTTCCCTTCCTAATCTGTATACCTTTTTATTTCCTTGTCTAACTGCACTATCTAGGTCTTCTACTACAATGTTAAAAAGGAGTGGCGAGGGAATAGTCTTGTTACATTGATCTTAGTGGGAAAACCTCTAGTTTCTCACTACTAATCATATTAGCTGTAAGTTTTCTTAGACATTTTTTTTTAAGATTTTATTTATTTATTTGACAGAGAGAGACACAGTGAGAGAGGGAACACAAGCAGGGGGAGTGGGAGAGGGAGAAGCAGGCCTCCCGTGGAGCAGGGAGCCCGATGTGGGGCTTGATCCCAGGACCCTGGGACCATGACCTAAGCCGAAGGCAGGCACTTAACGGCTGAGCCACCCAGGTGCCCCGCCCCTTAGACATTTTTTTAAAAGATTTTATTTATTTATTTGAGATAGAGAGCAAGAGAGAGAGAGAGAGAGTGAGCGCACATGAGCAGGGAGGAGGGGCAGAGGGAGAGGGAGAAGCAGGCTCTCCACTGAGCAGGAAGCCCAATGCAGGGCTCCATCCTAGGACTCCAGGATCATGACCTGAGCCAAAAGGCAGATGCTTAACCCACTGAGTCACCCAGATACCCCTTCAACATTTTTTATCAAATTGAATAAGTTCCCTTTTGTTCCTAATTTACTGAGAGTTTTTACATGAATAGGTGTTGAATTTTGTCAAATGCTTTTCTGCATCATGTGATTTTTCTTTCTCTTTTTTAATCTGTTGACGTGATGGATTATATTAATTTTCAAATGTTGAACTAGCTATACGAGGGATAAATTGTACTTTATCAAGGTATATAATTATTTTTATCCATTGGTGGATTTAATTTGTATTTTGTTGAGAATTTTTTCATCTATGTTCATGAGAGATATTAGTCTGTAGTTTTCTTCTAATGTTTTGATCTAATTTTGGTATTAAGAGTAATGATAGGGATGCCTGGGTGGCTCAGTAGTTAAGCATCTGCCTTCGGCTCGGGTCATGATCCCAGGGTCCTGGAATCAAGCCCCACATCAGGCTCCCTGATCAGCGGGAAGCCTGTTTCTCCCTCTCCCGCTCTCCCTGCTTGTGTTCCCTCTCTCGCTGTGTCTCTGTCAAATACATAAATAAAATCTTAAAAAAAAAAAGAAAAAGAGTAAGGATAGTCCCATAGAATGAGTTAGGAAGTATCCCCTATGCTTCTGTCCTCTGTGAGAGATTGTGCAGAGAATAGGTATAACTTCTACCTTAAAAGTTTGGTAGACTTCCCCAGTGGCCCCATCTGGGCCTTAATGTTTTTCATTTGGGCAGGATATTAATTATTGATTTATTTAATTGATAAAGGCCTATTAAAGTTGTCTAATTCTTCTTATGTGAATTTTGGCAAATTCTCACCCCTCTTTATCCCTGATAACTTTCTTTGGTCTGAAGTCTGCTGTCTGAAATTCATATAGCTATTCCTGCTTTCTTTTGATGTCAGTATGGCATATATTTTTCCATCTATTTACTTTTAATCCATATGTATCTTTATAATCAATGTGGGTTTCTTAAAGACAACATATAGTTGGCTCTTCTTTCCAGACGCACTCTGACAATCTCTGACTTTTAATTGGTCACTTAGACCACTGACATTCAAAATGATTATTGATACTGTGGAATATTTACCATATTTTTTACTGTTTTCTATTTGTTTCCCTTGCTGTTTGTTCCTATTTTTGTCTTCCACTCTTCTTTTTGGGCTTTTTTATTGGTTTTGTTTATTTATTTATTTGAGAGAGTGAGCAAGTGAGAGAGAGAGAGAGAGAGAGAGCACACCTGAGCAGGGGGAGGGGCAGAGGGAGAGGGAGACACAGACTCCCTGCTGAGCAAAAAGCCTGACATGGTGCTCTGGGATCATGACCTGAGCTGAAGGAAGAGGCTTAACTGACTGAGCCCCCCAGATACTCCCTGTCTTTTTGGTTTTAATTGAGCATTTTACACAATTTCATTTGCCCTCTTTTCTTAGCATATATGTTATATTTCTTTTTCCTCATTTATTTTTTGAATCAGCAAATCATTTATTTTTATTTATATTTCTTACAACTAGTATATTATTTGTAAATGTACAATTTTCTGACTTGTGTGTATGTAAAAAGGAAAACATACCTACAAAATCAATGATTTTTTATCATATTTTTCATTATAAACATTTTATTTTGAATATTATTCAACATTTCATTTTGGCATAGTTAGCTTTTTTTTTAAATGTGGTTTTAAAGAGTTTATTTTCCATTACATCATAAAAGTAAGCATTTTCATGGTATTCATATTTTAATTCAGAAGTATTGATACCCACTACTGTGTGTCTGACATCTTACCACCCTCATCTTAAATATTCATCCATCTGTTTAAAATTCACATGAACATTAAAACATATGTCCCATTTGATATTTGTAAACTAAATGTTTCTAGGATAGGAAACTTTGTACTATTTCACATTTTATGAAATCATATTATACAAAATAAAAGTTGTTAAAATAAAAAAAGTGTTAGAAGAAAAATAGTAGTATTTTGTATATCTGACACATTTTTACTATAATAGTAAACATTGTTCAAATATGATTGGGCTCTTTTCAAGTTACGAATGCCTTCATTACTCATTCAGGTTTCCCATCTCTGACATATAATATTTTTTGAACATTCAGGGAATGGGGTGGATTTTAACTGTATCAATTTAGCTATACTGGAACTACTTTTCCCAGAATTCTCTTCCTTTTATGTTACCAATTATTTTGAGCCACAAGAGATTTTGTGGGAGGGGGTGGGGGTATGAGAAACAAAGCAGAAAGAAACAGTTGGGCACTCTTTTTTAAACAGAAGATAGTTGGTACAGGGCCCGTGCTCTACCACTGCTCACACTCATTGTTGCTTATCTGCTGGCTCACTTTTTTGGTGGTTTTCCAGATCTGGCCAGTCTTCTTTCTTTGGCCTCACTGACTCCTTAGTTAGGGGCATATTCAACAAAGACTCGAATGGCATCAGCCTTTCTTACAGATCACCTTCATTATCAGTATTTCAACTTTGGAGATGGTGAGACACTAACAATTCTGTCCAGTGTAGTGGATTTTGGATCACCCTTGCAGGTTCCAATTTTTCCTTGCTCCCTCCCACTTCACACCCATTTTTCCTTCCAGACCACCTTATCTTGTGGTTTTGAGTCATCTCATAATGGTTATGCTTCTGTGCTCAAACCTGACTGAACCAGGCAGACAAATTTGGGCCATATTTTCTATTTCAGTGGCACCCTGGCCATACCTCTATCTCAACATTTATCAAATCGCCTTGCACTTACCTGTTCGTCTTTTCCACTGCATCGACGGTAATGGTAGGGACTTTATTTATCTATCTTTTTATTGCAATAGACCAGTTCTATGTATTGTGTACTAAAAATAATATATGCATGCTGAATTGAATGAGACCATTTTCAAATTTCTGTTTACTTAAACATTTCCAAGAAATTATTTTTAAAAGTAAAGTACTTCAAGGAAGTCTATAGTTCTTATGGTTTTTATCCTTAAGGGCTCATGTATGTAATAGTAGTAAGGTGAGCAGGTGTTTAATTATAAGGAAGCCCTTAGGTCAATTGCTGATGTATTTAATAAAAACTATTTTCACCCCAAACCATCTGTGAATCCCAGCTTTCATCATTCAAGGACTGTAGCTTTGTTCTTGATTACATTTGGGAATTAATGGTATAATAGGCCATATCATCCTATAAACCTTAATCTATTATAATCCTTGCTTTTATGTTTATGTTTATGACCAACAACTCAGTTTTCAAAGCCTGTTCTGTCCTTCTATATGCTGACTCAGCCACTGCTACTCTGTTATTTTGGGAAAGACACACCACTCCAAGTGTGTCAGGGATAATACCTACTTTATTAACAGGGTTATTATAAAGGATAAAAAAAAAGTAAATAAAGTCAATTCACAACCCTTAGCACATAATATTTGTAAAATGAATATTAGCTATTGTAATTATCAGATTTATTTTAAGAAAATAGGGAGTAATAACTGAGCACTTTATAGGTGATTATGTAACATCATAGTTTAATTCAATGCTGATATATATACTTAGGTATAAAAAAAATTTCATTGCTCAGTTGAAGCTATGAATTTTTCATATCTGTTACCAGATCCTACTAAATTAAGAAATCACTTCTGCCTACAAGTTCACCAATTTTTAAAAATGCTATTCTTAGCTGACCGTGTAACAGCAATATATTAAAATTCTAAAAACACAATTCTTAACATTTGTAGGTTTAGCTCATGAACTACTATTTACAATGAGAACTTGACTCATTGTCTCTCAATTCACTGTTTCATAAAAGAAACAAAGTGTTCTCAGCAATGTAGATTGTGGAATTTCTTTTAAATCTGATATTTCTCTACGTAGCATTCTGAATAAGTTAAAAGTTAATGAAAACAATTCCCAAGGAGGAAAATATCTGGCTTTTAAATAGTCATATGTAGTGATATTATATTGGTAATTATTTTGGTATTCATTGTAATCTGAGTCTAAATAAATATTGATGATTATATCCTGTTCCCAATAATATAGATTCACATTTGGTAAACTGCATAATATCTGCCAAGAGAATCCTGCACTGTTGTTAGGACACTGATACTATGGCTAAGAGTAATAGCAAATTGTTTTAGGGACTTTAGCAAATCCCAGTCTCTTGGGCTGTCTTTCATTATTACCATCCATAAACAATGAACTGTCAAATGTGTGAGGAATATTACGTGATTATAAAAATCACTGTGATTTGAAGAACCAATATAACCCTTTTTTTAAATGTATTATCAGGTATGTGCCTTATAAATCCATATATATATGGATATATATAGCATGTTGACTATTATTAACTAAATTAATAATTTTTAAATAATTTGTATTCTGACACTTTATGACACATTTAGCGCAACATCATTAAAAGTGGCCAACTTATTAACAGTCTGTCAAACCTTCCTGGAGGGGAGATTTCCTAGAAGAAAGATTTTAAAACACCCCTCCCCCCAAAAAACAACAACAACCCCCAAAAACCTTTAGGTAGGAAATTGTTCTGGTCAGAATACCTGTGTAAAAAAAAAAAAAAAAAAAAAAAAAATCTGTATCACTTTCTCTACATGTCTAACAGGTGAGGTTTCCAAATTTAGTTCATCCTTATCATTGTTAAACATCACCCCGAGAATCCAGAGTGCCATTCCCCTCATCTGTGAGCTCAACATTTACGTGCATCATGATTATAATTCTAACTAATTAGTTTATTTTAATTATAATCAATACACTAAGGAGAAGTTTGAGACAGCTGATATGATTTATTACCAATTCTAAAAGCATTTGTCTTGCTTTTGGCAGTTGTGCTATTCTGGAATGTCCCTGCCTGCTTGGCAGCAACCTGTCAGGGTTGTTATGATTGCTGTATGCAGGGACATTAGCTGACAGGTCTTCCTCCACTCCTGATAAATGTATGCCTGAGGTGTAATCACACCCACATAGTCTTGCTTTAGCATTAACCTATAGCTTCATCAAATATGAGAATCTGTAGCATAAATATATTATGGCCACACATATACCTGTATCAAACATAACATCATATGTAGATGACAAGAAGTCTATGTGATTCTCTCCTCTGAAATGCCAAGCTACATGAAGCTAAGTACCTCCGTGGAGAGAAAACACTCCTCTTACTATGTTAAGGATACTTGAGTGGTTCTTAAAAACTGATATAGTGGAAAATGATTTCAGAGGCATGAGAGGATTTTCCCCCAGAGTAATATTTAAAAATCAGTGAATCAGAAATATCATAGGCTCTGTGGTAAGGTGGTAATTTCCTATGTTAAGTTATTAACAAAGACTTGTACCGGACTTAAATTGAGCATTCAGATATATAACTTTCCTCTGATGCTGTTCTAGCATATACTTATATTTTAAAGCTTCACATTGGAAACTTGACCGTATTCTTATTGATAAATCTTTTATTCTTCTCTCATGAATTATTCAAGGACTGTGCCAGGCTAGCTTATTTCCAGTGAGTGAAAAGGAGAGCCTCAAATCATATGCCATAATTCCTCTCAATAAAAACCAAACTCTTTTTCTATACACACAATTTTATATTGATAAAACTGTGTGTGTTTGGTGATTTAACATTCTTTATTGTTGAAATACACATCACAATTTGAAAAGTATTTGATGCATTGAATCAATCTTAAGTGAATTAACTTTCTCATGCTATTGGTCAACACCAAAAGAATATGGCTCCATTAGAAATGTGTAACTTGTCACACTGATATTCTGGAGTCAGTACTGCTCTGAAAAGAGTAGAGAACTGAAACCACTAAAGACTGTGTAATTGCATGATAAGGAAGAGATAGAAAGATACTCAGAGGTGATAAGAGCTGAAAAATGGCCAGGAATAAGGCACTGATCTCTGGCTTACTGACTTTATATGCATTAAAATGAGAGATAAAAGTTGTCAGATAGAATATATTTTAAAAAGAAAAAAAAAAGCTAAATTAGCTTTAGAGAGATTAAAGGCCACCTTATTAAGCAGTGGACTTTGACCATAGGAAGTATTTGATACTAAGTTAAATAAATATGAGTATTTTACCATGGCACTAGAAGAGGAAAACAGACAAAAATATTTTACTTTTTTTTTAAAGTAGAAAAACTTTGTATATTCATTTCTTCTTCTATATATTTGGTTTTTATTTTTATTGAATTTAGACTATTGGAAATGGAAGGAAACTTTAAAACACTCTTAATTTTACAAGAGGAAACTGAAAAGTCTAAGTGACAATTCCCAAAACCCATTTGTTATAAGGAGTGCCTAGATTAGAAAGTTTTCAATTCAATTCACATTAAACATTCTTCACTGTGTTTTTCTTCTTTAAATGTGACTTTTTCCTTAAATATGCATTAACTATTCCTTGTTTTAATATTCTATATCTCTCTGGGACTTCGTATGTATACGAAGTATTTCTTTACATTAAAGCCACTACATATTATAATTTTTAAAATGAAAAAAAAATTATTATGTATAAAAGATCAGTAATATGGTTAATTTTCCAGTAAAGTATAATTTTCCTAGTGAATACCTATAGTTCTCTGTAGTCACAGTGCAAATATACCTTAACAGTAAGAATGTTTGAATTCCAACCACTTATCTATATAGAAAAATTTAATATACCTAAACTTATTTTCCTATTAACTCCCTTTAAATAGACACATTTACTCTATATGTTGACCAGAATACACATAGCATTGGGATTTATTTTCTGTAACTCATATTACAAGACCAATTACATAGATTGCATTAAATGTCCCCTCCTCTATGTCCTCTCTTAGAGCAAGTATACCCTACTAAGAGACATGGATCTGTCCTCCCTCCCCAATTCCTCTAACTAATGCAAGTCACTCTTCAGAAAAGGTGAGGGAGAGGAAGAAGGAAGAGAGGGAGGCAGTGGAGGAGGGCGGAAGGAGGATGAGGATGAGGAGGACATGTTAAGTGGGGTAGTTGTTGGTTGCTTGGGGCTACACTGTAGGTGGTCTTATGTAACTGGCTTTAAAAAACAATGCATGTTCTTGTGTTAAGGTTGTTACCCACTTTTTCCATATTAGCAGAATCTCCATTTTAAGGACTATCCAACTCCCATGTGATTTAGGATTATATTCTAATTAATCTCAATTAATTATGATAATCTCATGTAGGCCTCCATTTTGATTTCCATTAGGCCCAGCACTTTGCCTTTGTGGGTCTGCTGGGAAATGTTTCCTCCTTCATAAAAGAAAGACATTAAGAAGAAATAAGCCATCTTTAGGGAGTTATTTACTTTTCCCCACTAGGCATTTTAGTACCTGTTAGTGGATTGTGATGCACATGACAATGAGGGGACTATGAAGTTGGATCAGGAATCTCGAGGTTGAGGATACTTAATGTGGATAAAAAATATATTTTAATTTATAACTCTCCCTTTTTGTTTCCTATTTCTGTTCTCCCCCAATGCAGCACAATTTTTTCACCCTCAAAATACAGTAGAGTTCCATATATATTATGAATAATATATATGTATATAAAGTTCCATGAAGCACTTGGACAGCAGCTTTGAGGCACGTGTTGAGAAATGAGACAGGGCCCTTGGGATCTGGGTGATGTGATATGTGAAGAGAATTTTATTTACTTAAAAAAATTGATTGTAAGATTTTTTTTATTTATTTGAGAGAGAGAGAGACACAGCAAGAGAGGGAATACAAGCAGGGGGAGTGGGAGAGGAGAGGCAGGCTCCCCGATGAGCAAGGAGCCCCATGTGGGACTCAATCCCAGGACCCTGGGATCATGACCTGAGCTGAAAGCAGATGCTTAACCAACGGAGCCACCAATGCGCCCCATGAAGAGAATCTTAAAAGTGTGAGCTGTTGGTATGTATGTTGGTATGTATTCTAAACATTTGCCAACCATTGCTCTCCCATCTGAGACTCTTCTGATTTTCCCTATCAGGAGCCTTGGAAGGTTTCGTGGTTTGGGATCATGAAAGTATATTTAAGGTAAGAGTAAGCATTTCTTTCTCTCTCTCTTCTTTCCTCCCTTTATCCTTTCTTCCCTTCTTTCCTTGCTTAACTTCATTCCATTTTATTGAAATATATGCTAATTACATAGGACTGTCCACCATTAAAAGTTTATCACATATTTTTATTTCTGCTGTACTTGCCTACCATCCCCACTGAATTCTATGCTCCATTAGCCAATTTACTTTCTTAGTTATTATTGACTCATCTTCATCTCATAACATTCTGTCTCCTGCTAGTAGTCATTAAAAAAAAAATGCAACATGGATGAATGATTAAATATATGAAAGAAATGTCTTGTAGTAAGTTTGCTTCAATCTTTTCATGTCTTAAAATTATTGTCAAGCAATTACCCATCCTACTAAATATTACTCTTTCACTAAAATTTTATTCTTATGCTTTAAATTAAGCTGGGGGAGCCAGGATCCTTTCTTAATTGAAGTTTTTGCCAGAAATAGGTTGGAATAATCTTTTTTTATAGAACAAAAAGAACCAAGGATTTGTCAGTAACAGATATCTTAGAAAATCTGGTGGGGTGGGAAAGGTGGGAAACTAAATGTGTTACAAACTTCAAAAGTCAATCTAGGAAGGAAATACATTTCAGCGGGGGGGTGATCAGGTAGTTAAGAAAGGGGAAATATATTTCAGCGGGTGGGTGATCAGGTAGTTAAGAAAGGGGAAATATATTTCAGCAGGGGGGGTGATCAGGTAGTCAAGAAAGGGGAAATAGAGTATAACTAATTTTGCAGCTCATATTTATGCTGAGAAATACATAATTACAACAAACAACAATCACTGAAGAGAGTTTCAGTGAGATTATCAGACCATCTTCATAGATTCATATACTACTGATCCATAGACCTAGTAGCTTTCATGGATCCTATGGAATGTAAGTGATAAAAAAATTCAGTAGATACAGAAGCTTGAGGTGACACAGAGAGCAAATATGACTTGCAGTTTCTTTGTAGGTCTTTACATGAATCAAATATATGTAACAAATTCAAATAATCACTACTGTGAGATAGTTTTAAAAAGATTTTACTATTATTTAGACACAGTCATGTTCATGTTCATGCCTTCAAGTCTTATTTTTATTATATCACTTATATTTATTGACCGTTCCTCTTGTTTATTGTATTGACTTTTTAAAGAAAGAAAGCAAAAATATCAAAAAAATCAAGTCAGAACTTACTGGCATCACAAAATTTTAGAAAAAAGGAATGCAAATATCAATGCCCAAAATGTTCCTAGGAAATTATTTTAAATAACAAAATATTCACTAATTAGCTCTTCATGTTGGAAATACTGGATTTGACTGCATGGTTTTTCTTCGTTTTTTAGTCAGTTGTAGTATCTAAGGCCAGGAATAGAGTGGTATTTTTATCAAATTCATTTACATTAGTAAACAAGATGATTTACAGGTTATTATCTGCCACCTAATTATTCTTTTTCCTATACATTATTCCTATGGGAGGATGTCACTTTAACATGTTATTTTTTTAAAAATACTAATCAATGTCTCAAATTAAAATCCTCCTGTCTCTCATTCCACCAAGTTACTTTTCCTAAAACAGTCAGTTTTTGTGATATAGTCAGAAAATTAGAGTGTATGGGACAATGTTTGGCTCTAAGTCTTTAGTTTAATCACCCTAAACTGTTTTTTCCACATCTATAAAATATTCATTCAAATACTTACCAGATGTACAAATTTACTGTGAAATCAAAGGAGAATAAAATGTGAGAGCTCTTTTCAAACTGCTGTAAGTATCTTAAAATAACACCAATGTTTTATAATTTATACCTATATAAAAATTGGAAGCATAAAAATATCTACCTTTGATCATAAATGTATTATCTTAACTCTTAATCCTAACATAAGACATTGTAAAATCAGACACTGTCTTTACTTAATATCCAGTAGGAAATTTTTGATATTATTTTTTTCAATATCTCATTCATTCATTAACTCATTCATCTACTCATCATCTATCCATTCATAAAACAAATAATTTTTAGTATCTTTTTATTATCTCACAGCCTATGACAGATCCTGGTGGTATAGTTGAAAAGAATATGATATTAATGTTTCAAAGATATACTGGTCTTTAGTGGATGTATCAGCTATAACAACACCAATGCTACATAACAGCTAACTTCAAAACCCTTGGTGGTATACTACAACAGACATTTATTTGTGTTTATTACTTTATAGGTCAGCAAGGCGGCTTTACTGATCTGAGCCAAGATGAACTCAGCTTAGCTGGTCTCTCCTACATGTTTGTGGTTACCTGGCAAGTGACCTAGGGAATAGCAGCTCTAAAATAACCTTAGGTAAGACAATTTATCTGCATCATGTCAACTCTCATCTTCTAGCAACTAGCCTGGGCTGGTTATGATAGTCTAAGCAGACAACCGAGGCATGTCCTCATGGTGAACACAAAGAAGCAAGGCAGAAAGAGGAAGTATGTAAGGCTTTTTGAGAACAAGGCTCAGAACATCCTACTTTCACAACAGTCTCATTCTATTAATTAAACAAGTCATACGGCCAGTATTCAAAGGATGGAAAATAAACTCCACTTCTTGATGAAAAGTACTATTAAGTCATATTTAAAGGGTATAGGTATAGGATGGGATGGAGAATGAGAGACATTTTTGCAATCAATTTCCTAGAGTATGAAACAAACATAAATGGACACATAATACAGTTTAAGTGCTTCATTTTCTCTCCAGCTTCTGTCTCCAACTTTCTCTATCTTTCCCATTTGTCCAAATTGTTCTCAATCTCAATGGTATTTTAAATCATTAATTACTGTCCTCCTTCCATCTATAAGCACCTATAAGCAACTTTTCTTTCCCTTCAATCTCTCTTCTCACACCTTTCCCTTTACTATCAAACTGTGGAAAATTGTTCTCAATCACTAATATTCTAAGTGTAATTGTTTTTAGATTTGCTTTTCCTGCTTACAAGCCTATTTTCTCCCATGCTGTGCTGTTGACTTCAGTCCTTACCACTCTATGACAATTTCTCCAGTGATCTCCACACCCCAGTCTAAGGCTTAAGCCCTGATTGACTGACACCTCTACTTACCTGAAACTTCATCTTTTGGTTTTCTACTGCCTCTTCTTATTCTTATTCTATGAGCATTAATTCTCAATCTATTCACTTGGCTTTTTCTTATTCTCCAAGTGAAAAGAAATAATGAAATGGAAAGAAACAAGCACAGAAAATTTAAGTGATAACTAAAGTAGCTTGCAATTTACTGATTTTGAAATATACATATTGACTTTGTTTTTCCAAGTCTTTGATTACCTAGTAAGCATCAAACATCATAAGGTTGATTTGATAAATTTTAAACTCAAATTTTAAAAAGCCATGTGTTAAAGACTATTAAACTAAAAATATTTAGAAAGAATATGTGTGGCAAGTGCTAAATTACACATAAATGAAACAATGAAATAAACAAAAAACCTAATTCTTGACACAGAGATGCTGACAGTCTAGCTAAAAATATCAGGAGATGCAAAAACATTTCAGATTGTGTGGTGCTTTTCACTACATATTCAATGGATGAATTAATGAACACAACCAAAGAGAAACTTAGGAATATCTGAAGATAGATGCTGACGCTGGAGAGAGAAAACTGCTCATTATTGAACAAGATTCTTTAAAGCCAAAAAAAACAAACAAAAAACCACACACACACACAACACTGATTTTTAGAATGAATCCATTTAGACAGGAAAATCTCCCGATTAAAGCTAATAATAATAATAATAATAATAATAATAATAATAAATAGTAATTAATAATAGTAATATTTCATTCAGTTGATTCTGAAGGGAATTATATTCCCTAGGACCAAATGCTCATCTTCTATCTGCATAGTACAATAAGTTCTTGCTTCCTGGTTTTTCTGAGTCCCCAGCTTGTAACTAGTTTTCTGGAGTTGCAATTGTCCCTGCTTTAGTCTACTTCACTTAAGAGCATTAGTCATGACTCCAGCAATATTCTTGACCTGACCTTGTTCAGCATGCTTTAATACAGATGGGATTCTCTCTCCTCCTGGCTTAATCCTGGGCTTGCTTGATCCCCTCCTCTCCAGTTAAACTAAAATTTCTATCTGAGACTGACTTGGTACTTGAGACACAACATGTGGTCCCAGATCAGCAGATCTAATGTATCTGGAAGCTGGTTAACAATGAATTCCAGGCCCCATGAGAGACCTATTACATCAGAATCTACATATTAAAACATCTCCAGGTAACTTGTTTGGATATTAAAGTTTCAAGAGCACTTAACAATGAGTTTCTTAGTTTAAAAATTAAATTATAATAGTATTTTCTGTCAGATAAACAAAATCATCTTTTGTAATCCTGCTTTTTTTTTAAACTTTAAACTGCAATTTAGGGGCGCCTGGGTGGCTCAGTCGTTAAGCATCTGCCTTTGGCTCAGGTCATGATCCCAGGGTCCTGGGATTGAGCCCCTGCTCGGCGGGGCTCTCCCTCTCCCTTCCCCTCTCCCCTGCTTGTGTTCCCTCTCTCGCTGTGTCTCTCTCTGTCAAATAAATAAATAAAACCTTTTAAAAAATAAACAAAATAAACTGCAATTTATTTTTAATATATGAAGCAACTCGTGACTAACCTCTGTTAAGTCTTAAATAATCTTTGAATTTCAAAGAACAGAGATGGTATATGAAGTTTCTATCCTAGGTGAACAACTGCTTTGGACATTTTATTGAGAAATTGATGTCAGAGACACATTTTTAACATCCATTCATTCATTCATCAGCATTTCAATAAGTATTTACTGAGAGTCTACTGTCTGCATGCCCAGTGTCCTTGATGGTTTTACTCTAATGAAGGTGTAAACAGTGATCCACGTAAACTTTCTTCAGGGCTACTGTCAGAGAGAGCTAAACTTTTGAGTGACACTACAAAAACTAATACGAGGTTGTGTAGTCAGCAGGAAATATATAATATTAAAACAATAACAACAACAAGAGAAACAAAACTCTTATTTCATTATCAGTCCTTCCTAGTTCTGCCTGAGTGGGGTTTCCTCATGGTTTACTCAAGAGTTAACTAAATGTAGGTGCCTTCAGTTCACAAATTAATACTCCCTAGTGCTCTTCCAATTTGACAATGTGTGAAAGAATAAAAAATGTAATAGATAAAGAAACAAAATAAAAAACACTGAGAATTGAATGCCTTCTCAAAAAGCATCTGAAAGCAACTAGTCACTCCATTTTGTTTTGTACACTCATTTGACAATAGACTTTCTAGAAATGCTAATAATAATGGAGTAACTAGAACCTCATTTTCAGGTAAAGAAGATGTATTTATTTGTCCCAATACAGCATATTCTATTTATTTGCTTCACATTGCATGTGTGAGTGTGTGTGTGTGTGTGTGTATGAGTGAGATTGTGAGAGAGCACGTACAACATAGGGAGAATGAGCAATCTTAAAAAAATAGGGTGGAAACATATATATGTTTAAAAAAATTACCATACACTTTACCAGGCTATAGGAATTTTATATACATTATTTCATTTTATCCTCACAAGGAACCTATGAGATAAATAATACCACCAACCCTATGTTTCAGATGAGGAAACTGAGGCTCAGGAAGGTAAAACAATTCAGTAAAAGTCATATAGATAATAAATGTTAATCCAGGATTCGAATTCCAGATTTGTCAGATTCCCTGTCTTCTTTCCCAGGAGAAGGATGGGCTGCATTACTCCTCATATGAGATACAAACTCATTTTTTACACTGAAGGACACTGAGTTTCACACAGATGGCTCTATGATTAGCAGTAAATTGGCTCTTAATTGGAAAGTAAAAAAATGGTCTGTGAAATCCCATGTAGAAAAATCACTTAATACCAGTCACATTGCTTTCTGGCAAGAGTTAATGAATTAATTATATTTACATAAGCAAAACAATGAAGCAGAAAGTAGCTCCTCAAACTTAAAAAAAAAAAAAAAAAGACAGTTTTTTAAATACATTACCCCAGCAGAATCCCCAATGAGAAGATGATCTTGAATATCTCTAAATCAGCAAGTTAAAGTTAAAAGATTTGTTTTAATGTGCTGCTATCTCAATTAACCTTTCACTCACTCCTCTCATTTGTGTAAATTGAGGAAGAAATCTCAAATTAAAAAGAAACAAAATGCTGATATTATCGAAGGATTAATAGTCAAACGTATTTACACAGTGTAGGAAAATGGGCATGCTTTATATTTAGAAAGTTATGTGGAAGATCTCTGCTAGTAGTAGCCAAGAAAAAAAAAAGGTTTGAGAATACGCATTCTGTAGAAAGGGTAGATAAAAAATCAGTATAGCTTGTTAATTTAATAGCCATTTACAGACTTCCCTGAAATAAGACAATAAATGTGACTGGAATTAGGCATACTGGTGTCTAATAGTCTTTTGGTATGCTCACTTGTTTTGACTGAGAGGGATTGCAGGGAACTGAGAGAGCACGGTGAATTGGATTATTGAGAAGGATTTAACCAAACACAAAGGGATAGTAGAATCATGTCTTTAGGAGTTCACTTTCTGTAGGAGGCCCTCATAATGTATTTACCACAGCTGAGTGAGCTCACTTGAGAGCCATTTATGATGTGTAATGCTCTGTGTCCTCTGTTGGAACGTTGGATGACAGGTTAATTGAACAGTGGCAGGGCAAGCGATGAGGGTCACGCAAGACGACCAGTATATTTGATGGCTAAAGACAGTACTTCATTACTAAAAGGCTCTTATATACAAGAACAATTTCAAACAGTTTTTCTTAGAAAAGTATTCATCTTTTCTGAGGCATCTGGAGATTTATTACAGAAGAATTTAATGGAAAAATTTTAAATAGTGAATCAGTATTGTAGGTCAGACAATTAACAATCCTGGAAAACGATACATTTGATTATTCTATATCACTATCTCAAAACCATACAGCCCTCTGTGGTGTTATCAGTTGTATTAAAGCTGAAAGATTAACCCAGGCATGTGTTCCTTTTCTATGAAAAAAAAAAAAAAAATCACTTCATCTTCGTATGTTTGACCTACTAGAGACATAGCCACATAGAGTTTTGAGGAAAATAATTAAAATAGAAAACCAGTGTGCACTATTACTAGAATGCACCAACTGTCAATAGTTTCCTATCCAATGTAGTTTTAAAACTTTTTTTTCTGCCATTTCAAACCACTAATCTCCCCAAGCCTACTTCATGATTTATTTTTAACATTTATATTGATCCTTGACCAGTATACATTTTTTTACCTTGTAAGTTTTAACATCAATCTTATACTTCAGATATATTTCTTTTCTTTTCTGTTAAAATCCATTTTACTTTTTGGAAGAGTAGTGAGAATATCCAAAAACCCACTCTTTTGTAAGAAGAATGAGAACAATGTCAAAAATGGTCAATATCAACTTTTTTTGAACCTGGAATTCACCAAAGGATTGCTAGAATCTGAGAAGTATTTTCTGAAGGAAAATAACTGCATCTTGGGAAGAACAGCAAGTTGTGTGGCATTTTTATTCGTCGTTTCCCATCCTCTTCTCTAAGATCTAAGATGGACTTGAAAACCATCAGCCATACAACCAAGCAAGCTTTGACAATGAGTAGTCTAGCCGTGACTGGAGGATTCAGGATGGGTTTGAAGCTCCTCAAAAAGCTCTTATCACCAGAGAATTGTTACTATTTGATCTGCACATTAAGCACTCTGGAGAAGGCCTACTCCCAGGGCTTGTCTTTATTCGATCTGATTCAGAGACCACTCAGTGAGAAAAGCCCTGTCCCCAGGGTTTTGTTAAAAAATCGAAAATCAAAAATCAGCAGCAATGGCTTAACACTGCAGCTGCCCAAGGAGGAAACAGCAGCAGTCGGACAATCAAGAAACTTGGCAAAACCTTAAAAGGACTATCCATGAAATGGGATATCCATAGTGGCTCTGAAAAGCTACAACACATTCCTGGGGATCTAGGACAGCCTCATGAGCAGGAGTGTGTGCATAGAGGGAAGGACTGAGAAGACGTCTCTTTTACCACTGGCTAATCCTGCAGGTCCGCACTATCAAGAGGCAAGAGGTAAGGCAAAGGTACACATAGCTACTATTGCGGTTGTGTATCAACATACACACCAGTCCTTTAGCAAAGGGTAGGAGTCTTACTGATTCAGTGCATTTAAGGAGACCTTGGTTTAATCATGGGCTTACCCCTCTTGTAACTGAACACAGACTTCAGTGTCCACACACAACAAGGAATTCAGACTACAGAATTAGTTTAAAAAAGCAATCAAATCAACAAACAGGAGCAACAGCAATGACAACATTGTGCAGGGGGAGGGGTAATTTAATTTCCAGAGTAGCTACTTTATATTATTTAAAATGTCTAGTTTTCAACAACAACAACAACAAAAATGCGATGTGCAAGCAAACAGGAAAGCATGACCAGCACCAGAAAAAAAAAAAAAAAAAAAAAAAAGAGTTAATGGAAACTCTCCCTGTGGAAGCCCAGATGCATTGTGTACTACACAAAGACTTAAGTCAGCTACTATAAATATTTTCAAAGAACTAAAGGAAACTAATGCATTTTAAAGGAAATTATAAGACTGATGTCTCTCCAAATGGAAAATATCAATAAAGACCAAATAGATATTCTGCAATTGAAAATTTCAATAAATGAAATGAAAACAAACACTTGAGGGATTTAGCAGTGTATTTGAATGGGCAGAAGAAAGAATCAGCTAATCAGAGATAAGTCAGTTGCGATGATCTATTCTAAGGAACAGGAAAAAAAAAACAAGAAAGAAGAGACATGAACAGATCTTCAGAGACCTATGGGATACCATCAAGCTACCTATATATGAATGCTAGGACTTTTACAGGGAGAAGAGTATGACAACGGGGCAGAAGAATATTTGAAGAAATGATGGCTAAAAACTTCCCAACCTTGATGAAAAATATTAATCTACACATCCAAGAAACACAACAAACTTCAAGTAGCATTAACTCTACAGCAAAACACATTTTAGTCAAATTTCATAATGTGAATATCAAATTATGAAGAGTGAATCTTGGAAACAGCAAGGAAAAATGATTCATCATATACAAGGAATGCTTAATAAGATTAATAACTGACTCACCAGAAACCATAGTGGCCAGAAGGCAGTGGGAAACCAGATCCGAAGTGCTGAAAGAAAAAGAATGTCAAATAAGAATTCTATAAGCCACAAAACTATCCATAAATCTGAAAGAGAAAATTAAGACATTTCCAGACAAACAAAGGATAAATTGGGATAAATTGGGATAAACTGTCACTAGCAGACATGCCCTACAAGAAATACCAAAAGAAGTCCTCAGGTTAAAACGAAACTACCTAGCAACACACACGCATACACACACACACACGCACACTCACATACAATAGAGTATCAGTAAAGGTAACTACGGTGTTAAATATAAAAGACACTGGATATATTTTTATTTGTGACTCCTTGCCTGATTTAAAAGGCAAATTCAAAGAGAAATAATGATTAAACAATTTTGATGGATCTGTAATGTATAAAGATGTGATTTGTATGGAGGTACTAGCACAAGAAGGGTTGAGGGACCAGAGCTATATGGGAAAAGAGTTTTTATACACTATTGAAATTAAATTATTATTAACCCAAACTAGATCATTCTAGGTTAAGATGTTGTCTTACTCTTAAAGCTGCCAAATAAAATATCATAGTGTATTGATATTGCTTAAACATCTGGGTTGCTTAAACAACAGAAATGTATTTTCCACAGTTCTGGAGGTTGAGAAGGCAATATTAAGGTGCTGGCAGGGCAGGTTTTGGTCTGAAGTCTCTCATCTTGGCTAGTAGATGGCTACCATCTCTCTGTGTGCTTACATGATCTCTTCTTCATGCACACACAAAAGGAATAAGCTCTGGTCTCTCTTGTTTTTCTTATAAGGACACAATTCCCATCATGGGAGCCTTACTCTTATGACCTAATCTAAACCTAATTACCTCCCAAGGACCCAACCTCCGAATACCATCATGTTGGGAGATAGGATTTCAACATATGAGATTGGGGAAATATATAAATATTCAGTCCACAACAAATATTAATTTAATCCCCAGGGCAAGTGATAAAAAAAAAGAAATAAGAAGAAATCAAATAGATTGTAAATGAAACATGAAGGAATATTAAATATAAAATATTTACTGGAAAATATTTAACACAAAAGAAGGCAGTAACAGAAGAAAATAACAAGAACAACGGAAGACATATAGATAACAAATAGAAAATGGCAGATATCAATCCTACATTATCAGTATTATAGAAAACTTAGTAAACAAAGTGAAGTTTGGTGGAATTCATTTTAAAAGTGAACAAATTCTATGATGTTCTATAAAATACATACTTTAGACTCAAACACACACATAGGTTGAAAGTAAAAGGGTGTAAAAAATATATATATATCAATACCATGCAAAACAGAGTTGGGGTGGCTACAACTATATTAAAAAAATAGACTTCCAGAGAAATATCATTTTTAGATGCAAGGAGGCCATTTCATAATGATGAAAAGGATAATCCTTCAGAAATACATAACAATTATTAACATACACACACCTACTGACAAAGTCCCATATTCAACATAATCCCTATCAATTTTCAAGCTGGCTTTGTTTTTTTCCAGAAATTGACAATTTGAGCTTAGAGTTCATATGGACCAGGAATAGTCAAAATACTATTGGAAAAGAAGAACAAATTTGGAAGATACCTCTCACTTTCAAAACTTACTAGAAAGTAACAGTAATCAAGACATCATACTGGCCTCAGAACAGATATATAGATTAATACTTGTTGCATCTTGATTCCAGAACCACATAATTTTAGGGCTTTTATGGTCTTTAGACATATAGTTTCATAGGCAATATGTTAGTTAGAAAAACACAAGATTTTTAATTGAGGAACCAAGGTTCTGACCCCTGCCTTTGCTGCTGACTATTAAGTAGAAAGTATTTAATAGGCAGCAACATTGACAGGCAGCAACATTCTATATGCCTATTAAATACTTTCTACTTAATAGTCAGCAACATTGACAATATCAACAAGAGACTGCAAGAAGAGGCTTAAAACCAAACATATCAAACATGTAGGAATACACAGCCATTAACTGTAGGAGCAAAAGCCTTACATAACTTTTCAAAGGTTTCTGGGGGATATTACCATACTGTATGTACTGCTATGCAGCTGCTTATTTTAATAACAATTTCTGGAAAAACCAACTAGATTATGTTTAATAATCTGTTTACGAGGAAAAGATGAGAGAGTTTTTTTTTTCACAAATATTTGCATTAAAATGATTAAACAATTTAAAGCACTGGACTCCATGGGTATGATTCACTTATCTAGAAAATGCACTTGTGTGTTTTCCCCCTGAGGCCAGGAAAAATTTAAGATTGCTTTATAGGTGTCATGTAAAATTTTAAAGTATCCAAATTGTCATGTCAAAGGCAGCACTATATATGGGGAATAAGTTGGGAAATTAATTAGGTATAATTAAGATAATATTTTGAAACTATTGAATAAATAAGTACACTTTTTCTTCTTCTTCCTTTTGAATCAGTTTTGGAAAACATACTGATAGTAAATCCCCAGGAAAAAAGGGAAGGATGAATACCACTTGAGCAAAAAGTATCTACTGGCTGAGAAATTGAAGGAAAGAGAAGACAGGCAAGTGTTCTGTAACATGGACACCATATTCTCTTTTCAAGATGATATTTTATTGGGAAAGGAATGCTAGATTGGGTCATGGAAATCAAAAGTGGAGTGTTTGGCTTCTCACACCCCATGGGGATCTCTGTGGAGACAATTCAACAATGCTACTCAGGGACATGTTATCGCAACATGTAAAAGAGAGTGTCCAGCAGAGTGAAGACGGTGTTGTGGTGAGGAGACAGAGAGAGAGAGAATCTGAGTTTCTACTTTTAAGTTTCCTCTTGTCTGAATTTGAATAATAGGAATCCAGAATTTTCCATCTGCCCCATTGGGAACCTAAATTATAGCTTTTGATGCTGAATGGGAACTCACCCTCTAGTGTTATCTCTAAATGGGTGTGTAGGCTTCTGTATGGGATCAGGGAAGTTGGGGGAGGATTCTGTGGCGTATGGTTTTAAGATAGACAACTAGACATCCACTTGAGGATACAGGCAGCATTCAGTGGGATCTTCAGCACTAGAAGAAGCTACATAGGTCAAAAGTGACAGGGGAGGATCTCCAGGCACTGAAAGACCCCGAGAAAATGGTTCACAACTTAAGAAGCAAGACTAGTTCAATTATCAAAAAATACAATAGCATTCTTTTCTTTGCATTTCTGAATTTAAGCTCCAGAGATATAATTTTACTATACATGGATTCATAGCATATAGAAATATATATATATGTGTGACATACATATATATTTAATATCAAAGTTATTCTTAAGCATTTAAAATTCATGATTTATAGCTGATTATTGAGTCCTTGAACTTCAGTTGCCTAAATCCAGAGAACCCTGCTTATCAGCTTTTTACCTTCACCCTTAGCCCTGCAGGGCTATATATAACATCACAACTATTTCACTGTCCTGCAGACATCTGGTTGTTGACTTAACCATAGAGTGGTTCATTAATTGGGCCAGGCCTTTAAGGACTGATGCTGAAAAACTGCTGTTTAAGACATTGTCCATTATGTAAGTCTGTTCCTGATTTAAAGTACCAAATGACAAAACTCTCCTAGAAATTAGTTAAAACTAAACAAAACCAAAACAAAACAAATTACTCTTGAATAATGGACATTTGTTTTGTTTTAAAAATAATGAAATTTTTAAGCTTTTTATCATTAGTATCTAAGAAAGTTGTTGGCGAATTTAATGCTTACTTTAGGTTTCTAGAAAATGATCTATTGCCTTACTCATTATGATTATTACTCTCCATTTCTTACTCCTTTTATATATACAATATCTATAGCTATACTTCCACTCACTTCTGTTTTCACATCTGCACATTCTCCTTTCTCTATTTCTCATCTACATCTGCTCCTGTTATTACTGCTTTTACTATTTCTATATCTACGTCTAGGACTACTACCTTTGTACCTGTTTTGAGACTAAAATGGCTTGGCTACATTCAATCTAAGAACTAATGTGGTAGTAACAACTGGCATATATTAAAACAACATAGTGTTTTACCTACAGGTTTACCTGCAGTTTTGCAACAGACAATGGATTTTATATTTTTTATACTACTTCTTAGTCCAAATTTCCTTTTGCAAAATTGCTTATGTTTTATCTGGCTTGCATACAAAACTTGGAAAAGCCATTGGAAATGCCTTATGGAATTAAAGGATCTTTAGGACCTAGCAAATGGAGCATATGTTGAAGGCTGGGAACAAATGTGTAGTAGGGAATAGCCAGTTTCCTGAGATGGGGATATTTTTCTTCTCTCTGATGTATGTGCATGATTTCTACACCAGTGGCTACATGTGTACATTTGTGCAAGTGTTCATTTATTTTAATTTTTTTTCTTCCTTCTATCTTTTCTTTATATATCTTAACTCCCAGTAGCACAGTTGAAAGTTGCATTATCAGATGAGGTTTAATGAACAAGTCTACTGAATTTAATTAATTTGGGTGCATAATAAGCATTTTTGTCTTTAAGGAACACATTACTGAGCTAAAGAATGACGAGCATGCACACCATTTTTAATCAGATCCTTGGTGAGTAATTTGAAAATAATAAACTTTGCATAAACAAAGGTGATTATAATTACAACAAAAGCCAGAAGAGAACCCTTCTTGTTTCTCATTTTATAGACTTTTGGAACACACATGTGTGAAGAGTCGATTCATTTATTGTCATTGAATTTGACTTAGAAGTTCAGTTAGTTTTGCAGATTTTAAAATTTTGGTTATAAGTCACATTAATTGATAACAATGGCCACAAAACTTGTAGTTTTTATTTTGTTTATATATGTGGAGGTAAAATTAGGTTTAGTAACATGCATAGATCTTACATTTACAATTCAGTGATTTTTTTAAGATTTTATGTATTTATTTATTTGACAGAGAGAGACACACAGAGAGAGGGAACACACGCAGGGGGAGTGGAAGAGGGAGAAGCAGGCTTCCCACTGAGCAGGGAGCCCGATGTGGGGCTCGATCCCAGGACCCTGGGATCATGACCTGAGCCGAAGGCAGACGTTTAATGACTGAGCCACCCAGGCCCCCCTATAATTCAATGATTTTTAACAAATGTCTCCCCACAATATGGAATAGTCCCGACCCTTTAGAGAGAGTTACCCCATTTCCCTTTCCAATAATCCACTACAATCTCCCCCCTCTGCCATAGCTATAAGGACCCACTTTTCTTATTGGTTTCATCATGGATTAATTTTTCCTATTTTTGAACTTCATGTAAATGAAATCACGCAGTATGCACTCACTTGTGGTCAGCTTCTTTTATTCCAGCATAATGTCTATGAGATCCACCCAGTCGAGCAATCAGGTATCAAGGTGATGAATTAGGACAATGAGCCAAATTGAAAGTAACAACCAACATTGTTCACATACCATGGCAATGCAAACAAGCGGCAAAAACCAGTCTCAACTTCCTAATATTTCATTTTTCATTTTCCATTGTCACAGAACCCTGAACAAAAGTCTTCTGCCTCTTTATGGATCATGGTCCAAGGGGAAGGAAAAAGGGAAGCCCTGGGAGTAGAAAGGTAGAGTCCTAGTGGGGAAGAATGCTTTAGCTAAGGCCCCCGTAATGAAGCCTCTGAATGGAGGCAAATAGACCAGGAATGCAGATATACTGAGCATGGTTGGTCCAGAGATACCTGAGTCCTTGACTGCAACTCCTTCCAGAAAACTGCAGTGCACTGGCTATACACCAAGTCTGATGTGGGGAGGGCAGTCCACCTCCACCCCCCCACCCCCTGCCAGAGGCCTGCTAAGCCAAGCAAAGCAATTTCCAGTAGTCTGACCTGAAAGATCACATGTAGCACTTTGGCCAAAAGCCAGATTCCTCACACCCATGTTGTTGCCTATATCAGGATCTTATTCCTTTATATCACTGAGTAATGTTCCAATGTAGAATATATCTCAATTTTGTTTATCCACTTTCTTGTTGGAAGGCACTGGTAGTTGTCTCCATTTTGGACAATTATGAATGAAGGTACAGTGAACTTTCTTGTACAAGACTTGCCAAGACAAGTTTTTATTTCTCTTAGATAAATGCCTGAAGGTGGAATTGCTGGGCCACAGGGTAAGCATATGTTTGACTTTATAAAAAAATGCCAAATGTTTTTTCATGTGGCTATAGCACTTCGCACACCCAAAACCAACCTAGGTAGGAGAGTTCCAGCTGCCAAGTTAGTGTTTACTGACATTTATTGTTTTCAGCCTTTTAAATTTTAGCCATTTTTGTCAAGTTTATAGTGGTATCTCAACATGGTTTTAATTTGCCTTCCCCAGATAACAATGATGTTGAAAACTTTCTTCATGTGCCAATGGCTATTTCTATATTTGCTTTGTGAAGTATCTGTTCAAGTCTTTTTCTTTCCTCTGTTTTTTATTCAGGAACTCTTCCGCTTCTCTAGGAGTTTATAATTTCTAGATGAAATTATGTTGCTATAATTTAGCCATCCAGACACTGAATTTTTTTTGCCTCCCTGAAAACACACAAACAATCCAGAGATTCCATGTCAGCATGGGATTTTGAACTTCCAGCACTATCAGGATTTTGCAGCCGTGAAAGGTTCACTTGTAAGTTCCTTTCCCTCTCTCATTTATGGTTCCAACTGAAATCCTCATCACCTCTGACCTGCACCCTTGTTGTGGCTTCCCAACTGGTCCTGCTACCTTGTCTCTTGCTCCCTGCAGTCCATCCTTCTCATCTATACTGGAGTGATTTATTAGAACATAAATCTCAACATGCAATTCCCCTTCTCACAATCCTGCTACTGCTCGTCGGCAACAGTCCTAAAGTTCTCCATCCACTCTTCATCTCGCTCCCAACATTCCACTGGTACCAACCAGTTAAAACTCTGATATTTCTCTACCCAGCTCACTTTTAGTCTATGGAAGGCTACTTATCCATTTATTCAACATATATTTATATCATGCCTATTGTGTAAGACCTAGTTTTCAGTACTTGGAACACATTAATGAATAAAAGAGAAAAAAAAACAAATCCCTAACTAGGCTACTTTGTCTGTGATGCTGCTATTTGTCATCTTCACTTGGCTAACTCTTATTTAACCTTGTGGTCTTATTTCGAGTTGCAGGACTAATTTTCTCCAAGACGTCTCCTTTGATCAAATTTTTTTCCTAGACATTCTTCAAACCAGCATGTAGTAAATGTCTTCCTGTGTCCTTTACTCTTTCATTGTACTTACCTTTTTTTCAAATTATATGTGTAACTATGTTTTCACTAAGATATAAATTCCTTGAGTGCTAAAAGCATGCTTCACATATCCTTGTAACCAGGCCACCTAACACAATTGTCACCTAATAGATATGTGTATGTATGGGAAATGCCCACAGAAAAGAGATGAGCCCGGAAAAATAACTGAACCTGAAATCTTGAGGAACCAAGTCTCACACCTGTGAATGACAGGATCTGACCGTAAAAGGGACATTCACCTGCCTGCCTTCTCCTACATTTTCAATGACAGAATAGTGGCCCCGAAGTGACTCCAGGCCACAGCTCTCTGAACACTTAATTCCCCCCACTATTTCTCTATCCCCTACAAAGTCCCAATCATCACTGATCTACCTTTAATATTGGCTTTCAGAATTCAGGGAACTTAACTATTTTTAACTTTATCAATTCCAAAAAAAAAAAAAAATTAAGTGTCCCTTTTGCGTGAAGCAAAAGCGTTCAAAAATTTAGAGAAAACTAAGATTATAGACTCAAATTAAAATTTAAGGAAGAGTGTCGAATATAAGGTACGTGCAAGAATATGGTATGTTTAAGGAAAATACTGAATAGGATTTTCAGCACACACAGACTTCTCTCACTCTGAAACCGGGCCGTTTGACATTCCTGTCTCTATGTCCTGCCTCTGATTTTTATCTCTTTTTTCTCTTTTACAGTAGCCTCTGTCAAAAAAAGAAAAAAAAAAAAAAAACCTCCTATGATACTTTCCCTGATTCTGTCCCCTGATAAAAATTATTTATGGTAACCTCCTAGACATTATCAACGTTCATTTTTATATTTCCCTTTTGGCATTGTTTTCTTTGTACCGTGACTTAAACTATTCTGTGCTTTTGTAGACGCCCCCTCTTTGGAGAGGAGTAACGTGTGTCTGAACTCCAGATACTTTTATAGCATAGGAACTCAATAAATGTTATAAATTGGCTGACCGCGAAGTAGAATATTTGCACTTTTCTCTGAAGTGAAGAATAAAATGGATCTTTTCGTAACAGAAGTGTTATATATAGAATGGCTCTTCAGGATGACAAACAGGTTAATCATTTTGACAGAAAACTAATTTACAATATTGTGGTATATAGACACTTAGGCAAAGAAAGATCCCAGCCATTCATTTGTATTTTAATTCAATAGATATTTATCAAGAGCCTGCTATGTTTTACACTGTTTAGATCTTTGGCTACAGTGGTGTGATGGACTACATCGTGTCCTCCAAAAATTTGTGTGTTGAAGCTTTAACCCCCAATGTGACTATTAAGAGTAAGGAAGTACTTAAAGTCAGAAGGGTGGTAGCCTGATCCAATAGAATTGATGTCCTTATAAGAGGAGACACCAGAGAGTTCTTTCTCTCTCTTTATTCTGTGAGGACAGAGAAAAGATAAGCTATCTACCAGGAAGAGAGCTTTCATTGGGAACCGAATCAGCTGGCACCTTGATCTTGAATTTCCCAACTTCCAGAACTATGAGAAAATTAATTTCTGTTGTTTAAGCCACTCAGTCTATAGCATTATGTTATAGCAGCCTGAGCAGACTAAGATAAGTAATAAGCAAGACAAGGTCTGATCCACATCCTAGTTTGAGAGATGAGGCTGAATTTTATTAAAATAAATGATACATGAGTGCTAAGTCCCCAATGTATAATTCCATAATAAAAACAAAGAAAAGGAACAGGGAGTCTGCTAGAAAAATGTATATATATATTAAAAGTTTATAGACTTCTAAGAAAAATAAGTCATCAAGGTAGCTCACTACTTTCTATGTGGAGAAGGAAGGAGAAATAAGAAGAGACATCACAGCAGCTTCTTGAAGGAGGCATGAATAAAGAGGAGATTGGGGGGTGCCTGGGTGGCTCAGTCAATTAAGCATCTGCCTTCGGCTCAGGTTATGATCTCGGGGCCCTGGGACTGAGCCTGGCATTGGGCTCCCTGCTCAGCGGGGAGTCCACTTATCCTGCTCCCTCTGCCCCTCCCCACCTCTCACTCTCTCCCTTCCTCCCTCCCTCTCTTTCTCTCTCTCTCTCTCAAATAAATAAAATCTTAAAAAAAAAAAAAAGAGGATACTGGTATTTGGAGAGGTCTGGGAACCATTATCTGCTGTGAGAAGATGAAACTAAGGGATAGAACTAAAGCACTTTTTGGTTGAGTGGTAAGTCAGGGACAAATACAAAGGAATCATAAAAAGCCTATGCTTAGGCCACATGAATGACTTGCCTTGGAGTCCTGGGCTCCCCAGAAAGGGTTTCTCCAAAGGGTGAAGGGAAGAAAGAAATCTGGGAAGGCTGCCCTAGGATGGATGAGATGGTCCAGGTAAGGGAAGCAATCTGTTCAACTCCTGTCTCTGGAAGAACAGAGATCTAAATTCTCAACATTCAAGAGCAATAGGAGAGATCGTAGAGAAAGTAATTTTCAGATAGTAGCGTATGTGTAGGATTGACAGGATTTTAGCTGAAGTATTACTCAGAGAGTAGCAGCAACTTCACACAATCTTAAAAGATAAAAACAGTTGACCTACTATTATCCCGAACCTTTATCCTATACTCAGGATAGTATGTCCTGGGGAAGTAAATTTTTCAATTATTTCAAGAAAATTAATGAATTGTCAAAGTCTCTGAAGTAACTGTTGTTTGAGTATTTGGTGGGATACAGAGTTCAGAGGACATATGAGTAGATGAGAGAACACATGAGCAGTTTGTAATTCTAGTAATTATTAACTTAAGTATCTTTGGAAACTTTACTGAGTATTTGTTATCATAATATTAGAAATAACTAACATTTGTTGCATGTTTATCATGTGTCAGATCCCATGTACTATGTAAATTACCTCAAGTGACTCACTCCTTTGGAGTTCTCATGCGGTTTTTGTCTTCTCAGTATCTGCTATACTAATAATCTAGAATGCTTAATGAATAAATTATGACTATTTTCACCAGTAGGAAATTCACTCATGGAAGGACTTGCACTTTGTTACTGACTCTCTAGTTTTCAACAGTTTTACCATTTACTTAAAGGTATAAACAGTACAATCATCAGATTCTTTTTTTTTTTTAAGTTTTCTTTTTTTTTTTTTTAAGATTTTTTAAATTTATTTATTTGACAGAGACACAGCAAGAGAGGGAACAGAAGCAGGGGGAGTGGGAGAGGGAGAAGCAGGCTTCCAGCTGAGCCCGACGCGGGGCTCGATCCCAGGACCCTGGGATCATGACCTGAGCCGAAGGCAGGCGCTTAACGACTGAGCCACCCAGGTGCCCCAAATCATCAGATTCTTTTTTTTTTTTTTTTTTAAATCATCAGATTCTTAATTGATGTAGGTTTAAATGGAAGATGTAAAGCTGTAATTAACAGGTGGTCTTTAAAATGATCTACCTAGATCATGATGATGAGTTTAAATCAATATGTATAAAATTATGTACATTTTTATTATAATTTGTCTTATCCTTTTTACTTGAAGGAAAAATGCTTAATTATTTCACAAATCTTGTCACTTACCACATACAACAAGATGCTAATTTGGCAATTGTACTTGAGGAGCCTGAAGACCACAGGTATGCTACACCCTAAACTGAGACGTCAGACTAAAAGGAATATTTCGAACAGAAAAAAATCCAGTTATACAATTCTTAATCCCTCACATACATCCAAGCTCTTAAAGAATCATGTAGTTGGTGATTAATAAAGATGTGAAAGCTATATTTTGGAGATAGCTGTTGATAAACTGTGAGTCTAGCCATTCCCAAGTGTAAAGGGTAATTAACTGAGGCCTGACCCTTATCCCAAGCTTGGTGAGACTGGCTTCAACAGAAGTGTGTGGAGAGCTTGATATGAGTTTCCTAGAGTTAGAGTGATACAGTGGATACTGTTGGACTCCTGCAGGTAAATCTAGAAGGGGAAGAGTGGGAGGGCTAGCTCTTCCAAATGTGGAAGCAAATAAGAGGGAGCTGACCTGAGCTCAGCCTTTATCTTCCAGAGTTCTTCTGGACAAAGAATCTGAATGTTTCCCAGAGACCAGCTATTGGCCACGTCGGTAAGAGAGGTGGCCTCCGTTTTTCTGGATCACGTCCAAGAAGACTTTCCATGGTCTGGAAACCTCCGCAAAGAGAAGCCTTGAGTATCAGTGGATTCTTTGGGGCAGCAAAAACACAGCAGCATTAAGGTAAAAATACAGGACAGATCACCAGGGACTGAATCTCTGAAGATCCCATATGTGATAAGTTGTTGTTGACAATCTGTCACAAGTCCTTGAAACCTCGCCCTTGGGTGGTCGCTTCCCAGGCTGACGCTGTGTTTTATCACATGACTTGTTCTTGTCAATGGGATATAAGCAAACACGCCGTAAGCAGCAATTTGAAAAGCACCTGTGCGTCAGAGATTGCCCTCTCTTTTACTATTCTTTGTATCCTGCCATGTGAAGAGAGGGCATGATAACCTCTTTAAAGATGAGGCACATGACCTAGTTAAACTTGCTGTTCCTGCTAACAGTAAAACCACCCCCAAACCTAGGACTAAGGCTTTCTGAGACCATCCAGCCCCAAGTTAGCCATCTTGACATATGAGTCAACGCAATCAAGATAAAACCAGCCTGGTCCAATCCGCAGAAGTACACAGCTGACCAATGGACTGCTGAGAAATAATAGAGTTGCTGTTTTAAGTGCTAAGTGTTGTGAGAGTTTGCTCACAGAAAAAGTTAACTGACCCTCCATAAACATTTCCTTGGAGAGAAAGGAAGCTTTAGACGTTAGCCAGGTCTAAAAAACTTAGTGTGAAGTTTATGGCATTAGTAGTCAAGTAAGAACTTTGCTGCCCTTCTTTATCTCTCTTCACTCTGCACTTTTAATTCCAGAGTGTTCAGAAATACCAAAAGCAAGCTGAGCAAAGAGTGGAGAGAGAAGGGACAACCCCTGGTACTCTGACGTAGGTGGGAGTTTTCATTATTTCAATAACTACAAGGCTTATTTTTTCCCCTACATTTGAAACCTGTTGAAATTATATGAAATCTAAAAATATGTATATCTCTAAAAACTACAATCGCTCTGTCTTCACCTGTGATAAGGTTAGCAGTTGTCAGTTTTACTGTTGAAAGCAAATCCTTAAACCAGGTGAGTTTTGAATGAATTCTTAATTCACAATGGAAGTTGCTCACAGCTAAAGTGAAATATGTTCTGCATTCACTGCTGTTTGTTCTCATAGATGTTTTTTTTTTTAAAGATTTTATTTATTTATTTGCCAGAGAGAGAGAGAGGGAGAGTACAAGCAGGGAGAGTGGCAGGCAGAGGGAGAAGGTGGGACTCGATCCGAGGACCCTGAGATCATGACCTGAGCTGAAGGCAGATGCTTAACCATCTGAGGCACCCAGGCGCCCCTGTTCTCATAGATTTCTAAATACAAAGATGAAAAGGACAAAAAAAAAAAAACAAAAAAACAACTTTGTATTTGGTATAACCTTGAGAATCAATCCCGAGAGTTAAATGTCAAATTGTTGAGTTACTTGCTCTTATCTCCCAACTATTCCACATTCTTTTAATTGACTCAATGTTGCAAAGATAAACGCCTTATGTTGTTACATAGAACATAGAACACAGCACAACATATGCAATTTCATAAAGGATCTTCTGTAATTGCTTATCACACATGGCTATGCATGACAGATAGAAACAATAAAGGGATATGTGAAAAAAAAATTAGGTCAGGCCTTATTGTTGAAATGATTTTGTGAATGATCCTGAAATACTTTTTGATACACTTTGACCAAACGTAAGCAGTGAGAATAAATTTCTTAGATGTCCCTGGTTATGCACTGGAAATGGTGGAGAATAACTGACAAAGAGGCCTAACTTACAAATAATTAGGATGAATAGTGGGCATTTTAAGAAGGCAAACAACTGGTTCAAAGTAAGAGCTGGTACCTAAGGAATAAAAAAATCAATTAATTGTCTACAGATGTGTCATCATATGATATAAGCAAACTATCAAACTCTACCTCGTTATTAACATAAGGCACAACAAAACCTTAGGCATGAAAAGGATGCCAATCTTTCTTTCTAAATGCAGACAGGTGCACAGGTAACGTAACATCATTTAGCCAGAACTAAAGTTTAATGAGAAAGTTTAAATGGGAAAATGTAAATCCATTTATACTGATTTGAAAATTTAAAATGTGAAGTTGTTCACTTATCAACTAAAATTTTTCTGAAAGATACACAATTCCAGAAAAAAATATGGCATGCTTTGTTGATGTTTCATTATTAGTGTTTTCATTACATTGTCTTCTGATGATTCTCTATTCTGCAGATATCACGGGAAGCATCTTAATAATAATTATATTAACTCTCCTAAATTGACAGATTATGAGAGTGGGATCAGAGAAGTCAAGAGATTCACATAAAACTGATGATATGATGAGTTCATGACATGGTTAATATACAACCAAGAATTTTGTTCCTATCCCAGAATTTTCAAATGTTTCCTAATGGTAAGAAGGTTGGAGGGCATGCCTTCAAGGAGAACAGGTGTATGATTAGAATAACACTTCCATCTTTAATTTCTATTTATAATAAAAATATTAAAATTTTACATTCTAATCAGTAATCTTTGTTTTTAAATAAAATTTATGTTATAAATCCCCTTAAAAAACTCACATAAACATAAAACACTTCTTATCTGTTTCATTAAGTGGCCTTTCAATCAAGCTATCAAGATCAGAACACCAAGTTAAATTGAAAAGAGTTGATAGTGAATTTCTTTTTTATTTTTACCAGCTTTATTGAAGTACCATTGACATATAATATTGTGCAAGTTTAAGGCATACAATATGATGATTTGATACATGTATACATTGTGAACTGCTTACCACAGTACGGTTAGATAACACATTTCCCAAATCACAGTTACTTTTGTGTATGTGTGTGTGGTGAGATATTTAAAATCTACTCTCTTAGCAAAATTAAAGTATACAATATTGTTAACTATCATTCACACGTATTCACATTCACATGAAATGCTGCACATTAGATCCCGAGAATTTATATATAATTGGAAGTTTGTACACTTTGACTACCTCCTCCCATTTTCCATACCCCTCCACTGCTGGAAATTACACTTCTATACTCTGCTTCTAGGATTTTTTTTTAATTCCACATGTAAGTGAGATCACACGTTATTTGTCTTTCTTTGTCTAATCTATTTCTCTTAGCATGATGCCCTCAAGTTTCTTCCATGTTGTCACAAATGGCAGAATTTCCTCTTTTTATGACTCAATAATATTAAATTGTGTGTGTATATATATGTATATGTATGTATACATTCATGTATGTGTACACGTGTGTGCATTATATTTTCTTTGTTCATTCAATCATCTATGTACACGTAGGTTCTCTATCTTTGTCATTGTAAGTAATGCTGCAGTAAACATAAGGTACAGATATCTCTTTGTAATGGCATGGATGGAGCTACAGTATTATGCTAAGTAAAAAAAGTGAGAGAAAGACAAATACCATATGATTTCACTCATATGTGGAATTTAAGAAACAAAACAAATGAGCAAAGGGAAAATGAGAGAGAGAAAGGCAAACCAAGAAATAGACTCTTAACTATAGAGAGCAAATTGATGGGTAACAGAGGGGAAGTGGGTGGGGGATGGGGAAAATAGGTGATGTGGATTAAGAGGGCACTTGCTGTGATGAGCACTGGGTGATGTATGGGTGTATTGAATCCCTATATTATACACCTGAAACTAATACTATACTTATATTAACTAACTGGAATTTAAATAAAAACTTGTTTAAAAAAGTAGAGATATCTCTTTGATATTCCTTCAGATAATTATCCAGAGTGGGATTACTGGATATAATAGTTCTCTTTTTAATTTTAGAGAGGAACCTCCATACTGTTATCCACGATGACTGTACTTTACAGTCCCAACAATAGTGAACAAGGGTTCCCTGTTTTCCACATCCTCACCTTATTATCTCTTGTTTTTGTTCTTGTTTTTGAGAATAGCCATTCTAATGGATGTGAAGTGATATCTATTGTGGTTTCGATTTGCATTTCCCTGATGATTACTTATGTTGAACACATTTTTATGTATCTGTTGGCCATCTGTATATCTTCTTTGGAAACGCCTACTAAGGTATTTGTCCACTTTTAAGTTGAATTATTTATTTGTTTTGTTTTGTTTGCTTTGCTATTGAGCTATATAAGGTGTTTTTAAATATAATCTGTATATTACTCTCTTCTCAGATGTGTGGCTTGCAAATATTTTCTACCATTCCATAGTTGCCTTTTCATTTTGTTGATCATCCTCTTGCTGTGCAGAGGCTTTTTACTTTGATGCAATCCTTCTTATTTTTGCTTTTGTTCTTGATACTTTTGATGCCATATCTTCTTTTATGAGTTTTAAGATTTCAGGTTTTACATTTAAGACTCGTCAATTTCAAACTAAATTTTATGAGTGGTGTAAGCAAGGGGTCCAGTTTCATTCTTTTGCATATGAATATATTTCAACACTATTTATTGAAGAGACGATCTTTTTCTCATTGAGTGTTCTTGGTTCCCCTGTCAAATATCAATTGACTGTATATGTAGAAGTTTATTTCTGGGCTTTCAATTCTGTTCTATTGGTCTATGCGTCTATATTTTATGCCAGTATTATACTGTTTTAATTACAATAGTTTTATAATATAGTTTGAAATCAGGGAGTGTGATGCCTCCAGCTTTGTTATTTCTCAAGATTGCTTTGGCTATTTAGGGTCTTTTGTGTTTCCATACAAATTTTAGGACTGTTTTTTTCTATTTTGGTAAAAGGTGCCAGTGGAATTTTGATAGAGATTGCATTAAATACATAGATGGCTTTGGATAATACTAACATTTTAACAATATTAATTCTTCTGTCCTATGAACATGGGCTATCATCCCATTTATGTGGGTCTTCAGTTTCTTCCTTTAGTATCCTATAGTTTTCAGTGTATATATTTTCATCTCCTTGGTTAAATTTATTCCTAAGTTTTTTATTGTTTTTGATGCTACTGTAAATTAGAATGTTTCTTTTTTCATATAGTTTGTTGTTAGTGCATGGAAACACAACTGACTTTTGTATATTGATTTTGTATCCTGAAACTTTACTAAATTCATTTACTAGTTCTAGGTGTCTTTGCTGGAGTTTAGAGTTTTCTGCACATAAAACTAGGTCATCTGCACACAAAGACAATTTTACTTCTTCCTTTCCCATTTGAATGACTTTTTTTTTTTTCTTTCTTTTTCTTGCCTGATCACTCTGGCTAGGACTTCCAGTACTATGTTGAATAGGATTAGTGAGAGCAGGCACTCTATTTTGTTATTGATCTGAGAGGAAAATCTTTCAAGCATTCACCACTGAGTATGATATTAACTGTGTGACATTATACACCATTGATTATGATGTTAGATTGTCATGCTGAGGTATGCTCCTACATTCAATTTGTTGAGAGTTTGTATTATACAAGGATGTTGAATTTTGTCAAATTATTTCACTGCAACATTGAGATGATCATATAATTTGTATCGTTCATCCTATAATGTGATGCATCACACTTATTGACTTGTATATTTTATAATATTTTTGCATGCTACAGTTGAATCCCACTTGATCATAGTGTATTATACTTTTAATGTGCCTTTGAACTCAGTTTTGTTAGTATTTTGTTGAAAATTTTGCATTTACATCCATCACTGATATTGGCCTACTGTTTTGATATGCTGTGTTTCTGTTTTATCTCAGGATTTTTTTTTATTAATTCAACTTTTGATTTCTTCTTTTGATCTACTGGTTTTTAAGGAGTGTGTTGTTTAATCTCCACATTTTTATCACTTGTTCAGTTTTTATTGTTACTGGTTTCTAGTTTTCATATTATTGCGATTCGAAAAGTCACTTAATATAATTTCCATCTTACTGAATTTGAGACTTGTTTTGTGACCTTACAAATGATCTAGAAAATGTTCCATGTACACTTAAGAAAAATGTGTATCCTATTGCTCTTGGATGGAACGTTTTGCATAGGTATGTTTAGTCCATTTGGTCTATAGTATTTTCTAATCACTGATTCTGTAGTGATTTTCTTTTCTCCTTTTTTTTTTTAGATTTTATTTATTTATTTGACACAGAGAGAGAGACAGCGAGAGAGGGAACACAAGCAGGGGGCAGTGGAAGAGGGAGAAGCAGGCTTCCCGCTGAGCAGAGAGCCCCTACGTGGGGCTCGATCCCAGGACCCCGGGACCACGACCCGAGCCGAAGGCAGACGCTCAACGACTGAGCCATCCAGGCGCCCCCGTAGTGATTTTCTATCTGTATGATCTACCCATTGTTGAGAGTGGGGTACTTATTGTATTGCTATTTATTTCTCCTTTTAGTTCTATTAGTATTTGCTTTACATATTTAGATGTGTCAAAGTTGGGTGCATAAATATTTATAATTGTGATATCTTCTTGATGAAATGACTCCTTTTATCATTATATAATGATATTGTGTGTCTTGTGACTATTTTTAGCTTAAAATCTATTTTTTTCTGATGTAAGTATAGCTACCTCTGCTTACTTTTGTGTACTTTTACTTTTGCTTACTTTTATATTTGCTTGGAATATCTTTTTCCAGTCCTTTACTCTCAGCCTATGTGTGTCCTTAAAGCTAAAGTCAGTCTCTGGTAGGCAGTATAGCATTGGATCTTTTTTTATTCCATATAGCTTTTTATATCTTTTGATCAGATAAGTTAATCTATTTACTTTTGAAGCAGTTACAATAGCCAAGGACTTACTATTGCCATTTTATTTATTGTTTTCTGGCTCTTTCAAATGATTTATATTTGTTTGTTGATTCTTTCATATGCTTTTGAAGCCCTGTATTGAATTCTTCAGTTTAGTCGTTGTATTCTTCAGCTCTAGGATTTCTGTTTGGATATTTTTGAGGTTTTCTTTTGTTGTTGTTGTTGTTGTTGTTGTTGTTGTTGTTTTCTTAAACTTCTCATTTTATTTTTGCCTTATTTTTCTAATGTAGTTTAGTTGTCTCTCTGTGTGTTCTTGTAGTTCACTGAACTTCTTTAAAATTATTATCCTGAACCCTTTGTCAGGCAGGTCATAAATCTCCATTTCTTCAGGATCAGTTATTGGAATTTTATTAGTTTCCTTTGGTAGTTTCATGTTTGCATGATTCTTCATGATCCTTCTATCTTTGTGTTGATATTTGCACATTTGAGTAAGTGGTCTCTTCTTCCAGACTTTATGACCCTGAATTTCAAGTTCATATTTGAGATAATCCATCTCCTCTTTTTCATTTCCAAATCCAAACATAATACATGTAAAATATAGAACAGGTTTTTTTCATTGCTTTTTATGTTATATCAGTATAATTATTAAGTAAAAATGCCCAAATTGCTTCCATCAAATAAGTCACTTAAGTTAAGCTATACAATTGGTGAAAATTCAATAATATGATGTGTATCATGTGGATGCTCAAAATGGTCACTGATAGAATTGTCGATATCATTTACTGCCTCAGTAAAATATGTGAAAATAGACTTTACAATGACGAAAACTGTGATCTTTACACCTCATTGTGATTTAAGCTTGTGGATAAACTCAGTTTCCAAAAAACTCACTGACTTGACAATATATTCTTTTTATTATTTATTTCCAAGACATTTTCTTTCATATTGATTGCCATCATCTATTTTCAGAGCCTTATTTTCCTTGTATGATTGACTCTTGCAATTGTCACTTCACCTGTTTTTCACATACATCACCAACTTTTTATGGAGTACTATCACATGCGCATTCTCAATATGGCATTCCGACAACTGCAAAATAAGTTCTAAACTCCCTTGACTGACATTCAGATACTGCTCCAATGTGATTTGCTGTACCAATCTTTCCCCATAGTATCCCCTACCAATATATACTCTGATGCTGTAATCACCAATTTCCTTAGGGGAAAAAAATGTGTTTTCTGCCATTTTACGATCTTCTACAGCAATGCTCTTTCCCTCTGCATACATTATAGAGATCCAGCTGTCTGCCACTACTCAACTAAGTTCTCACTTACTCTCCAAAGCTTTCCCTAATTATTTCAGTTTATGTAGCTCCTTCCCTTTGAAGAGCATTTATATATTCAGTATCTACTAAATAGCAGGCTCAGCCTTAGTAACTGTGATTCCTTTCTTCATGGAGATCATGGAGATTTTTGGTTGAATATGGGAAGAGACACAAGTAAAGATATAGTAAGAATATAAGAGTAGGCTATGATAGAAGTCTGGGTTGGTGTTAGAGTATAAAAAGAGGCTGCTTGACCTACCAGTATGAGAGAAATGACATCTTGGAGATAGGGACACGTTCTGAGTCTTGAAAGACCTGAGGTGGTCAAGTGGGGATAAGAAAAATACTTAAGGCTGAGGAAATATCATTGCTAAAGCTTGGAAACAGGTTCATGTACTATGTGTATTGTTTATTAGGCTCTAAGTATATATACCTTTCATTCATTCAATGGATATTTGTTAAGTACATATGAATATGTTAGAAAACACAGCTTCCTGGAAAATAAAATGTTAGGAAAAGGATCTTCCTGATGAATTAAAAATTTTAATGTCAAATAAGATTTTTAATGTAATGTAGCTTTGAAATGGATAAATTGGTGGCTTTAACAATGTTGAGTACCAGGATTCATTCCATCTCTCTGCCCTGCTATCTCTGTTTAACTTCTCTCATGAAGTCAAGAAGGATTCAGAAGAGGTACTGTTTCTTTTCATGTATCAAATTTTAAGAGCAAGGAAAACTTTCCTTGAAGTCCCACAATAGATTTCAGGTTTCATTGGATAGAATGCATCACATGTAAAGCCCAAGCCAGTCACTTTCAAGGGGAATTGGATAATAATGATTGACTTGATCAATGAAGAATTACCTTGGGGGTCAAAGTGAGGAACATAATTCCTTGAGTCATGTGTGGGTACAGTGCACACCTGAACCAAACTGGACTCTACTACTAAGAAAATGTGGGAAGTGGGTGTCAGACCACCTTCAGTATCTGCAATAAGTATTTAACTGTGCCAAATGCTAGAAAGGTAAGGTTGAGCAAAATCCATCATCTCTGACCTCAGGGAGCTTAGAAAATATTGAGTTAATTATTAAATAATCACAGAAGTAATTACAAATAACAATAAGCTTTGTTTTTTTTAAGAAAACATGCAGAGAGATATTAAGAGCATTTAATGGTAGGGTTCCTGGGTGGCTCAGACATTAAGCGTCTGCCTTCGGCTCGGGTCGTGATCCCGGGATCCTGGGATCAAGCCCCGCATCGGGCTTCCTGCTCAGCGGGAAGCCTGCCTCTCCCTCTCCCACTCTCCCTGCTTGTGTTCCTTCTCTCGCTGTGTCTCTCTATGTCAAATAAATAAATAAAATATTTTTTTAAAAAAGAGCATTTAATGGTAGACTTTATTTAACATGGCACGTTAAGTAAGGTTTCCATGAGGAAATGCAGTTGAGCTCTAATCTGAATTCCAAGTCAGAGTAAATCAAATAAAGTGTAGACAATTTAAGGAAAGTATATTCCTGGCAAAGAAAATAGCATGTGCCAAGGCTATGAGGCTAGCTGTAGTATAGTACATTTGAGTAATGAAAAGAATTCCAGTGTGAATTTTTTAGAGTTAGAGAACAGAGAGCATGCAGAAGTAGCATAGGAGAAAAAGCTGGGCAGGACAGACAGTCTATTCTATTAGCACATTCCAGATTGGTCTTCAGAAAAATGAAAAGACAGAAAACTGAAAGCTCAGGATAAGTGAGGTTTCCAGAATGCTATAAAGTATAAAGATAATATTCAGGAAAACTTTGGAACTGACATTGTTTGTAGTGAGGATGCGTAAGTGTGTTGTTAACTGTTGAATTAGTTTAAAAACCAGTCTGTAGGGGCGCCTGGGTGGCTCAGTTGCTTAAATGGCCAACTGCTGATTTTGGCTCAGGTAATGATCTTGAGGTCCTGGGATGGAGCCCTGTGTCAGGCTCTGCACTCAGCAGGGAGTCTGCCTGAGGATTCTCTTTCTCCCTCTTCCTCTGCCCCACTCCCTCCCCCACTCATGTAGGCACACACGTGCTCGCTCTCTAAAATAAATAAATAAATCTTAAAAAAAAATTATAAATTAAATCACAGAAAAATATTAGTGTAAAATCTTCTGGAACTATGACATAATCTCCAAAAATAAAAGAGAGGATAAAGAAGCTACAGAACTTTCCTGATCCATCAGAAACTTACTTTGTTCAGGTAAATTGAACAGATGTATTAATCTAATGTTTAAATTGGAGGATGAAGTGGGGATATGTGTGGTCTCTTGAAGTTTATATGCAAACCTTTTACCACATGTATGCTTAATTTCTTCTCTTTCTTATTCTCTTTAATTCCTAACAATCATGAAGTAATATTGTGCAATCTTCCAAATATTTCTTAAATGCATCCATATCCCTGTATCTCAACTCACACTACCACCATCCATCCCTCATCTCACAGTGGGACTATCCTAACTGATCTCTGCCTACAATGGTTAGAGTATGCCTAGCTGCAAAAAAAAAAAGGGGGGGTGAGATGGGGCTTCTCTCTTTATGCCCTAAAGTACAATGGCACAAGCACAATAAAAGTTTCATATTCTTCATGTAATAATCCAAGTGGAGTGGTTTTGGTTTGCAGACAGCTATTTTTCATGCAGACTTTAGAGACTGAACCTCCTTCCACCTCTTGACTCCTTAATGGTATCTACACATCCAGCTAGCAAGAGGAAAAAGAAAGAACTCAGAGGCTCTTTAATAGCCTTAGCTCAGGGATTGCTCACAGAGCTTCCACTTACATTCTGTTGGCAAGAATTTGGTTATTTGCCTCAACCAAGTGAAAGAAGTCTGGAAAATATGATGTAGCTTTGTGCCAAGAAGGAAAATGACTCATTTTTTGGGTATCCGCTGGTAAATTCCGGCACACCTCCCTCTAATCTTGTAACCCAAACTGTCCTCCACACTATTATAAGAATAATCTTTAAGGGGCGCCTGGGTGGCTCAGTCATTAAGCATCTGCCTTCAGCTCAGGTTGTGATCTCAGGGTCCTGGGATCGAGCCCTGCATTGGGCTCCCTGCTCAGCGGGAAGCCTGCTTCTCCCTCTCTTACTCCCCTTGCTTGTGTTCCCTCTCTCGCTGTGTCTCTATCAAATAAATAAATAAAATATTAAAAAAAAGAATAATCTTTAAAACAGTTTAATCTGTTTAAATGTTTGTTTACAGCCTTCAAAGCTGTCCACTAAATTCTGAGCAAAGTTCATGAATGCTGATGTGCAATATTTATCTTATCACAGTCTTAGTTACCGGCCTCATTTCTTGGCAAAGTCACCCTTACAAATTATGCCTCAGATTTAACTAAACTTCTACCTGGTCTTTAGACATGCTGTATTATCTTGCCTCTAGGCTCCGCAACTTGGATCCTCTTTCTACCAATAACGTTCTCTCTGCCAAGTCACTTTCCTAAGTCCCACATATACTTCAAGTCTTAGCTTAAATTTCACAGGCCTACAGTGGCCATCTCAATTCCAAACCAGGGGAGGTACTCCTGCAGATACTCCCATAGTGCTCTGTAATCTCTTTTAATAAAATTCTATTGCATTTAAATTGAGGTCTTAGTAAATGTCTTAGTAAATGTAGTTTATACTTCGTGAGGTATAAATGTGTAACTGTGTAACTATTGCAAACTATACATAGCAATTGTTGAAGACTTTTAAATTAATAAACAGTAGTGTCATACTTGTTTTTAAAATACATATTGGTTCCAATACAATTGATATTTTGGGACAAAATTGAGGATAATGTAAATTTTTCATTTCTTTATATGTACTTTTGTCCCCTAGAAACATTAGGTGAATGAAGAAAACTGTACCCAGTTGAACTATGTTATGTAGGAATAGGCAAAATGCGCGCGCATGCACACACACACACGTATGTACACACAAACACACCTCAAATATCTCCCAGATAATGTAAGTCATCTGTGTGTGTTATGTGCCATATCCAATCATATTTGGGATTACAACTTTCTATCTAATTTCTAAGAATCCTCCTTCCACCATCTCACAAAAATGCCCCCAAATCAACCCTTCTGACACCCAGTTCCACGAGCAAATGTTGGTCTTTCCTTAGAGGAAATTATCATATTTATTCTTGTTTTTATGATTCTTAACCATTTAACATGTGAAAAATGGTGCTACCATTTTAGTAGGTTTCCATCGTATTTCCTCATGTGTTTTGATAGCTGTGCTGCTAACCTCATTTTTCCCCCTGTAAGCCCTATTGTTTTTATTTTGTGATTTTGTATAACATGACGGTTTTGAGGAACATATGCTATGGTAAACAGAACTGACTATAACTAAAGGTTACTCTAAGCTAACTGAGCAGGAGTTGCGGGGGGGTTGGGTGTGTGTGTGAAGAGTTGAAATGCCTGCAGTCTGTTATTTTAGACAGTATCTGAGCTCACAGGACCGCCAGATGATACTGACCCTCAGGCCTTTGTGTTATGTAGTTCTGACAGTATCACCCAAGGAACTAACTCTTCCTCTCCATGTCCCAGTGCCAGGAAGGCTCTTTCAGGGTCACCTCTGCCACTGAGAGAAGAGAGGGTGCGTCTGAGAGTGTCTGCAGCTGTGAACATCCCATGCATGCTCTGCTTCATGCAGTCGGCTGGACTACCATCCTGAGATTACCCAACCTGCTCTGTGACTTTACTTTCCATATGAGCTTTTTAGTTGCCATTCTTTTTCTCTGAGATTTTGCCAAGCACTTCACTTCCACTGGCCTCAGTTTTTTCATCTATCAAAATAAGTGATTGAAACGGCTCATCAATAAGATTTCCTCTTTTCCTTAGGAAAGCCTTTCATCTGTGGTCTCACTCTCATTTTACCTGCGCCATATCCAAGCATCAAGGCAATAAGGAAACGGAGGTGTGAATTGAAGAAACTATGCTGGCAGCATATCAGATTCCTAACCATAAAAGTTATTATACCTTGTGCTCTGTGTCAGCTTTCCACTGATCATTACTCATCTACCGATCAATCTCTGCAGTGATGCTTCTTGGAACATAAAATACTACAAAACATCTGTTAATCTAAAATATGTAGAGTAGGATTCCAAAACCCAGAATTCCAGCTGGGAATAGATGACCCCTCTCCAAATGTTGTTTGGTGTGATCAAGCAGCAGGAACATTTCCTGCTGTCAGTGCTGAATGTGGGGGCTGGGCATGGGAGTGTTTTTTTTCACTGTGGATGGTGATCGGGTGTGAGCAAAAAAGGTAATGTTACTGTGTTTTCAGTTAAAGAAAAAAGATAAAATGACATGAAAGTTGGATGGTGAAACATTTAGAATACATCACAAAAGCTACATTTTAAGAAAAAAAAAAACCTGTTTGCAAAGAGAAGAAAATTTCCAATTTAAAAATAATGTAAAACTGCTTGAATATAAAAATAACACACACACGCATTTTACGTTAAACTTAATGGGGGTGAGGGTGCATCAATATATTCCAACCCTTGATCATTAAATGTAATACTCCTGGCAGAAACAAATGTGTGTAGAGATTATTTAAAAAACGGAATTTTTCTCAGATTATTTTTATCTTCTGTTTGCTTAAGTCTTCTCACCTCATACATAAAGACTTGCGGTTCAAATGATGATACCAACTTTGTGCATCAGAATACAAGATTTCAAGTATTTTAAAAGGAAATACAAAGAACAGAATGAAATCCTCTTTGGTATTATTAGAAACCTACAGTAAAAGACCCAATGAAGGAGAACGAAGAGCAGAGGAGATAAAGATGGGATTAAACAAAAGATCCATAGATGAAGACACATAATGTCAAGCTTAACCCTGAAACCCTTAAACCCTGAAAGAGCTGACACATCAATATCGCTGGAAAAGGTAAAGGTAATTTCAGTGTCTCTAAACACATAGAGGCACTGCTAGAACAAAATCAGAAAGATCTTTATCAACAGTAGGTGCAGCACTTTGTATGCATTGTGGGATTTTTTTTTTTTTTTTTTTTTTAAGTAAGTTGATCTAAACGAGGCCTGCCAGTTATTCAGTCTCTGTTACATGGGTATCATTTAGAAAAGTAAAATAGGGGCTTGGAAGTGCTGGTCTCAGAAGACAGTTTATACACAGATTGTCATTTAGCTGTTTTTTTCCCTCCACTCTCAGAAAAAAAAAAAAAAAAGTGATGCACAGTGGGAGACTGAAGGAAAAAAAAAGAATAAAGATGAAATGTTACTGTCATTCAAAGGATAGATGCAGTCAAAATTTAGTGAGTTCCACTGTCGAACCTTTGATTTTTCTCTCTACTTTTCACTTTTCCCCTCTGTTTCATTGTTAGTTTCTAAATAGATTATGATTTTGTTTTTCCTCTTACTATTTTGTTAGAGGAAGCGATACTTTTTAAGCAGGTCTATGGTTATCCTGGTCTCTTTTAAACTTCACACAACTCAAATTATTGAGGTTTAGGACTACAGAATTCACTAAGTTTACCTAACCTTGTATCAGTCAGGGTACAAAGAAAAGCAGCAGCAAGATGAGTGGTATAGAGTAAGTGATTCAGTACAGGGATTGGATCTTAAGCAACTGTGAGAGTTGGTGGAAAAATTTCTTCAGGTTAGCGTCTCTGCGTCTAGTGTTAAACCTAAGTCATTGTGGCTTAGGCAGACAGTAATGAAAAGTGAAAGTTGGCTACAGAAAAGAATAAGGGCAAAATGGAACCCAAAAGGATGGAACAGAATTCACACCTGTCTTGTACTACCTCCAACTTTGATGCAATGTGTGCCTGTTAAGAAAGCTGCCGCCCCTCACCACAGAGCTACACATACACTTGGCATGGGACTCAGAGAAGTCAAAGGAGGAGATGTGGCAGGAACTGAAGGTCCAGGTTCTTCCTTACACCAACAAGATGAGCTTCAAATCAGTGACAACATGCCAGAGCTATGTGGCACCCAACATAGGTCTTCAGCGTATGAAAAGATATAGTTGCTGCTTCTTGTTGCCTTTCAAATTGTTTTCGAATGCTTCTTATGACAATGCTAACACAGAACCACACAGTGAAGGGAATTTGGGGTAACACAGTCCCAGATTAGCTAAATTAATACAGTGTGAATTCACTCAAGTCCACTCCTTGGTGAATTTCCATCCACACATTCTTTTAACCAAATGACTTCCAAGTAAAGACAAGAACAAACCATGACTTTGCCTAACATGCTGAAAACACTCCTTCCACAACTTAAAATATGCTAACAATGTCTGCCAAAAAGTCACTTTTTTTCCAAAAGAAAGTTCTTCTAGATGAGTCATACCCTTAGGTATCTTGTAACTTAACACACTGAGATTACAAGAAAAACTACCATTAATGCAACTTACGTTAGATGGTAGGGGAATGGGAGAAGGGAAGAAAAAAACTGATTCATATATGCATAGACATAGTATCGCATTGAGGAAGAAATACTCATAATTATTTCAGTACATGTTTCTGCAACTAATCACAGTCAGAGTTCTTCCACTAGCCATTCCATAGTCCTTGACTAGTCAAGGTTTCTTACATGGTGGGTTGTACCAAACCTTCATTTCTGAAGGATCTGTGTCATTAGAAATTCTGTGAGATTAGACTGTGGTAGTTTTCTATTAACTTTAATCAGAAGATGTAGAAATTCTAAGAAGCACCTTGGGCTACTCCTGCATTCCAGACATGGCCCTTCTCAACCATATTGTACAGAGCAACCCAGTGCTCTTTCTTAGGGTAAATTACCCCAACCCTAACTTCCTTCACCTGATTGTTCTCTCTCTCTCTCTCTCTCTCTCTCAGCATCAAGACACAAAGCAGCTATGTGAAGTTTCAACTCTAAGTTTAAGGAAACTATTGATTTATCCCCTAATGGAATTATTTCCCCTTGGGAACTAGAACCTCTAAGACCATTAGAGTCTACAGTTGCATGGATAGGAAACAAACATTTTTACAGGAGCTAAGAGTAAGAAAGACACATTTTAAATTTGGACTGGTGAATCATGGCTATGGAAAGAAAAAAAAAATCATCATAAATTAGTCACTGATTTAAAGCACATATTCTATCCTGGACAACATTACCGCAGTGTACCATCATAATTTATATTTCAGTAGGCCAGGTCACTGTTCTATCAGACAAGCTGTTTCAAGAAGATGGGTGAAAAGAAGTGAATTCCATGGATATCGTCATATTACTGCCCCTCAGTTGCTGTAAAATTCTGTTTGAGTACCATGAATTAAGCTTCTGTAAGTCCATGGACTTGGCAAATCTAGATCCTGAGTGTCTATTTAAGTGAGAAAAATAAAACAAAAAGCCTGTTGCTCTTTCCATGACAGGAGTGGCCTAATATAATCAACATGACACATGATGGTTGGCTATTTCTTTTAGGGGATGGAGCCATAATGAGATCTCAGTATTGGCCTCTTCTTTTGGCAAGTTGACCACTTAGCAATAGTCAGGTTGGCTTTAGCAAGTGGAAGACCATGGTACTGAGCCCATATTTGCACTCCATCCCTGATGCCATGACTACCTTATTCATGAGCTCAATGGGGGAATGATCAGGTTGGCTTACTGGTAGCCGCAGAATGGGTCTTCTTGTGCACCTAATTATATAAATCCTCCTCTGCAAAGAGATTTCTATTTGGTGAGCATTCACAAGCAGCACAAACATCCTCATGCTCTTTGATCATTCAAAGAGATCTATCAACATACATATTCCCAATCATCCATCTCACCAATTTTCAATTACCTTCCTTACAATCTATGACCATTCAGCCAAACCACTAGCCACTGCTCATGAATATCTGTTGATCTCTAACTCTGGCCACCTCCTCTTTCAGGAAAAATGAATCGAGCACACTGCTTTAAATTCTGTTTACTGAAAGGATTTGCCATCATCGTCTTCAAGGCCATCCTGCAGTTGGGCTTCAGGACAGCAGACATCTATTTTTGTGTAGTAAATATTATCCAATATCATCTATAAGCCAGGATTGAATTCTTTTCTTTCTCAATCAACTGATAATATTGAACTCCTTAAGAGGCCAGAGTATAGGCTAAGATGTATAAAGCAATACAGCAGAGCTATGGGCCTATGTGAGATGGACTTAAGCAAAAACTCTCTTAATCATGACCTCCATAAATCCATACTATGACTGATAGACCACAGTGAAATTTTAGATCTTCAGTTATTAGTGTCAGTTCAAACTTATGTTGGTAATCATCCTATATTATTTTTATTTTATTTTTTTAAGATTTTATTTATTTGCAAGAGAGAGAATGAGAGACAGAGATTATGAGAGGGAGGAGGGTCAGAGGGAGAAGCAGACTCCCCGCTGAGCAGGGAGCCCGATGCGAGACTCGATCCTGGGACTCCAGGATCATGACCTGAGCCGAAGGCAGTCGCTTAACCAACTGAGCCACCCAGGTGCCCCAATCATCCTATATTATGATAACTTCTCTACTCAAAGCAAAGACTCGGAAATGGCTTGGATGACATAGGAGAAAGCTAGGAAGAAGGTAATAAAATCTTGGCTCTGTATCATGGTCTTACCTCTGAGGACCTGATTCTTCATTTTATTTAAATGGTTCTGTGTCCATGAGATGGCATAACCAAGGAATTGGTTAAGGAATCGAAATTCTATATAGTAGTGATTCAAGTAAGATCTTTGTTCACCAGACCTGAATCTATTCAACTCATACAAATCAGTGAGATCTTTAGTAGTCTGTCCATCTGTGGAAACATGGTCCATTAGTCAATGCCAAAAATCTCTGCAGATAAGACTATTAGATTACTGTTTTGTCTCTGCTCCCCATTAAGTTAACAGCACCTATTTGTCTTTGATAATTTACAGCCTCAACTTGGCTACAGCCACTTTGGGATCTCACCACCCCTATTGCATTAAGGGACCTTGGTTTGACAATAGCATTTCTCATTTTCATCTCTAGGCTAAAGAGAATAAAAACAACAGCTTTCGGGGTGCCTGGGTAGCTCAGTTGGTTAAGTGCCCAACTCCTGGTTTCAGCTCAGGTCATGATCTCACAGGTCAAGGGATAGAGCTCCGCTTTGAGCTCCTTGCTCAGTGGGGAGTCTGCTTGACTCTCCCTCTGCCCCTCTCCCCCACTTGCACGTGCATGCTCTTTCTCTCTCTCTCTCTCTCAAATAAATAAATCTTTAAAAAAACAAAAACAAAAACAAAACCCCAGCTCTTCAATAATAAAGAGCTATAACACAGCTCTTCAAAGCTTTCCTCATGAAGGAGTATTTTCTGGATCCTTCTGGGGGATATACTAAAGGAAGAGCATGCAACTTTTACTTCATAAATCATATCTAACATTCCAATCTCTCTAATCTTTGGATAACTTCCTCTACAGTATACCCAGAAAGCTCTGGCATTTCAATTTTTTCTAGTGTAGGCCACATTTGGGTCCATATGTCAGTCAACATCAAATGGTTAGAGCCACTCCTTTCTATTTGAGCTAATAACTCAGCTGAGAATCTTACATCAATAGATTCAGCCCAATCAAATATTATACTCTTTCCAACTGAACCCAAGACCCTTAGGACCCATTTTCACATACTTTTTCCCAGATTTCTGTCTATATAAATTGGGAAAATAATGCAATTATCTTGGTGTATGTCATAGGACTAATTGTTCATACTTTCCAATTCATCTTCTGGGACCAAGTGGGACTTAAGTCTAGCTATATATCTACAAGCTATCTTCTGAGGAGGATCAACAGTCCCTTACAAACAGATATTATGAGATATTCAGGCAAGGAGAGACTAACTTCCTAAAATAGAGGGAAGGTCTACTCTTACTATCAAATGAGGATCAGTAGAATTTAAAGGATTGAGGTCCCCAGTTCCATGAAAATCTGCCTACATGTTCCACTCCAATTTTCAGAAACTCTTTCCCAATCAATGCCCTATATCCAATATAAGAGATCCCATAAGCAGAGGAATTCAAGTTGCATTGTAATTCCACTACCTGCAGGAACAGACTTTGGTTTAGTTTTCAGATATCTCAACCATGTAGCTATAAGAAATAAGAGTTTCAGGGCAGTCCTGGAGTTTTTCTAATCCCTTGAACTTGAGTGAAACATTTATGACCCTAAGCTCATCATTTTATTTCTACAAGTTCTCTACTGTATTCATAAGTTAACGACCAACTCGATTTTACTGCTGATTTTCACTAAAGTGTTTCATGTTAGGAATTACTTGTCATGCATTCTTTCTCCTTTCTCTTCCTAGGTACTTGAATACAGGTATCTACATGTGATAATTTTAAGTAACCATGTCACCACTGCATGCCAAGAATACTAGTGCCTACTTTACAAATGGAAACAATAGAAGATAGAAACTGAAGTAGTTTGGAAAATATGTACATTAGAAATCACTGAAAAATCCTACTGTTAAGTGGACCACCGGAGGTAGGGAGGTAGGGAGCCTTCTAAAAAGCAAAACAGAATTCCTTACTTAAGATTATTCATCCCAAAGGACAACTGATTTATTTCTCATGAAAACAGAACATTCAGAGAGACTACTGATTAGTTTAGCTTGCTTTGTCAGCTAGAGAGATCAACCTCTCAGCACTTATTTTCACACCAAAATAAAATGCTATCTTTCAGGTGTTAATTTTTGTGTCAGCTTGGCCTAAATGCATCAGGAAAAGTAGACCTTGCATCCTTTACCAGGATGCCTGGGTGGCTCAGTCGTTAAGCGTCTGCCTTCGGCTCAGGTCATGATCCCAGGGTCCTGGGATCGAGTCCCACATCGGGCTCCCTGCTCGGCGGGAAGCCTGCTTCTCCCTCTCCCACTCCCCGGCTTGTGTTCCTGCTCTCGCTATCTCTCTCTCTGTCAAATAAATAAATAAAATCTTAAAAAAAAAAAAAGCTATGTGGTCCCAACTAAATCTAACTAGCAAGAGGCTGCTAGGAAAGTCATAGGTACTTCCTGTAAAGTAAAACTGTGTATCCCTATTGCCTTGAGTCGTATCATCTGCAAACACTTGGTTTTTCAAATACAGCACTTAGAGAGACCATGGATTTTCAAACTTGGGAATGGCCATAAGTTAAAACAAAACAAAACAAAACAAAACAGTAACAAGACTGACACCAGTCAGGCAAGTCTTCAAAACAGAATGATCTTTTGGCAGCACTGTCATTTTCTCTGCTCTGAAATAAATGGAGGTCTCTGCTAAGATGCCAGAGAAACACTTCATTACCCCCAGGAGTCCTGGATGAGTGACTAGGTTTGTGCGAACAAATTGATGGGTGGAGTACACTGCGTATTGCTCTGTTTACTGTTAAATTTCTAGCGGCAGAGTGAAATACCGGCTACAGAGTCTCCGTTGCAGCCAGCAGAATAAGTGAGGATAGTCTGGGACACAGAGAAATTCTACTGCCTGTTGTTATTCTCCACTGGCTCAGAACAGGAGAAATCAGTTAGAAGTCACAGAGGGAAATTGAAGTACTAAATTTCATTTGGTTTCAAAGTTGAAAAAAATAAAGTGTTAGTCACACAGGGAGGAAGAGCATATAGAATCCAAAGTGGTCACACACAAAAAACTCTTGGAAGATTACTGAGGCCGATGGAGATGAGAGCCACTAGGCACCTTTACGAGGACATTTTGTCTAACAGTAGAAGTATATAATTTCAAATGTTCTAAGCTTGAAAATAAACTTAAGTTGTATTCTTTTTTTTTTTTTTAAGATTTTATTTATTTATATGACAGAGACAACGAGAACAGGAACACAAGCAGGGGGAGTTGGAGAGGGAGAAGCAGACTTCCCGCCGAGCAGGGAGCCCGATGCGGGACTCGATCCCAGGGCCCTGGGATCATGACCTGAGCTGAAGGCAGACGCTTAACGACTGAGCCACCCAGGCGCCCAACTTAAGTTTTATTCTTATGAAGTCAAATTCAACTACTGGATCAAAAAAAATCTTTAATATGACATCTCCCAAAGAATATGTACACTAGAAATAACTGAATAAGCAGGTGGTTCCATGCAAGAAACAATTTCATATTTTTCGACAGGCAGTTTAAATGTTAAGGTCCCTGGGGTGCCTGGGTGGCTCAGTCGTTCAGCGTCTGCCTTCAGCTCAGGTCATGATCCCAGGGTCCTGGGATCAAGCCCCGCATCGGGCTCCCTGCCCGGCGGGAGGCCTGCTTCTCCCTCTCCCACTCCCCCTGCTTGTGTTCCCTCTCTCGCTCTCTCGCTCTCTGTCAAATAAATAAATAAAATCTGAAAGAAAGAAAAGAAAGAAAGAAAGAAAGAAAGAAAGAAAGAAAGAAAGAAAGAAAGAAAGAAAGAAAGAAAAGAAAGAAAAGAAAGAAAAGAAAGAAAAAGAAAGAAAGAAAAAGAGAAAGAAAGAAAGAAAGAAAGAAAGA